>NC_034595.1:39224426-39288588 GCF_900095145.1 Mus pahari | reverse complement strand
TCTCTCTCTCTCTCTCTCTTTCTCTCTCTCTCTCTCTCTCTCTCTCTCTCTCTCTCTCTCTCTCTCTGTGTGTGTGTGTGTGTGTGTGTGTGTATTGTCCCCCAAGAATCTAATATTCAGCAAAATTTAGCACAGTGTGCTACACTGTGGCTCTGACATGGTTAGGAGGGTATGATAGTTAGTTTTTGCTGTTGTTGGGTTTCTTGTTTGTTTGCTTATTTGATTTGTCAACTTGACCCAAGAGGCTCAGACAGGGTATGAATGGATAGTTTTGTTGTTATTATTATTGTTGTGTTTGTTGTTGGGTTTCTCATTGTTGTTCATTTGCTTATTTGATTTGTCAACTTGACCCAAGATAGAGTTATCTTGGAAGAGGGAGGTTCAGTTGAAAAGAATGCCTCTATCATATTGGCCTGCAGGCATGGCTGTGGGACATTTTTTTTTATTAATGATTGCTGGTGGGGGAGCCCACTCTGGGTGGTTCCATCCCCATTGGGTGGTGCCATTCCTGGGCAGATGGGCCCAGGCTGTATAAGAAAGCAAGCTGAGCAAGTCATGGGGATCAAGCCAGTAAGTTGTGTTCCTACATGGTCTCTGCTTTAGCTCCTGCCTCCAGGTTCCTGTTTCAGTTCCCTTCATAATGGAGTATAAGCTGTGAGGAGAAAAAAAATCAAGTAAACAAGCAAGCAAAAGAAACCCTTTCCTCCACACATAGCTGTTGGCCATGATGCTCATCATCACAGTAGGAATTAGAACAGGAGGAGAGTGAAGATTAGGTCCTAAGCTTACAGAACCTCAACTCATGCTTGCTTCCCAGTGAGCTTGTCAGGAGGTGGGAAAGAAACATGGGTTAAAAATCAAAGAGAGGCCAAATTCTGTCAAGAGAGCTGAAGCTATGATGTTAGGTTGGTTGGTTTCCTGTCTATGAAGTATTCATTTTGTGAACCAAATGCAGAGATGGTTCTTATACCAGTAAAACTGGTGGTAAGGGAGGAGTCTAGGTACCAGGCTATATTTAATACCATGTTCACAGCTTTACTGGATGCACTCAGAACCATGCATTGGCAGGGACCAAGCCTAGAAAGATGGAGTGCCTTTTAGCACACACCCCGGCTGTGTAAGACCGTACCAGGCACTTTACACCAAGCATCTATTCTCTGGAAATGAAAGGCTGGCTTATATCTGATAACCCCAGCAGCTCTTATAACTGTGCTCCCCTGTTAATGGGAAATAAATAAGTCTCATGGAATGCCCTAGGATTTGCATAGAAACTACATAAGCCTCTGCTATATTTTCAGTTGTCTCTTAGTTACCTGTACCTAATACAGCTTGTTACACAAGTGGTTGTTGGACTGTGCTGTTTAGAAAAATGATGACAAGAAAAATGTCTATTGCTCAATACAGGCACTACTGACTTTCCAAATTATTAACCTGTGGTTGGCAGAATCCATGGATGTGCACTTGTTTGTAATAATAGGTTGACCAGCAGCAGAGATGAGCAGGTACTAAAGCCTTGAATTTACCTTCCTTGGAGAGGTTTTCAATGAAGAAACCTGACTAAAGAGAGTAATTCTTATGGAACAAATTCCATAAGAATTTACCTGTCCACAGGACCATCTTGGTAAGGGACAAGTGAGGCTGTGATGCTCCGGCACTTTCTCTATTGTGTGGTGGAATTGAGCATGCATAATGCAGGGATAAAGATGTTTCTTCTAGGTGTTCACACAACGGTAGCCTCAGCATTCTGGGATGCTAAGGCAGGAAGATGTAGAGGTTCAGGCCAACCTGGGTTGCAGAGGTAGTCAAGGGCTAGACTGAGCTTCCTAGTGAGATTCTGTCTCATGAGACAGAGAGAATGACAGACAGACAGACAGACAGACAGACAGACAGACAGACAGACATATACACACATAGGAAGGGAGGGAAGGAGGAAGAGAGGGAGGGAGGGAGGGAGGGAGGGAGGGAGGGAGGGAGGGAGGGAGGGAGAGAGAGAGAGAGAGAGAGAGAGAGAGAGAGAGAGAGAGAGAGAGAGAGAGAGAGAGAGAGAAAACAAGATTTCAATCATTTTAGGCCCAGGGTCAGCACATATCCCATTTTCCTGATCACATTTTTTTTTCTGAAATTACCATGATTAAAGCCAATACAATTAGAACTAGGATGGTCATGTGATCTTAGATGTAGTGTGTAACCTCCTTGGGATTATGTTTGCTTATCCATATGTTTAAAACAATAGAACAATTTCCTTTGCAGAGAGGCTATGAATTCTGAATGAGACTAAATAGGGTAATTGTTTAGCCAAGCCCAACTAAGGCCCTGCAACTAACAAGATGCATGCTGGACTCAAGGTCTCCTGCTCTGAGGCTTGTGTGCCAGCCTTTCCCACAGTTCTCTCTTGCTTTCATTGTTTGACTCCTGCTATTCAGGCTCCTTCCTTTCCTTCCTTCCTTCCTTCCTTCCTTCCTTCCTTCCTTCCTTCCTTCCTTCCCTTTTGGCTGCTGGGCCCTCCCCCTCCACGCCTCCCTTGCAGCCATATAAAAATGTTGCTGCCCAACTAACCCTTAAGAGTCATATCTTCATGTTGGATGTAAATCTGCCCTCTCTTTATGTTTACAGAAGATTAAGAAAGTGTGACTCCTATGAAACTGGGCCTCTGTCAACCATAAAATCGTTCCAGGCTCTAATTTGTCTACCCTGAGATTATATTTACTTTTGCCATATTCTTCATCAATATTTAATCCTAATGCCTCCTCTGTCGATCTCCTTGTACCTGTTCTTATGTTGATTTACTGATACCTGTTTTCTGCCTTAAGTAAGCCACACCCCTCCCCTTAGTAACTAATGAGTTGCAATTGTAGAGTTGACACCTGGCCCGGGCTCATGAGAAGGCAGGCAATAGGTGCTCAGTGTTCCAAGATAAGTTCTAAAATGCTTAGTCTGTTTGCTAAGGCCAGTGGTTAATGACAATTTTCCTATGTAGGAAACAGAGTTCATTAGAAGTCATTTATTATGCCCCATCAGAGTGCAGGTACAAAAAACATGTCCCTCAGCTATGAAGAAGAACCTCAGATCTGTGAGCTGTATTGTTCCAGCTGTGGCCCTAAGAATTCTATTGTGGTTTCTGTTGTCTTCTTAAAGTCACAGCTCCCTTAAAATAAAATTAACTTCCAGTATGTACTGGAAGTGTACACTGTAGAGATTTTTTAGGATGTTTGGGTTGTATAATTTCAGAACGTTTCAATCACCCTAGAAAGAACCCCGTAAGGAAACAGTATTCCCACCTCATCCTCTGACTCCTTATTAACCCTCAGTAGACACAATCTAGTTTTCCTCCACAGATTCGCCCATGTTAGGCAAGTGACATAAATGGAAGCATGAAGTGCGTAGCTTGTTGTCTGGCTTCTTTCATTTGGAATAATGTTCTCCTGGGATGTCAGGATTATATCGTTTATGGCACACGTGTTATCCCATTACATGACTTTAATACATCTTGTTTACATTTCAGTTTGTGGGCATGGGGTTGTTTCACCTTCTAAATCATTAGGCATAATGCAGCAGCAAGCCTTTGTTTATAAGTTTTGTGAATAGATACTATGGATATTGTATGGTGCAGTCCCTGGAGCATATGCTAACATGATCTGTTTAACATTTGAGAAACTGGCAGACTATTCTCTTTTGCTTCAGCACCATTTTGCGTTCTTACCAATGGCATATAGGAGTCCTAATGTTTTCATTGGCCTCTCCTCCTACTCTTCATTTTGTCTTTTGCTTTTATTCAAAACAAGGTCTTGCAGCAACAGCTCTGGCTATTGTCCAGTTTGTAGCAGGCATGCTAACTCTGACCCCGAATGCTGTTTATAGATGTAAGCTACCACACCCCACTCCAGTTTCTCCCTATCACTTTGTAAGGTTCCTCTGTTCATACCAACCCATATGAGTTTGAAGTTGTACCTCAGGGTAATTTTATCTGCATTTTCTTGGTGGATGATGATAGCGTTATTAAGATAGGGTTTTGAGGCCATTTGTATATCTTCTTTGAGGAAATGTTCATTAAGAGTCTTTTGCTTGTTTTTAAATTGGGTTATTTGCTTGAGTGATTTGGTTATTAGAATATATACCCTAATCAGGTATATGACTTACAAATATTTCCCACAATTTTTGAGGTTTTTAATGTGCTTCGCAGGTGAGGCTACTCCTAGCCCGAGAATCCATGAAGAATTAACTTTCCCATATTGTTCTCACGGCATAATTGTGTGGACCCTTGAGTCAACCCTGAAGCTGCATCCTGCTGGGAGCTTTAGGGGGAAAAAGTTGGTATTTGGGAAAAGATTAATTCTCTTGAAATTGAAGCCTTTGTAGGATCCAGGCCTTGTTTGGGGGTCTCTGACTTCCTGACTATAGAGAGGCTGGGAGTGTATCTGCATGAACATTAGACCCAGCATGCATGTCTAACGTCAGGGTGATGTATCATTTTTCACACTGCTTTGTTTCCAGAATGTTCTCTGTCTTACCTAAGACGGTTTGTTCACATCCAATCACCTTCCTTACTTCCTGCTTAGAAGCCCTTCCCATAACACACCAAGGCCATAATTCTCTTCAGTATCTAATGAGGACTTTTTTTTTAATGTGTGTGAATGTTTTGCCTGCATATATGTTCATGCATCATGTGCATGCTTGCTGCCCATAGAGACCAGAAGAAGGCAGTGAATCTCCTAGAACTAGAGTTATAGACAGAAGTGAGCCACTATGATGTAGGTGCTGAGAACTGAACCTAGGACCTCTGGAGAAGCAGCAAGTGTGCTTAACTGCTAAGCCATGGCTCCCAGTCTCCACAGTATAGGATTTTGTCTCATCTACTGTATGGCATTAGCCCTTAGATTTATTCATTTTGATTGTGTTCCACTCAGGCCTGTGTGTGTGTGTGTGTGTGTGTGTGTGTGTGTGTGTGTGTGTGGCCCTTCCCAAAACCATGCCCTAGTAACATTTGCATCTTTCTTGAACAAGGCACTGAAGCTAATTGCTATATACACCTATATAGTCTTAAGAAGAGAGCTACTATGGCACTGTCTAGCATGAGCTAATGTAACTCCACCAACCTGATCAATGAGCACAGTCTGAGGATGGAGAACAGCTTTGCCACGTGATTATACTTTTAATGCACAATTAGTTCAAAGCTCTAGTGGCTTCCTAGGGGCCCAGGAAACATCTTCTCCCTGGAGTCTAGCTTGCGTCAGCTGCATAGTAAGGGGTGGCTTTGTAGATGGAGTTCTGTAGCCTTGAGCAAGAAACTGATTTATTTAAATGGCATTCAGATGAGCCAGGCTGCTCTTTTTAGGCTGACTATGAAGGGCCATTACAAATCTACTATTTTCTGCTGCCTTTTATTTTAAGTCCAGTGATATAGCTAGCCATAAATAGCTCTGACCTTGAAAGTCTAAGTGAAGGTGAGATGTGATAACGGGCTTAGGGAACATATGTTTTGATGTGTTAATGCTCTGCAAGTCTCATACACTTGCGGAAATAAATAGAACAGGATAAGAGAGAGCTGTGCTGGAGGGGGAAGAATTTAAAAGCTCTAGGAAAGAGCACACATGCTTCTCTGGTAGATAACCACGGGCTAGGATAGAGTTTCACCCAGCTCTGCTTCTCCATCTCCGGGTAGCTATGGGAATTAGCTCCACGTGTGTGGGATTTCCAGTGATATTGGTTGTGTGAGCACCTTAGACCAGCATTTTGCCACATGCCACAACTGGGGCATGCTCCCTTACTCTCTGCAGTTCCAGTGTGTGCTTGGGTTCTTTATTTTTCAGTAAAACGGTGCCAAGAATGCCAAACGACCATTTCAGTTCAGCCTCTTGCAAATGTGGATGGCAGAATGAATCTTCCGTAGTTGAATAGCTTGTGTAAAAAATATTATCAGCATGGGGCCTCTTATTAAAAATGCTTAAAGCTCTCGATTGGGTTGTAGAGATTCTAAAAGATATTTTTGTCATCCTAAAAATTGAAATTACTAAGTATTTGCAGTGCCCCCTGAACGTTTGTTCTCCGTGTTTAATCTGCTCAGTCCTGGGAGGCAGATGCTGCTCTGAGGATTGCAGACACCATAGATGGTCAGGCTGAATTTCAGTTCCCACACCCCATATCGTTATGTTCCTGCTATCTCACTGTTCCCACACTTCATGAGTTACATATGCGTTTATCTGTCCCCAGTTTTCTACATCAAAAATGGGAGCAGATGGCCTTCCTCTTGCTTTGCAGGGTGGTGTGAATATTAATGAGGTAATGGGAATGTTTCACAATCTGAGCTCATGTCAAAAACGAAACTGCAGACAGGAAGAGACAGTGAGAGATGCTAAGTGGGTATATTAGGAAGCAGAGGTAAGATAGTTGCATGCACATTTTAGTACAGAGTTCAAATGATCTCTTAGGATGGATTGTTCTTGTGTGACTATCTTTGTTCAAAGCTTGGTAGTAATCTCAAGAGGCTAATGTAGGAGTGCATGATTTTAATTCCAGAAACTTTAATTTATCCATAAGCTCCTTATTCTGATGCCCAGATCAGAACCAAGGTGTAAAGCCAAGAGACCCATGACCAGAGGATCAGAATGTCATGTTTCATATGAGAACTTCTTGAGGCCTTTTGCTTCAATCTGATTTTTATCATATTTAGAATTCAAATAAATTGGTTTATTTGAAAAAATCCTACACAAAACAATGGGAGGGCTGGGCTGATGAACATTACACATGGTGGAAGGAAGGCTGGTATCCCAGCAGCGCTTGCTTTAGGAGATGGATGTCTTCCTGAGGTTTTGGGAGTTATCTTCTTGCTTCTGTTTAATCAGTAAAATAGAAGGCGACAGATTTCCAAAATTTGATTGAAAACTCTTAGAAAATAATACGAATCATCTGTCATTCAAGCCAACATTGACCAGAATAATGTTCCATGCCTCAGATCGAATTACAAAAATCTGTTCTACTTGTGAAGCCAAGTAGAAAATGTTCAATTATCCTGGTGAAAGAAAGACCACAAGCTATATGGAAGGACATTTGCAGGTAGGTTGATGGAGCTCTAGAGCAACTTTCTCCACCTCTGCTCCACTCCAGGAACCTTGGAGGCTATAGCAGATACACAGAAGTTGACGAAGTGCACATTTCATTAGGGCAGAAGTCTGTTTTGTTCACACATGTGTATGTGGCAAACACTAGGTACACAGTAAAAATTACTAAAAAATTGGAGAGCATGAAAGCAAAGAACAACTTGGCTAAACTTTATTTTAGAGGAAATAAAAATTTTAAGTCATCTGCTTCTGCGTTCTTGGCTTTCCATCCTGCACTGAAAGTATTCCTACGGCCATTTTCTCCCCTTCACTCCTTTTTCCATGAAGTGTCTGAGGAGCATCGCTTATAGTTCTGCATATGGGATCATTTCAGAGGTAGGTGAAAAGTTAGCAGGGTCTCTGTGCCGAGTGTGGACCTTCCCTTTGATGTTGTTTGGACCAATGCCGTTATTAAATAATGATGGTGATCATAATGCTCAGTGGCTAAAGTGCCAGGCACTGCTTGTTGGCAATTCAGCCACTTACACTGGAGACGAGAAGGTCTTCTGGCATTTCAGTTACACCAACCTGCCACCATATGGCAGGGACAGTAAGAATCTGAAGTAAATAGAAGCATCATGTCTTGTGGACGGTCTGAGGACCCGTTTGTCATTGGTTTTTGTTTGATCTCCTTTGTAAATGGCAGGATTACAGAGTAAGCCAACTGTACTTCATTTCTCTTTGCTTGGCAAGAATGTCTTCACATAGATCAATAGGCCGCATACCGGTGGCTGTGCCATCTCCACGTGAAAGAACGAGCCGAGCACTTTTGTGGTTCATTGCAGAAGCCTTGGGAAAGGTGCACTGCAGGATGGGGCGAGCTGCTTAGTCAGGGAAACAAGTGACTTTTTTCCATTGGAGAATAATGTGCAAGGCTTCACTTCCAGCTTGCCCATGTCATTGACAGACTCGAGCAAGGAGTAGGAAGTACCTTAACTGTCTTAATTAAAGTATTGGATTTAACACTGTTTAAATGAATTGCCTTCATTTTTGAAAGCAAGAAAGTCTTACAGGTTCCCTTCCTCTTGGGCCCTCTCTTGTCAAATTCAACTCCATTGCATCCCATCCCCTTGGGACCTTCTGGGTGTATAACCCAACAGGAAAAACATGGTCTTTTGTTCTTTGACAGAAAGAGGAATTTATTTTCTAAGTCACATTATATTATGACTCTTGGTTTATTCTTTCTCACCAAAGACCTATTGGAAACAAATGAGGAAAGATCAAAATCGCATGTGGAATAGTTCTAGTTAAAAGGCAGTACAACATGCTCAACCCATAGATAGGTCACTTAAGGTTGATCCTCAGTTCTTCCAGAGGAAGGCTGAGGTCCTACTCTTGTGAAGAGAGAGAGAGGGGGGGGGGAATGTAACAACTGGGGTTGCAGCTCCTGCCCCTTTGAGGCTCTTCTCCACCAGTGCAGTGTAGACCATTGGCTAGACCTCATGACTGTTGGTGGATCACAAGATGTTTACTTTCCATAAAGTTCCTGTTTGACATTAAAACTACCCTAACATGGGCTCAGTGATGCAGTCTCTTCATTTCTGTTCATAGGTCTTGAATTTTGTCAAGATCTTTATAGGGCTCTACCATGGATTTAAGATTCTAGAAAATCACACTTAGCGTATCAAGTTGATTTTTCTTTCTTTCTTTCTTTCTTTCTTTCTTTCTTTCTTTCTTTCTTTCTTTCTTTCTAATGTTTCTTTGTTTCAGTTCTGTGTCTGGCCTTTTCCTCAAGGTATTTTTTTTTCAATTACTGCAGCGATATTTCTTGTTTCTATCTGTTTGCTAACAAAGAAAAAAGTAACCTCATGGAATTTTAAGTTAACATTACTAAAAGGAAGAGAGAGAGAGAGAGAGAGAGAGAGAGAGAGAGAGAGAGAGAGAGAGAGAGAGCGCGCTGGAGAGATGGCTCAGTGGTTAAGAGCACTGACTGCTCTTCCAGAGGTCCTGAGTTCAATTCCCAGTAACCACACGGTGGCTTACAACCATCTGTAATGGGGTTTCATGCCCTCTTTTCTAGTGTATCTTAAGAGAGAAATGGTGTACTTATATTCATAAAATAAATAAATCATTTTTTAAAAAGAAAGGGAAGAAGAGAAGGCAAAATATATTGTTTTATATGTTTCCTTTCTTTTTGCAAGTGATTATGAATCAATGTAAATTATCAGTAATTATTTTCATTCAGATATTTGTTGGGCTGCTCTGCTAGTTTTCATTGGAAACACAAACCTCTCATTCTGTGTATGAAAACACGTGACAGAGACTGTGGTTGGGGCTCAGGATACAGAAGTAAATGTGACATTTCTTGCCATCTGGGCTGACAGCCTCTATTATCCAGCCAGTGACTTGTTTTAATAAGGACCTGGAGATTCCAGAATTCTTAGGTAGGTATTTGTGTGTTAAAGAAGCTACAGGGGGAGACCAAGGCATGGATTCCAAGACTTGCATTTAGACATTTCTGATACCATCTGTCTTATCTCCCAGAGTCTTCTCTGACCTGGAGAATATGCTAGAACGAATACAGAAATGCCAGGCTTTCCCCAAGAAAACATACTCATGTCAAGGTTTTAAGGCTCTGGTATGAATTAAAACAGATTGAAATAGGGTTTTCAGTTCCAGAATAATCTTGACCTCTTGAATAACCTGTAGTGCCTCCCAGAGGAAAATTAGTTGTCACATAGTACTGTGATTGCACCAGGAAAGGACCCTTTTTTCCCATGTTAGGCCTGACCTTCTGACCTATAGCAACTATGAGACATTAAGTAGATGTTACTGTAAGCTTCAAGGTTTTCAATGATTTTTTTTAATTGAAAATAATATAAGATGTCAATATAAGGAGCTACCCAATGTTAGAATATCAACAGCTAAGCCTTGAGCATGTTCAGAGATTTATTGTAGAACACTTAGCACATAATTTACCCTTAGAGTCCTTTTAGAAGAGGTTTCTTCCCATGTTGTTTCTCTGTTGTTGTTTTTTTTTTTTTAAACTACTCTGGTAAAAGACACATCCATGTGTTAATGGATTCCTCCATCAAATATTTATTATATAACAACTATATATGTGCCTGGCACTCAGCTGAATATTTTGGAGGGACAGTCAGACTAGAAATGATCATTATACTTCAGGAACTCCCAGACATGGAAGCAGATCATGGTGTCTAGATGTTTACGTTTCAAGGTTATCATAGGAACTGGAGACAGGAAGCAGGTAACTTGGTGAATTTACCCTGTTCGGGAATCTAGTATTCAATCCAGTGCTATAAGCCCGATTGCATGAGTCACTGCAAATAGTATAAACCCATATTAGCATGCTCATTATGACTATTCTATATATTATACAAATCCAATTAGGGCCCCTAAAAGACAATCATGACTCCATCTCTAACACTGAGTGGACTGTGCTTTATTGGCCTGTAGGCAAGTACGTAGAAAGCAAATTATAATAATCAGGGTGACCCTCTATTAATTTCCAATGAGAAATTAAGCTGTCAAGTTGACTAGTCTTTCTAACACATTGGTTCATATAGCTAGCCAAATGGGGAGCCAGATGATTCCATTATGATGGCTTCAAAAGTGTTATTTTGCTAAAATTGCTTGACAGACTCACCCACAGCAGGGGTGACCTTACTGAGGAAAATGGAGCAGCTTCTCAGCCAAACTTCCCTCTCTCCTTGAGTGGCCTAGGGCAGACCTGGCCAACTCCACCTCTTGTGGATTTTGTGTCATTTACTTGTTTGAGACTATTTCTACAGTGCAGCACAATAGTTATGCTTTGTTGAATTATAATCACCTTCAGTTCTCCTTCAAAGTTGTGCCTGAATCTCTTTGGCTGGAGTTTGTAACATTTCTGTACTTTTTATTCATGTTTAATAGGCATGCTTTTGGGTTTGTATTCAAGAGGATTAATCAATATACTGTGATATGTGCTGCAATAGATTATAGTTCTATTGAAACTCAGAACAGGAAGAAACTGACATTCATTCAATATTATGGACCAAGTATTCCAGTAAGGATTCTGCATGTATGATCCCATGTAATCCTATAATAACCATATTATGTAGTAACTGGGGATTAAGGCCCTTGCTGAAGGTTCTAAAGCAAGCAAGAAGCAGGACCATAATTTAAACCCAAGCCATCCAAGCTCAGAGCTTATGTTCTTAACCGTTGGCTCTGCTGCCTTCCTGTGTCATTTGTTTGGTCCTGACATACCCACACCAAAGGATAGAGATTTATATCATTCTGGACTTAAAGAAAATAGAAAATTCTCTGTTATTTTAAAGGTAGCAAATGTTGCATGAAGGAATGGGGTGCTAAGAAATGCATTTGGAGGATTGGAGTGACAGGCTGCAGCTTTGGAAAAAATTTCCAGACTGTTCTCTGTGACTGGCCTCCCAGAACAGCTGCTGTGTCTGCCACAGTCAGCAAGGTAAGGAATCAGGAGGCTAAAACAGAGATAACTGGGGAAGCTCATTTTCTCTCCTATCCACTCTATGTAGGTGATGTGGAATGTCCATCTAGTGTGAGACAATCATTTTGAAGAAGTAATTTATTTTAGAGTTGGCTTAAGTAAGCAAACACTGGCAGAAAAAATGAGAGATTCTGAACTCCAGGAACTACTAAAAGATGCTGACACATCGGAGATTGAGATGCCACTGTAATAGAATTTAATTACTACCCTGAAAAACCAAAGGTGAGCACCACAGTATAGAAAGATCCAACACTGTTCCTGTGCTGTTGTGATGACTAAGTACTAGTGTATAGAAACAATTTATGTGAATAATTGTAATTGGAGGGTTTTTTTCCCCCTTCGTTTTTAGGTCTTCTCTCCTGCTTTGAGAACTCTCTAGAATAGGAGCTTAATCTATTTTTAAAAGACATATTGATTGTCGACACAGATAAAATTCAGGGTTTCTAAAATGCTGGGACTTGAGAATCTGAGAAACTGGAGGCACTGTCCTTGCGGTGCCTGGGCTAAGTTGAGAGCCTGGGTGTTTGAGAAATGATTCAGCTGCTGTCCCTGTCCTCCCTGTCTGCTGGGGCAGAGGAACCTACCGAGGTCTGAGGGCTTCAAAGGGTCCTCTGTATCATCATAGGAGGCTTTTCTTAACAACCCACAGACTGAAGAAAAGAGGTGAAAATGAATCTAGGTCTAAGTTCTGCGGACATCTGAAGGAGCAGGAGCCTTCTCTGAAAATGGCAACTTAAGGATTCTGGCATTTCCATCTCTTTTACATCTGCCATTTGTCCTCATTTTGTCTGCTAATCCCTAGAGAGAATTTTGTGCATAGGGTAGTAGTCTCAGCACAGACTCAAAGACTCCGGTATCAAATTATCCTGGATCAAAATCCAGCCTTACTGCTCGTTATCTGTATGACTTTGGGAGGTCGTCTGTTTCCTTGCTCACCTGCAGAACAGGTGTGGTAATGGTTCTTACTGCCTAGGTTTATTGGGAGAGTAACTGGACTGGCTGCACACATATGTGCATACCCTTTGTGTTTGTTAGGGTTTAGTGTGTCTTCCATGTTCCACATCACAGTCCATCATCAAGGGAAGTCAGGGACGAGTTTGCTCAGCCTGGTCTCTTATAACAGTTAGGAGTACCAGCCCAGCGATGGTGCCACCAGCAACAGGCTGGGTTTGTCCACAGCACTAATTAAGGAAGTGCACTAAAGGCTTACCCATGGACCAATCTGGTGGAGATATTTTCTCAGTTGTGGGTCCCTCCTCCTAAAAGGTTCCAGCTTGTGTCAAGTTAACATAAAATTAGCCAGAATACCCTTTGTAAGTATTAACTGTTGTGAAGTGAGTTTTTTTTTTTTTTTCATTTCTTTCTCCTCATAATGTATGAGGGAAGTATTTATTAAGAGTGCTTGTATGTGAAGAAACTGAGAGCCACTGTGGTTACAAAGCTCTCCCACTGAGACGCAGCTTCTAAAGGAGCCTGGTCAGGGGCTGAGTCCCCAGATTGCTTGACTGTATATCCTATGCCAAATGGCATTTTGCTCCCTGTGACAATGTCTTCGACAGTGTACCCCTGAAAGAAACAGCAACTTCTATGCCATGGCCTTTGGGGAATCCTTGCCTTTTCTTATTGGGATCCCACTATAATCCATCAACTCCTGGGTCAGAATTGATCTTGCTACAGCTTCACAAGCCTCGTCATTCTCCCACATTGGACACTATTGACGGTTACTCAGTGATCCACCATTCTTATGTCTCTTACATCTGCTAAGAAAACCCCTCTTCGAATTCATTGTCTCTCCATCCTGAACTGAGTCTGTCTGCCTGGTTTCCAGTTCTTTTCTCTTTCCTCTCTGGCGTGCAGCCCGCCCTGCTGCTGTATAACCAGACGCCTGTCATACTCTCATCAAACGAACATTTTTTAAGGTCAGATTCTGCCATCTGACAACTTTTCACTGCATGGAAAGTGGTTCCTGTGCTTGGCCTTCTCATCTGTGGAGAGCGAGCTCTCTTTGCAAGGCAGCGGCTGGCGTACAGAGAAAAGCAGGGTGAGAACACATGTGCTCTGAAATGGGTGATCTACCCCAAGCCTGCCTCTGCCTCCCAGGTTGGAAAGGAGCCATTGCCACCTCTCCACCCACCTTCTATCTCCCAGCATGCATTCAGGAAGGACTTGGAGTGGTATCTCAGGTGGGCCGGACCCCCCCCCCCCCGTGTTCATCTATAAGGGTTTTTTGCAGATGGTACCCATGGGGACATAAACAGAAAGCTACTGACTCAGATGCCAATGTTTGGGTTTCTCTCCCCCCCCCCAGCAAAAAATATGATACAAACAAACAAATATTCTTCAACTCTTGTATGAAGTTTCCAAGGAGCGAGTGGACCCAAGGTTCTCAACTCTGGCTGTACATGAGAAGCACGTAGCATGTTTCCATAGGGTTGCTCAGGCCCCAGACCTCAGGTTGTTGGCAGTAGTTCCCAAGTAAGACTGAGCATGAAAATTTGTAAACAACTTCACAGTTGAAGCTGCATTTAAACCTCCAGGTTTCTAGCTAGAATATTGGCCAGCCCTTTATATCCTTGCATCCATTTTTCTCCACTGTTGAATAGAGAAAATAACAGTGTGGCTATCAGCATTAGAAATTTTAAAGAGGGTCCTGTCAGCAAAATCTTTGCACATGCCACCAAGATTTTGCTGACAGGACCCTGATATAGCTGCCTTGTGTGAGGCTATGCCAGTGCCTGGCAAATACAGAAATGGATGCTCACAGTCATCTATTAGACACAGGGCCCCCAATGGAGGAGCAAGAGAAAGTACACAAGGAGCTAAAGGGAACTGCAACCCTATAGGAGGAACAACAATATGAACTAACTAGTAACCCCAGAGCTTGTGTCTCTAGCTGCATATGTAGCAGAGGATGGCATAGTAGGCCATCAGTGGGAGGAGAGGCCCTTGGTCTTTCAAGTACAGGGGAATGCCAGGGCCAGGAAGAGGGAGTGGGTGGGTTGGGGAGCAGGGTGGGGGAGGGTATAGGGGACTTTCAGAATATCATTTGAAATGCAAATGAAGAAAGTATCTAATAAAAAAAGAAATTTAAAATAGGGGTGGGTGGGTGGAGGAACACCCTCATAGAAGCAGGGGGAGGGAGGATGTGATAGGGTGTTTCCGGGAGAGAGGGAAAATGGGAAAGGGAATAACATTAGAAATGTAAATAAAATATCCACTAAAGCCAGGTGTCGTGGCGCACGCCGTTAATCCCAGCACTCGGGAGGCAGAGGCAGGTGGATTTCTGAGTTCGAGGCCAGCCTTGTCTACAAAGGGAGTTCCAGGATAGCCGGGGCTACACAGAGAAACCCTGTCTCGAAAAACCAAAAAAAAAAAAAAAGAAAAAATATCCAATAAAAAATTTTTTTAAATAGAAGTGAGATCTAAAAAATAACACAGCACAGGAGTGCTTACCAGCGTTTCCTACAGAAATGTCTCCTGCAGTTATTATTGTTTGTGAGGTGACCCAGGTGTCCCAGGCACTGAAAGGCCCACAGCAGAGGCCCATGCTGCATGCTGTAGGATAGGAAACAGGAAGGAACTTCTTCAGCAGAGAAGGAAACAGGCTTCCAGGATGCAGAGCTAACACCCACACAAGCTCTGAGTCTCCCAAAGACAGAGGTGGTCAGCTATAGTTAAACAGTCTGTGCAGAGCCATCTTGCTGACAGAGCATCAGATGATGGCTGGTCATTTGACAGGATATGTCGTTGGGGACAGTGATGGTCAAGAGGTTGGAAATAAAGACCAAAGTCAAAGCTTGAAAGACGTGTGCCTTTTGCCTGAAGGTAATTCAGATTGTTTTCTCTAAGCAAATGGGTTTGGTTTTAATAGATGGGAAACAGTGCCTCCTCACATTTGCATTTCCAGTGATTGGCTCACCTAGCAAGGAGAGTCAGTTCAGAAAAGAAACAGCTATGCAGGAAGAGCTGAGTCCGGACCCGCTTGCTGTTGTGGAGGTCCAGAGGTTAACACCGTAAGCTGAGAGGCAGCCTTACAAGGAATGGGCAGTGGGTGTCTGGGATTACTGTGGGCTCTCAGCCAGGACTGTTGAAGTCTAACTATGATGTCTGTAGTTGAACAGGATCAGAGGAGGACAAGTGGTGTTAGAAAAAAAAAAAAAGTCAATTAAGCAATGCATTCTGCTGAATTTGGGGATATTTTTGGCTGTGCATGAAGGTATTTAGGTAACAATGTTCTTTAGACAGCTAGAGAGGAGACAGAAATCACTGGTTCCCTAGGCCTCCTTAGGCTCCCCAGTCAATCTTCCTGCATTTTGGAACCCGGTGGGATCAAACTCCAACCAGCCTCAAGAGCTCTCAGTTAAAGTTGTTTTTAATGTTTGTGTCATTCCATGGTGATTGCTCTCATTAAACACCAGTCTACTTGGCAGCATCGAGTGGTCATGGATAACTGGAATTCTTCCTGTCTTGCCTTGAGTTCCTAGAAGGTTCTGGAAACTACATAAGTCATTCTTCAAATGGGCATATTCCACTGAACTCTCTCACAGACAGTGATCCCAGATTGGATAATTGGGTTATGATTCTGTTAGCATCATTTACTGCAATGAATATGTACACAGGGAGAAAAGAACAATGGTATCAGGTCTCCCAAATGACCACATGTGTACTGCTGCTTCGTGACCTATGAGTCTAGAGGGCCCCTCCTAATAAGGCTGTTAGAAAAAAAAATACAGGATGCTCAAGAAGGTTTGAATTTCTAGTAACTACTGGATAATTTTTTCATGTATGTACTCTCCAAAGTATTGGGACAAACATCCTAATAAAAGTTGGCCTATTGTTTTCTACCATGCAGATTCACTTGAGAACCTTGAATTTATATATGTTCACTCTGGCAACCCTAAACTAAACCTATGTCATGTATTCTCATTTTTGTTTTGAGACAGGGTCTCACACCATCTGATCTTGAACTTATTGTACAGCTCAAGCTAGCTTCAGACTTGTGGCAAGCTTCCTGCCTGAAAGCGCCGGGTGCTAAGATTAGAAGCATGTGCCACCTTGCCCAGCTTCTTGCCCAGGTCTTGCAATGCCTGTTTTTTTTTTTGTCTCCTAATGCAAAAAGAATCGACCCCCTTTGTCCATGGAGACCAACTAAATCTGTCTCCTGAATGATGCTTCTCCAGTCTTACCCAGCGAGCAGTAAGTTCTGCTTTGGTGGGTTTTTTGTTTGTTTTACAAATCTTTGAAGGGCCTTTGTTTGATCATTTAATGCACGTATCCACCTTTTAAGAAGATGAATCTGTGTTAGTCAGCTTTCCATGTCTGATGACAATTACTAGAGAAAACATGAACTGAAGTTGAAAAGGTTGATTTGGGATTTGGTTTCAGTGGTCCTAGACCATGGTAGCTTGGTTCCAATCACCTTTAGACCTGTGACAGCACTGCCCATCCTGGCAGGAACACATGAGGGAGGAGCTACCTACCTCATGGCAGCCGTGAAGCGTACATAGTGAGAGACTGGAAGAAGACAAGAATCCAATCCCCTCTTTAGAGGCACTCCCCAGTGACCCAATTTTCTTTTACTAAGCAAAACCTGTTTTGTTTATTTGTTCATTTGTTTTTAGATAGGATCTTACTGTGAGGCCCTGGCTGGCCTTGAACTCACTATGTAGATCACGTTAAGCCTCCAACTCAAAGAGAACCACCAGTTCAACAAATTCCCAATAATACCACAGACTGGGGACTAAACCATTAACTACATGGACAGTTGGTGGTCACTTCTACACCACAGCAAGTTATCAAAAGCCATACAAAACACAGCGAAAGACGACAAGGGTTGGTTTTATAATATCGTTCATGCAGGGAAACTATCTTAAAGAAATATGCTTTTAATGTTTTGTGGAAACAATTAGCGAATCCGACTGCAGATTCGGAGAAGCTGGATTGTAAAACCCTTTCTCACCTGAGCAACAAAGCTGAGAGCAAAAGAGAAAGGTGAGCTGGGTCAATATTTGGAACACACACACACACATCGATTATGCTGATTCATGGGAATCTTGGGGACATATTGATGGCATCTGGAAATAGCTCTGGGAGCTGATTGTGCTGATCAGTTGTGTCTCATCCCTTACCCCAAGGTCCCCTGAGAGACAAATGCTGCAGAGTTGGGAGGGGAGTCTTGTTTCTTATTTACATAGGCCTGCTTTCTCCTGTGTCCTCTACATTGAAAAGCAAAATCATGCTTTGTGGTCCTGCTGAACTAGTCTCCTTTCCTTCTTCACCTGGAAATATTTCCTCCTTCTGGTCAGCTCAGTGGTAGGGAGAAGCTGGGGAATTCTTGCGTTACCTTGTAAAAACAGCAACAAAGGAACAACAAAAAGTAATCAGGCCTGGTATGCCAAGGTAAAAAGACTGCTCAATTCTGCCAGAAACTGATTATCAAGTAAAATTGGGAAAGATGCTGGCTCTACCCACCCACATCTGGCACCTAGGTGGCACCTTTTACTGCTCCCTGTGATGACACAGAATTTTAGTTAATCGTTCGTAATTACTGTTCTGTTGCTGTGAAGAGACACGGTGACATCAATACAAGTTTTAAAATAAATCATTTAATTGAGAACTTGCTCACAGTTTCAAAGGGTGAGTTTATGATCATCATGGCAGCAGGCAGGTAGGCAAGCAAGCAAGGTGCTGGACCAGTAATTAAGAGCTCACATCTGACCCATAATATGCAGGCAGAGAGAGAGAAAGATGAAGATTGGGCCCACTCCCAGTAATACATCTTCTCCAACATGGCCACACCTCCTAATACTTCCCAAACAGTTCCACTAGCTGGGGACTAAACATGGAAATATATGAGCTTCTGGAAACCATTCTCCCCACTATGTTCTGGAAACATCTCCATAGTTTTTAGATACCTTGACACACAGAAACAGAAAACCAGTTTTAAAACCTTGTGTCGTTTAGTAATGCATTTATTCCAGACTGGTGGTTAAGAGGAAAAGACGCCTGCTGTGGTGTTTGCATGTGCTGGGCAGACTCTCCTGCACAAAAAGTTTTTATCTACTTGAACTGGGCTGTGAGCTAGTTTCCAGTGCAAATAGTTCTAGGGCTTTATTCTTAGTAAATCAGATAATGTACATTAGATAACCTGTATGTACATTCACTGTCATTGACTATATATATATGAGCTTGTAGCCTTTAGAAAATCATAAAATAGAAAATTCTGCATAGGCAAAGAAGTTGAGAAGCAGCAAACATCAGGAGGCAGAGGCTTGAGCAAATCTGTTTGCTTAGAGCATCCTGCCGTGACAACTCTTATTAGCTCTGTGATCTCAGATAATTTATTAAAGTCTGTGTGCCTCAGTTTCCTCAACTGCAAGATGGAGGTGATAAAGTACTGTTATGGGCATTAAATGGTTTGATACAAATCAGCTTTTATGAGTTCCTGACACAGAGCCTCTCTATGAGGTGTGTGCATGCACTTTTATATCTGCACCATCCCATGTGTGACATCTTTCCATGATAACTATCTCCGTGCTTGGTCTATTTCTGTGTCGCACAAAGCAGGTAGAAATATTGGCATTTACCAAAGGAATAGTAAACCTGAATTTTCAGATAAGGCAAGAATTTGCTTTAGCTAATCTCTTGAAAAGCAGAGTGCTGTGTCAGATAAGAACATTCTGTAATTAACTTCTCCCACATGCCTATTACCTGCTGAACACTGTGCTAAACATTTTACTCTTGTAGGTAAGGTTATTTTTCTTGTTTTACATATGAGGAATTTGAGACTTAAAGAAGCTAAATGTGTATGTAAAATGTGGTATAATGGATAAAAAGAGCAAAAAAAGGCAAATCATGTATGGATATTATACAATTATTTATAGAGACAAATTATACTCATATATATCTGTATATGTATATTATGAAAGGAGTATAAAGATATAACAGTGTAATGGGTAAAGATTTGGTAGGTGGTTCTGTGAGAAAGAGTATCTGCTGTGCAAGCAAGAAGACTTAAGTTTTAATGTCCAACATTGTTATGAAAGCCAGATATAACCAGCCAGACATGATCATGTCTCCAGTGCCAGCTTTGGGAGAAAGATACAGGAAATCTTGAGAGTTCCCTAGTCAGTCACCTAGCTAAACCAAGCTTCAGGGTTAGTGAGAGTCACTGTTTGAAAAAGTAGATGGGGAAGAAGGGTGTAGTGGCTCATGTGGATGATAAATATCAAACAAGGTGGTGATGGAGAGAGATGCAATCAAGGATTGAGTTAGAGAAGACACACAGAGGGTCTTTAACATTATCTGTGAAACTTTATTTCTTTTAGATAAAGGAATATGAAATGATATTAAAATTCGAAGAAGCAATAAATTCATAATTCTGTGTTTAAATATTAAAATATTTGCTTCTTTTATAAAGAAGTCATTTCTTAGTGACTTGGAAAGCCCCAATACACATTACTGGCACACAAAAGACACTCAACAATTCTTGTTATTAAGAAGTACAGGAGAGTGCCAGGGTCAGGAAGTGGGAGTGTGTAGGTACGGGAGCAGGGCGCGGGGAGGGTATAGGGGACTTTCGGGATAGCATTTGAAATGTAAATGAAGAAAATAAAATAAACATAAAAATAAATTAAAAATTAAAAAGAAGAGTAAAGAGTATGGCATTAAACTCNAAAAAAAAAAAAAAAAAAAAAAAAAAAAAAAGAATTTTCTCTCAATCCCAAAAACTCTGGACTGTGAAGCAAAACTGTCGATTTCAAAATTGGAATTATATTAGAAGGGAAGATACAGGACACCGTCTCAAGTGCCCACCTGGAACTAAGACCGCCTTGGAAAACAGCGTTGTTCACGTCAGACAAACCATCCAGATGAACAAGTGCAGCTAAAATAAACATCTGCAAGGGAGCTCTGGTTACACACAGAACAAGGTCAGAAATAACATGAGCTTGTTCTTCTATGAGTTTCCTGGGGACTCCGCAACCTTAGCTTCAGAACATGAAGTTAAGGAAAGACTGGGGGGTTAGAGAAATGCTGGAATCAGGGATAAACAAATCCCTGGATCAATACATTGAAAAAAAAAAAAAAAAGATTCTTGTTGCCTGTCCTTGGGCACTGTTTTCCTTTTTGTTCTTCTTTTTCTCTTTCTCTTTCTCTTCCTCTTCCTCTTCCTCTTTCTCTTTATTTTTCCTTTTCTGAAGCAATATCCATTTTGTTTGACACAGCATCATTATGGTGGGGGAAGGTTGTTATTAGGGAGGGTCACCCTGAGTCCATACATGTTATCTACAGTTCGAATTGCCTCAACTGCTCAATCATATAAGGCATAGTGAATATTTTCGAACCAGGGTTAGCAGTTTCCTCTGGTGTAGTCCTAGAAAAGTCAGCAAAGCTGGCTCACTCTTATTTATATTTTGCACCTATTCTAAAGATGAGTAAAGATATAAAATTTATGCTTCGCAGACTTATGCTTGCCTTTGTAGAAGGTATTGCTCTGTAACAGAGTGCACTCCTGCATTCAAAAGAAGAAAGACTGAACGAAAAACGTATCGCAGAGGGTAGGATTATGGCATTGTGGTTGATTTCTTTGATCTTTTCTTTATTTTCTAACTTTTCTGCAACTGATTTAGCTGATTATTACAAGTAGTTTTTTTTATTTTTAGTATTCTTGAAGACTTTCTTATCCCTTCAGTCTCCTTCCCCAAATCTTCCCAGATCCAACCTTCTTCCTCACCCACCCAACTCTGGGTCCTTTAAAATAAAAAAAAATCAAAAACAATTTATGCTGTCCAAATACTATTGGATGTATACACCACTAGAGTACAGTAAGCTTACCAGAGGCCACACTCTTAGAAAACACCCTCTCCAAGAAGCTACCTGTCACCAATAGCCCCAAGGGTAGGGATAAGACTGTATGCCTCACTCCCATCTCCATGGTGGGATTTGCTCCGGCTTGAGCTTTCACAGGCCTTGTGTATGTTGTCACAACTGCTGTGAGTTCTCTGCACAGCCACTCTGCTTGGTTCAGAAGACACTGTTTCTTTGTAGTAATCCACCACCTCTGGTTCCTAGACCTGCCCCACCCCACCCCACCCCACCCCCAGCCAACACACACACACACACACACACACACACACACACACACACACACACATACTCCAGAAATGATTCCTAAGTTTGGGGATTATAAATGTTTGATTTAGTGCTGCATATTCTACAGTCTCTTTCTCTGCATCTTGGCCAGTTGTGGTCTCTGTTAATCGCCATCCACTGGAAATACAAAGGCTCTCAAATGAGAGTTGAGAGATGTATTGATCTACGGATATAACAGTAAGTCATTGGGAATCTTATACTGACTCAGAAGCTCCACCCCCAGTAGCTAGCTTTTGTAGTTCTGGAAGAGACTATGGAGGAGAAGAGTAATTATCAACCATACCATGTTGTGAATCCTGTGAACTACAATACTGACCAGCTTGGCAAACCATGTCGACTTTAGGCAGTAGTAACACGAATATCATGGTAGTAACCCCTTACTTTTTGATTGGCTTTAAATTCAACTCCACAAGATGAAACTCATGCATGTCACCATTATCTGGTAAAGAACCTATGGGTAGATGGTTCCTAGGTCCTGGAGAAGAACCTACTAATGTCACTCTGCTAAATGGGTATTATTTTTAATACTATTGCCAAAAGACTGAAGGGAAGAAAACCCTATGATTTATGTTAGGAAGCCAGACAGATACTAACTCTTTCTACTAATTTTCAAATTTCCAAGATTGCCAGAATGAGGAAAATAAGCTCTCCTAACATGCAAAATTTTTATTCATAAAAGTTAGTTGATAAAATGTGAAAACCTAAGAATAAAAAATATTTCATTTACAAAAAGCCTTTCCTATAGAAGACAGAATTGAAGTTGCACAGCAAAGACACAAAGGATAAATTAACTCCCCCTCCTGTGTATCTTTAGTCTGGTATAGAGGACAATGGACCTCGGAATTGTAGTCATCAAAAGTACTGGGAGAACTTGTTAGGCACAATCAACCCCAGGAGTTATATTTAATAGGTCTTGGGAAGGGCATGAGATCATGCATTTCTAGCAAATTCCTATCTTCTCTACAAGAACCATTGTTTGAAGGATGTATGGAGGTATATGCATGCACAGTTATTCCAGGGTATTGGGTCTTTGGACCCTTAGTGGTGACCTTGGAATTTACATATCCAGTAGAGTAGAAGACTTGATAAATTGGCTGAGGAGAGACCTCTAGCTGTGAAAAAGATGGCAACAGTCTCAGGCTAGATGTTGGGCACACGTGAGTAAAATCTCACGGTACTCTAGTGGGAAGCTGACATAAATGAATTTGTAGGCAACAGATAAATGTTTGGTGGGAGCCCATGAGGTATTCATTTCACCCACACACCTTATTGTTCAGTCTTCTAAGTCTGTAGCCAACATTTAAGAGTTACCAGTTTTCATATGGAAATCCAGGTTTCTTTTGGGTTTTGGAAAACTACTGTGGCAACTTGAGATTTGAATCCCCAATATGACATCAAGTGAGCAGAGACAAAAATAAATGCCTGAAGCATTTATTCTTGGGCTAACCTGCCCTAGCTGATCCTAGACATAACCAACAGATCTCTGGGTATGTGTGTGTTTACACCAAATCCAACACTGTTTGAAATGAAGCTACATGATGAGTCGGGCAGCAAAAGCAGGAGGGTATGGACTCAACACAAGCATAAATCTTGACTTTGAGAAGAAACAAGAACAGTTATTTTTGCCATGTGCTAGGGTTAAAGGGTGGTCTATCTTGGACCAAAGATGGTAAACTTCAACTTCTCGGCCCAAATAAGACTTCTTGTTAACTTGAGGGAAGAGGGCTTTAGTTCTAGGAAAGAGACAAGGAATTTGGTTTAATTACTGAAAAATGTGTTGAGGAGTTAACAGGGTATACTAAATACATTACAAAGCAGGCCTGTTAGCCCATTTACAGTAAGAGTATGAGGTTCTCTGCTACAGCAGCAAAGTGCATAGGTAGAAGCAGAGAACTGAGACTGGAGAACTCACCAAATAAAGAGATCCATCCATGTGTAGAATTTCTATTGTACCAAGAATTATATCTGATTATGGTTTTTGAATTATGAAAGCAATGTGCCTTGAGATAAACAGAACAAGAAGACCTGACTCTAATTTTATTGGTAGATCTCTGTCTCTGCTGTCTCTCTCATTCCCTCCCTACCTCCCTCCCTCCCTGCCTCTCTCCATCCCTCCCTCTCTCCATCCCTCCCTCTCTCCCTCCCTCCCTCCCTCCCTTCCTTCCTCCCTCTCTCCCTCCCTCCGTGGTTTGTGGGTGCACATATGTATGCATGTGTGTAGAGGCCAGGGATTGATGTCAAAGACCATCTTCCATTGCTTTTTCCACCTTACTCATTTAGGTAGGTCTAGTCTTGCTGTGCATCTTGCCCTGGGATCCCTGTCTCTGTCTCTCGGGCCTGGGATAGCAGATGAGCTACTCTGCTCACTTGGAGTTTACATAAGTTTCTGGGGACCCTCGGGTCCTCAACCTTGCAGAGCAAGTGCTTCACCAACTGAGCCATCTCCCCAGCCCCTTATTGATAGATATGTTTAGAGAGGGTAGCATTTAAACAATTTCCCTAGCAGATAGTTCAGCAAAAATGTAATGGATGTGGAATCACGGTCTCTTTCTTAATGCCATCTCAATTTCGAGGAAATGGATCTACACACCTCTGCCCAGCCTCCATGGCTAACACATTTTGTCTTCTGTCTGAAGACAATAGCAAAGCTTGAGGGATGCCACCGAAGGGAAACATTTCATTCTTCACAGTTAAGCTTGCAGCACAGTGAACGATGGTTGTTTTAAAAATTCAAGAAATTAGGCCTGCAGTGTTTTAAATAGTTTCCCTAAAAAAGCAGCCTACTAAAATCCTGTATAATTTATCAGGTGAATTTCAAATGAGAGCATGATTGAGCTTGCTTTGAACTGAACCGATAAACCGATTGACCTCGTGACATAACCTCAGCAGTGATGGTCCAGCCCTAACTGCTTCATCCGCAGAGGCAGTCAGTGCTGACTTCTGCATGTGAAATGCGACTTTTTGCAAGCTATTACTTTGTAAAAGAGGTGTTAAGTACAGAATTCCTTTGTTTCTCAAAAGAATGGAGTTGTGACCTGTTTTTCCCTAGAAAAACAGGTGACAACTACATCTTTTCGTCAAAAGAATTATTTTAAAGAAGAAAAGATAGCTATAGGAAGAAGCTGTTTCTTCTCTAGGAGAGCCACCAGGGGAATTCAGCAGGGCCACACCAGTGAAGCTGCTCCTGGAAGGGGGGTGGGGGGCATCAATACCCTCTGTTGTTAATTAGTGTCAGAAGTGGCTGCATTTCCAATTCTGTTTGGAAAGAGGTTTTTTGTTTTTTTGTTTTTTTTTCTCTAAACAATTGACAATGTGTCTATTTTTGACCCAAATGAAACCAAAAAAGCAAGATTCCCCCTGCCGCCCCCCCCACATTCCTGGGTCAAGAAGGCTCCGGGGCAATGTTGTACAATGGAGGACCTCATTTCCTGTCTTCAAGCCCTCAGAAAAGATGGAACACAGAGCAAACAGTTAAAATCGAAGAAGAGCTGAGCTGCCAATCTCTTTCCTTCTCTGTTAGTCTAATCCAGGTGAACTCATTATCATTTATTGAATTTTTCCCTTCGAGGATAATACCTGCCCATCTTTCCAAAGCATACTGTGACTCAATTCCCAATGTGGCAGTATTCACTCATGCATGCACTGTGCAACTTTCTGCTCACCCACTTGTAAATTCAGCAACTCTCTTAAAATTCCTATATATTAAGTGGCATCGGAACTTTAATAGAAATTGTTTGAAGATGGAAGTCAGCTTTCTGATCTCTGAATGTCAAGTAATACCTGATCAGTTTCATTGGCAGTGAGAAGCTTTATGAGAAATAGTATAAACATGCGAGAGATGTGAGGCTTTTAGCTCAGGTAATCCCCATTTTACAAACTATGCTAACTATAGTATTATTTAAGTTTAATGGCTTAGTTTTAGTAGTTGGGTATTGTCTTAGTCAGGGTTTCTATTCCTACACAAACATCATGACCAAGAAGTAAGTTGGGGAGGAAAGGGTTTATTCAGCTTATACTTCCATACTGCTGTTGATCACGAAAGGATGTAGGACTAGAACTCAAGCAGGTCAGGAAGCAGGAGCTGATGCAGAGGCCATGTTACTTACTGGCTTGCCTCCCCTGGCTTGCTCAGCTTGCTGTCTAATAGAACCCAAGACTACCACCCCAGAGATGGTCGAACCCACAAGGGTCCTTTCCCCCTTGATCATTAATTGAGAAAATGCCTTACAAGTGGATCTCGTAGAGGCAAGGCATTTCCCCAACTAAAGCTCCTTTCTCTGTGATAACTCTAGCCTGTGTCAAGTTGACACAAAACTAGCCAGTACAGGTATTAAAATGCTAATTGAGATAGCTGAATTTTCAAACATAAATAATTGTTCTGAGTACCTAGAGTGGAAGCAGGACTGAGTAAAATAAAGAGGCTGTTAATTTTTTTATGCAGATGTATCCCCCAATATAAGAAGATAATCAATAACTTGATGTCAAGTCACAAGAGCAGCAAGCAAGAACAGAGTCTAACTCTTGAAGGTTTGTCAGTCTAGATCCAATTAAGAGGCAGAAATTACACCTGCTATTCCAGCAAGGCAGGCTTCCCATAAAGAACTGTTAACTAGGTAGAGAGATGTTAATTATCTCAAGTGAAAGGGAACTTTTTTAAGGAACCTGTGAGATAAAATTGTAGGAAGCAGCTGCCACTCTAGGCACTGGGGAAACAAAAGGAAGACACTAGAATTATTAAAACCGAGAAACTCAGAGGAGGTGGTGGCTCACCAAGTGTGTAGAGCACGGAGTGATAAAACCGGTCCCATGAGTGTTAGAAAATCTGTGCACTGCTGCTGTAAAGGGACACTGTCAGCCCTGGGGGTGAAACAGAAAGGATCAGGAAACAGGAAATGCACAGAAAGTAAAAAGCACAGAACCAACCCCATCTTCCACTTCTCCTTATAGGCTTCTGCTCTTCTTAAGCATCCCCTTTTTAGAAGAACCAGAAGGCCAGATGGGAAAAAGAAAGGACATTTGCAGAGTCCCTTCTTCAGTGTCATAAAGCAAGAATCCAGGGCAGGTTGAGGGCCCAGAGGTACTTAGTGTCACAGCACCGAAGCCTTCAGGCAGGAGGCTAACATGTGAGCTCCCACAGAGAAGAGTGAGGCCGATCCTACTGCTAGGAACAGCCTAGAGACTGTAGTGGATTGTTGTTGTCCCTAAATGACACTTTTAACAGTGTTTATTTACCTTCAAAGAAAGCCAGTAAAACTCATTTGAAAGAAGAAGGCTGTAAAATCATCACACAGCTATTGTAGGACTCAACCAATCAGCTGTTGTTGTTGTTGTTCTTGTTATTTTTTTTGTTGTACCAAAAGCAGTCTGAACTCCAGTGTCCAGCTGTAACAGCCATGAGTATTTGTCCACTCTGTGTCCCCGCACCATCTCCATGTCCCTCTCAGCTTCCCATTGAACTGTCATTCATAAACAATTCATTGTGCTTAATTGCCACTTGATGAATTTTTACAAAGCAAATGGCTCATGTAAATATCACTTAGATCCACACAGAATACTGCAAACACTGGAAGCTTCCTTTAGAGAGCTCCCTTGGGTCTCTTGACTGCTTTCCAGAGGAGAGGCCCCTTTTACTGGGTCTCGAGCTTTGTGTGTATAGATAACATGTGCTTTTTAAAGTCCTTCTCAGCCCTTTTATTCTTAAATGTTCTGCTCTATTGCTTTGCATTGTATATGACACCGGATTACATCAGTACATTTTCATGCAAGTGTGTATTCCTCCCCCATGTTCCCCTCCTCCTCCTCCCCTGCTCCCATCCCCAGTAGTTCCATTTGGCCCTATGACAGCTTCACCTCTACTTTCACATCATCTAGACACATACGGTTTTTATGTGTCTATATAAAAGTTTAGGACCCACATGAGAGAAGAACGCAATCTCTGTCCTTCTCAGACTGAGTTAATTTGTTTTCTGTGACTCTCTCCAGCTCCACAAATTTTCCTGAAAGCAATGCAACTTTGTTCTTTATGGCTAAAATAATTCCATTGTGTATATATACCGCATCGTCTTTATACCTTCCGTCCTCCGTTGATGATTTTGGGAGTTAGCAGTTATGGACAGCACTGTGATAAACTTGGCTGTACAAGCATTTCCTGTGCAGTGTTGGAATCCCGCTTGCTTTTTGAGGAACACTGTAGAAACCCCATACTTGCTTAGTTCACATTCCCACCAGCAGTGTATAAGGGTTTGCTTTTGTCTGCATGCATACTCACAAGTATTTGCTGTTTTCTTAATGACTGCCATTCTGATGGGTGGAACAGAATCTCAACGTAGTTTTAATTTGCATTTCTATAATGGCTAGTGAGGCCAAACTTTTCTTTTTTATGTGTTTATTGGCCACTTGAAGATACCATTTTTTAGAATGTTTTGCTCTTTTCATTAGTCAACTTATTGACTGGGTTGTTCAATTTCTTGTTACTTAATATTTTCATTTAATCTTTTATTCATTCTAAATATCAACCTTATGTCAGATATATGACTAGTAAAAACTTTCTCCCATTCCATAGGCTATCTCTCCACTCATTTCCTTTGTTGTATGGAAAGTCTTGAATTTCGTAAGTTAACACTGTTAGAACCCAGCTGCTCCAGATATGGTCGCATTTTCTCACATAAGCTGTGAAGAGCTGACAGGTCACATCCAGCCATCCTTTTCTCCCCTATGGCTCTTCAAGAGCCAAAGTTTTCCCATTCCCAGTCCTTAGAATTGTCCTTTCCTGTAGCAAATCCCTAAATAGAAAATACAACAGGCAGACCAGTGTCATATTGCATACTAACTAGATCTAGCCTCTTATCCGGGAATGTCCTTGGGGCTATTAGAAGATATAATATCTCTGTCTCATTTAGGTGCTGTCCACTAACCATGGGCCCTTTTCTTCTACCCCAACACCCATCCCTTCTCCTTCCCCTGGGCTGCCTGGGGCTTTCCCCCCAATCCCTCTTTCTCAATTCTACTAAACCTTTTGCCTACAGTGGACCATTTCTATCTGTCTTGAACCCCATCTTTAGAACTGGAGAACCTAACACATTTGTCAGTTGTTGCTATTATTTCTAGACTTCCTTGAGTCTTATTCAGAAAGTCCTTACCTATATAGATATCTTGATGTATTTTCCCTAGTTTTTCCTGTAACAGGTTCAGAGTCTTGGGTCTTACATTGAAGTCTTTGATCCATTTTAGTTTTCATACAGGCAAGAGAAAGGAATCTAGTTTCATTTCTCCTTCATGTTCTCATTTAAATTGAACAACATTGATGAGGTCTACCCATACTGCTGCATGTGGCCATATTTCATCTCTCTTCACTGTCTTGTGTAGTGCATCGTGGCAGTATACCTGTTTTCTCCATTCTTTGTTCCATGCATATATAATTGTGTTGTTTCTAGCCTTCAGCTATTAGAAACCATACAACTAGACACGCATGTCTTATAGTATATATTTGTCTACATTTCTGTTGAGAATATGTCAAAAATAGGGTTTAGAATACAGATGTGTTCAACTTTAATAAATATTGACTTTGAGCTTTGAAAGTAGTTCAATCAGTTTAGTTCCAGTTACTTCATGTATCAATAGTTGATATTGTCTATACTCTTTATTTTATCTGGTCTATGAGGTACATCATATTTTATTCTTGCTTTTATTTGCATTCCCTTAATGAGTACATTTTCTGATGGACACTTAACTTGGTAACTGAAAGTATTTTGTAGAGTGTTCAATTGATATTGTTCTTACTGATTTGTGTTTGCATGTTTAGAATAAGATTTTGGGAGGGTGGACAAGAACTCTGCAGATATATTCTCCTTTCATTCTCTTTGATGGTATTTTTATAATAAAATCTATAATTTTAGTGTAATTCAATATATTGGACTTCTTTGTAGTTAGTTCTTCTTAAGTCTTAATTTAGAGTGAGCCTTTTGCCTCTTCCATTTGAGTCTGTATTATACCTGATGGTGAACTTTGTGACATGAGGTAGATTGACCAACCAATGTGTAGTGGGAAAACTAGCTTTTCCTCAATGTGACATTCTTCCTTATCATATATTGATAGTGTGGACAGGAATCTGTTTCTGGTTTCCCAAGCTGTATATGATATCCCTGTGTGGATAGCATGCTATTCTAATTGAATAAAAATTAGAATATATGGTAGCGAAATTCTTTTTTATGTATTTTATTTATTTGCATTTTATGTATATGAGTGTTTTGCCTGCATATATGTTTTTGTACCACATGCAACCAATGTCCTTGGAGTCCAGAAAGCATCAGAACCTCTGAACTTGGCATTATGGACAGCTTTAAGCCACTGTGTGGATGTTGAGAACCAAACCTGGGGATTCTGAAAGAACAAGTGCTTGAACCAGCATTCATCATCTCTCCAACCACTAGTGCACATTCCTAAGCTTTTTCCTTCAGAGTGTTCTCAGCCTTTTAAAATTTTTACGTACATTATTTGGAGTATTTTTTATTAGATATTTTCTTTATTTACATTTCAAATGCTATCCTAAAAGTTCCCTATACCCTCCCCCCGCCCTGCTCCCCTACCCACCCACTCCTACTTCTTGGCCCTGGAATTCCCTGTACTGGAGCATATAAAGTTTGCAAGACCAAGGGGCCTCTCTTCCCAATGATGGCCAATTAGACCATCTTCTGCTACATATGAGCTAGAGACATGAGCTCTGGGGGTACTGGTTAGTTCAGATTGTTGTTCCGCCTATAGGGTTGCAGACCCCTTTCAGCTCCTTGGGTATTTTTTCTAGCTCCTCCATTGGGAACCCTGTGTTCCATCCAATAGCTGACTGTGAGCATCCACTTCTCTGTTTGCCAGACACTGGCATAGCCTCACAAGAGACCGCTATATCAGGGTCCCTTCAGCAAAATCTTGTTGGCATGTGCAATAGTGTCTGGGTTTGGTGGCTGATGATGAGATGGATCCCGGGGGGGGGGGTAGTCTCTGGATGGTCTATCCTTTCACATTAGCTCCAAACTTTGTCTCTGTAACTCCTTTCATGGGTATTTTGTTCCCTATTCTAAGGAGGAATGAAGTATCCATATGTTGGTCTTCCTTCTTCTTAGTTTTCTTGTGTTTTGGAGATTGTATCTTGGGTATTCTAAGTTTCTGAACTAATATCCGCTTATCAGTGAGTGCATCTAGTGACATTTTTTTGTGATTGGGTTACCTCACTAAGGATGATATCCTCCAGATACATCCATTTGCCCAAGAAGTTCATAAATTCATTGTTTTTAATAGCTGAGTAGTACTCCATTGTGTAAATGTACCACANTTTCTGTATCCATTNCTCTATTGAGGGACATCTGGGTTCTTTCCAGCNTCTGGCTATTATAAATAAGGCTGCTATGAACATAGTGGAGCATGTGTCCTTATTACCAGTTGGAACATCTTCTGAGTATATGCCCAGGAGAGGTATTGCTGGATCTTCTGGTAGCACTATGTCCAATTTTCTGAGGAACCGCCAGACTGATTTCCAGAGTGGTTGTACAAGCTTTCAATCCCACCAGCAATGGAGGAGGGTTCCTCTTTCTCCACATCCTCGCCAGCATCTGCTGTCACCTGAATTTTTAATCTTAGCCATTCTGACTGGTGTGAGATGGAATCTCAAGGTTGTTTTGATTTGCATTTCCCCGATGATTAAGGATGTTCAACATTTTTTCAAGTGTTTCTCAGCCATTTGTTATTCCTCAGTTCAGAATTCTTTGTTTAGCTGTGTACCCCATTTTTAATGGGGTTATTTGAATTTCTGGATTCCAGCTTCTTGAGCTCTTTGTTTTACGTACATTTTAAGTTTGCTTGTCAGTTTTCAAATTACCTGAAAGTTTTAATTAGAATTAGATTCAGCCTACAGTTTGTCCAGAAATGGCTTCCTTACAACATAGACTCACTCTGATCATAAACATCTTGTGCCCTTTCTTTGATCTAAATAGCCTTATTTTCTTTGAGTAAAGGCAAGTCTCTCTGCAGAAGACATGTAAATTATTAAGTTTATTTTTCTAAGCAAATATTTTGTGTTCTCTTAAGTGGAATAATTTCATATTTTATGTTTTGTTATTAAGTAGGAATGGGTTTGCTAATTTATGCTAATGCAAATGACATATTTGGAGATAACTATGGGTTTTTTTTCTCTGTACAGATAATCATACTGGCTACCAATTTTGACATTGTCTTTATTTTTCTCCTTCTGACTCGATGCCTCCCACTTCTTTTCTTGCCTTCTTGCATTGATTAAAGTCACTATTGCTTTTAGACCATCATAAGTACACACTGGATGTAGACACTCTTGCTTGAAATCTGTCATACTAAATGTTCACTGTTTACCCTAACATCAGCAAACTCCCAAGAAAAACAGGTCTCCACATCCCTCAGCCTGTATCTTTGAAACAGAAGCAAGCTTAATATTTACAAAACTGGTATTAGTAAAATTTTCAAAAATCAAATTTAAAGTGACAGATTTACTTAATATTTTACTTGAAAATTTGAGACTTACTAAATAATTTGTATTATTATTTTATTTTAATATATAGTAATGAAACATTTTGAAAAAGATACATTTTTAAATCAGCAAAAATAGCTTTTTATATTTTTTAATGAACTATATTAAAACTTATTCATCCCAAAAGAAAAACCTAAAGCGTCAGCTAACCTGGGCTCATAGGCGCTCACAGAGACTTAACTGACATTCAGGGAACCTGCATGGGACTGACCTAGGCCCTCCGCATATGTTACAGTTGTGTAGTTTGGTCTTCTTATGGGACTCCTAACAGTGGGAGCAGGGCCTGTCTCTGATTCTTTTGCCAGCTTTTTGGACACTTTTTCTTTCCATACTAGATTGCCTCCTCCAGCTTTAAAATGAGGGGCAGTGTCTAGTCTTATTGCACCTTGATATGCCTTGTTTGGTTGATATCCATGGGAGGCCTGCCCTTTTCTGTAGAGAAACAAGGAGGAGTGGAAAGGAGGGCAGATGGGAAATGGGAGGACTGAGAGGAAAAGGGGGAAGGGAAACTACAGTTGGAATGTAAATAATAATAATAATAATAATGATAATGATAATAATATAGTAGTAGTAGTAGTAGTAAAAACCTTATTCATATTGAGGGCAATTACATGTTACCTTTATCTTTTAAATTGTTACTACCAAAATATATCAGCTGAAAGAAAATTTCTCAACAAGATAAAAAGATTACCAATATGAAGGTATTAAAGAATTTAACACATATGTAATCATTGATGGCTTATTCTCTCTTAGTTTTTTAACCTGCTCAGATGTGTGCAGTCCAACAACAGCACATCTGGATATGCACCGTAATAGTTAAATGCTATCATCTTTGATACTTTGTCGTCTTTGATATTTTTAGTCATGTGTTAATGATAGTTTTGTAATTCTTTTTTCCCAGGTCTATTCATCAATGTAGAAAGGAAGAACATACCTTGACAGTGTCTTAGCTTGATTTATTATGCTAATATATTTAGGTCTGTGGAACACAGAACTCCATTTGTCTTGCTGTTTTCACAAATCAGTGAATCTGACAAAGACCTTGGTTCAAAGCTGCAAAAAAAAAAAGAAAAGGCATTGGGCACCCTTGTTCAGCATGTGATTCAAATAAGTTTTTGGTTATTTCAGCTCTGGCTTTCTATGCTCTTCCCATCTCCTTCTAGAAGGTCTCTTACTATGCTTTTAGATTAGCTTATTTCTCCATTTAGTTGTTTATTTCTGCTGTATCTATCTTTGGCTCTATGTTGTCAAATTCATTATAAGTTGGGAATCTTGTCATCATGCTATCACCGGTGTGCAGTGGCCTGCCTGACTGTAATAATTACCTTGGCTTTAAAGCTGAGCTTCTTTTGTGGTTTACTTTTGAGATTGTAATTTAGTTACATTTCTCTCTTCCCTTCCCTCCTCCAAACCCTCCAATATACTCCTCCCCACTCTTTTTCATTGCATTCATGTATGCATTTCTATATACATATATACATAAATATAAAAACACATACATAGACATAAATATAACCCATTGAGTCCATATAATGTTACTTGTATACTTGTATGTCCAAGGCTGACTGTTGAGTACTGGATAACTGGTGTGCTCTTCCCTGGTCAAGACCATCTATCTCACCATTCCCAGCTATACTCAATCACTAGTAGTTCTTTTATAGTTTTCCCCATCCAGTTTAGTATGTTTCTTGGTACCATCCTTGTTCAGCTCATGTTGGTGAAACTTTACTGGTATGTCTTTTGATGCTAGTAGGAGACATGATCTCACAGTGAACCCTGTGATCCTTTGACTCTTACAATCTTTTCACACCTTCTTCTGCAACCCACACCTGAGCTTTATGTATAGGAGTGGTTTATAGATGTATCCATTCGGATTGGCCTCCACAACTCTGCATTTTGATTGGTTGTAACTTTTCTGTGATGGTCTTAATCTGATGCAAAGAGAAGTTTTTTGATGAGGGGTAAAGACTGTACTTAACTATGGGTATAAGGATAAATATTTATAGACTGTGGTTAAGGATTATGCTGGTTTAGTAAATTAGTAGTTCTAGATTCTCCTTCAATAACCATGATTTCACTGGCACTGTGAAGTTAGGGTTCCAGTATCAGGCCTGGTATCTGTCTTGTTAAGTAGGTCTTAAGTCTTCAGCCAAATTAGAAATCTTTTGGTTACCACCAAGTATATGTTGCCACTACCATACCTGTTGAGATTTTGTACTATGCTATACTGATCATTGAGGTGGTTCTCAGTAAACCAGGCATTTTTTTCTTAAGGTTTGTCAGGAATTTTCTACTGTTTACTTACCATTATTTCATATTTAAAATGTCTCTTACATCTGTAGGTAGTTGGATTCTGTTTGCAACCTGTTGCTTAAAATCTTTTTCTTTCAATAAAATATTTAGTCTACCCAATCTGATTTAATTATGAGTATATTTGGTGTTAAAATACATTATCTTATTTTCTATATGTTTGGGTTCTACCTCTTTCTTGTGCTTGCTATTTTTTTTTGCATTGACCCAATATTATATTTTGTTTCTTTCTACTAAGACCATAGGTCTAGAGTAATTTCTCAGTGTATAAAGTGCTTGCCATGCAAATGTGAGAATCCACATTCAAATCTTCATGTAAAAGCCAAGTGGAGCAATGGACATCTTAGTGCTCCGAAGGCAAAATGAGAGTCAGACACAGGGGAATCCTTGAAGCTCCTGAGCCAACCATCCTGGCATCTACACTGCAGTGGCAACCAACATCAACACCAATAGATAGATGGATAGATGGATAAACAGATAGTCAGATAGATAGACAGATAGATGGATGGAGCCCTTGCCTCAAATAAGGTTGAAGATGAGGACCAATATCCGAATGACATGGCTGTCATTCACACATTCATAAACACACATAAACTACATGATGCATGTTCAGTGTCCTAGATAACATAGTTACCACCTTCTTGGTAGCATGTATTAAAAACTCTAGACTATTTTGAGCCTATATGATCCCCTCTATTCTTCATGGTGCTGTTGTCAGATCTTAATTCTAATGGACTGCAATGGCACTTTGGCATGGCTTAAACTATCCCATCTTCCATCTACATGCCTACTTCTTCTGCTGAGAGATCTGCTAACACCATCTGAATTAAAGTATCCTCAAATTAAAGTAATGGACCCTTTCCTTTCCATTTCCTTATTTTTCTGTTTGCTTTCCTGCCTGGGCTTGACAGTAGGTTTTTGTTTTGGTCTGGGTTTTGCATTAAGTTTCCCAAGGGTAGAACTGTGTCTGCCTTGTTGGCACTTGATGAACATATGTTTAATCAGAAGGTTGGATAAAAGATGGCAGACAAAGGACAAAAACCACTAGCCCTTGTAACATTAGACATTTGATCCACAAACCATACAATTTTAATGTCAAGAACATTTGGGAGGAGTGTGAAGGTCACTGCAGAAATAGCTAAGTGTGCAGATCTCCCCTGTGCACATTTTTTTTTTCATTTGTTCACTACTTCCTGAATACCAGTGCAGATCCTGGTGCTGGGCGAGGTGCCGAACTAGATGCCAGGCTGCCAAACAAGATGCCAGGCTGCCTGGGGGAACTAGCAGCCTTCTCAGTGGGATCCTGCCACAATCACACTGAAAACAGTTCCTGGCTGGAGGGATGGGGGAGGGGGGATGGCTAAGACAAGGTTGGAATGAGGAAGGATTGGAATGAGGACAATTCCATTGTCCATGAAGCATTCCTGGGCTGAAGGAAGTCAAGAACTTTGAGCCCAATGGCTCCAGATCAGCAGCAATGAGACAGTGAAAAAATTCCCAGGGATATACACACATATAGAGTACTAGAGAGCTGACATATAGTATTCTACACTCCCAGACCTAGATATATAATTCCCTGTTGCAGTCATTCTTACAGTTTAGAAACCAAAGACCACCATGCCTAGAATTTGGGGCCAGGGTCCAGGGCAAGTAGCACCTCAGATACCCGGTGTTTCCTTGAGACTATACTATCCTTTAAGGCAAAAATCAACAAATGAATTAAAAAAAAAAAAAAAAAGAAGAACAAAACTACCAGTCACAGGGCTGGAGACATGACTTGGTGACTTACTATTCTTCTCGGGGACTGGAGTCTGATTCCCAGCACCCACAGGCTGCTCACAACCATAACTACAGCTCCAGGGAATCTAGTACATTCTGGTTTCCTCGGGCACTTGCACATGTATGATTCACATAAAACCCATCCAGGTTCCCATGCATACATATCAGTTCCATCCTGGGATGTGCCCCGTCTTCATAGAGGTCATAAATGAAGTTGCCTATGCAGTTGTTGCATCCCCAAATACTTCTCCCTGGTTTCATCCAGCTTTGAAATAACCAAACAAAAGGGAAACAAGCTAATTCCTAAGTTTTTCTTACAAAATGCCAGTTGAAATTCTGAGATATTTTATTGTTGTTGTTTCAAACAGTGAGGCTGTATTATTTTTACCTTTTTTCAGCTCTCAGAATTCCCTCCAGCCTCACAGGCAGATGGGAGGACAGCTTGCCCTACAATAACAAATGACCCTGACTGCCAGAGTCTGTGTTTCGAGGTCTACCCTGAGACAGCCAGGCATGGGTCCTGCATAACGAATGTGAATGGAGAGCCGCTGAAAGAAAAGACCCAGAACAGCTGTATGGAAGAGGTATCCCTCAAGTTGACATTAGGATTATACCTTAATACATACTTCACACTGTTGAAGCCTTATTAAGAGCTGCCAGCCCTGGTGGAATTGTATGGATAGGTGTTCTCAGTTGTTTAACAACCAGTTATTTCTAGTATTTCTGCAAGGAGTGGTCTCAGGGTACCGTGCCAATCCAAGCTATACTTAATTGGAGTATGTAGAAATTATTCTTATGACCTCTGCCTTAGATGATGACCAGCCAGTCTTAACCACTTGGATTGTTTAGGGAGCAGATATATTTGGGAAGTCACCAGGGTCAGGGTGTGGGTTGGGTGTAATAAGCTGTCTGAGCCTGTCCTTTTCTGGGTATGTATAAAAAGGTATCGGTGTATATCACTTACACACTTGTGGTTTGCCAGTACTACCATGGTACTTTTCTTCTGTTCCCCAGCCCTCGCTGTCCTCATAGATACTGTTCTATCCATTATACAGACCACAGAGAACATCCATAGAAGTAGCTAAAGAAACGGTTCCCAAGGTGCCTGTTGCAAAAATAGGCTTCCTAGCCAAGTCACTTGAGACCATTGACATCACAGCCCAGTCCCTCTTACTGTCATTTGCTGAGTATTTGAACTGCTACTCTTTCTCCGGAAGCACTTAAACAACCAAGTTTCCCAGCTCTCCATTGGGATGAAGCTCATGTAGGGAACTTTCTTCATTTCTGTATCATTCAAACTGGGGGTACTGTCCTTTACTTTTATATCTTGTTTTTTATAGTGTGTGTGTGAGTGGCCAGAAAAGAATGTCAGACCTTTTAGAGCTAGAGTTAATGTCAGTTGTGAACCACCTGACATGGGCAAATGCTCTTAATTGCTAAGCCATCTCTCCAGCCTCCACAGATTCCCATTTTGAATATGCAGAGTAGCCAAGGATTTTGTATCCACTATGTGGATACAAAATTTTATTTAAATGGACTGATGACAACAATGTATGTTCATTGGCAATTTATTACCATCATTATGACTGCTGTTTTCAGTAACAATTTTATTATAGCTATTAAATACCATGACAATATACTTTTATGAACTTCTCAGAGTAGATTTTGAATATATTACTAAACATAATTGCAACACGTGACTAGTATAATATTTAATGTATTAATTCTATGTGTACAGGCAGTGTTCACGGCATATTTCTAAAGTAGCTGCCAAGCAAACTGAGGACAGTTCGATCACACAGGTTCCACTGATATGATAGGGTGTGGCACAAACTGTAGTGTACTTGCCTGAAGCCACTTACTTAGTGTCAGCTCTGTACTGGCTATGTAACAGAGATGTGTGTGTGTGAGGTTAGCTGTTACACCAAAATACCACAGACTGGGTATCTTAAACACTACAAGTTTACTTCTAGTGGTTCTGTACCTTGAAGTCCAAGATCAAGAGACAAGGTGATTCTTGGCTTTTTGGTTTTGGGTTTGGGTTTGGTTTTTCTTGTTTGTTTGTTTTGTTTTGTTTTGTTTTTGCTTTGTTTTGATTTTTTTTACTGGATTGTAAAAGGCTACCTCATTTCAGCTAGAAGGAGGGAGGGAGGGAGAGAGGAAGAGATCAAGGAAGGGAGGAAAGGAGGGAGGGAGGGAGAAGGAGAGAGGGAGAAAGGGATAGAGAGAGACTATGTTTCCAGTGTCCTTTTTTACATTAAGAACACCGAATCTTCTGTGTCAGGACCCTTCCTTTAACTGTTTTATTTAACTGAGTTGCTTCCTCAGAGTTCCTGTTTCCAAATACATCCATATTGTGGGGGTGGGACTTCATCTTTCCCACACATTTAAGGACAACACATTCAGTCTACACCACTATCACAGAACCCCACAAGAAACCCATTTCACACACGGAGACCCGGAAGCTCCGAGAAGAGATTGCATACTGGTATCTCCTCAGAGACAAGTTTAAGGAATGAAGTGAGGACAGAAATCTGTTCTTTGCCACTAGCTAGGTGGCTCCCTGAGCATGGCTCAGTGCTATGTGACATCCGGACAGTAAGTAAGAATGGTGAAAATGATTTGTTGGTGACCATAAAGATCATGCTAGTCTGCCTCGGGTAGGCTTGTTCTGAAAGATGTGCTCGCAAGGAATCAGCATCACTTCACAGTCAGTCAGATTATGTGGCGGGATACGTGGAAACTGTGACGGATTTCCATACATCTAATTCTTAGGAAACGAGTCTTTTTACCCTGTCAGACACATTTGTTACCAAAGGCAAAAATTAACCTAAAATATGCAAGATTTAAGGACAGAAGGGATACAGAGTGATGGCTTAAAACCATGTTCAGTGTGAGTTTAAATGTACTCGGGCAGCCCAAGATACCCATCAAGTAATACTTTAAGTATAGCTAAAACCTTTAAGGCAAATGTAAAGTAAGTATAGCTGTATCAATTTGAGCAATAGAAAATGCATCAAACCTCATGTCAATACACACCTGTGTATTTGTACAGGGACACCCTTGGGCATTAGATTCACAGATAATGTGTAAAGGTGGGTTCTTTTTTTTCATATTGCCATTAAATAAATTAACCCCGTTCTATGACACTCCATCCTGAGCATTGGTAGACAGTTCTTTTGCCTTTCGATTTATGAACAGCAAAACATATTCTTGGTGTGCCTCTTTGATTTTTTTAAGTCCAAGTCTCAAATCAAGCAAATAAAAACAGCTTTTGGTTCTGAATGCTCTCCATCCCATCAGTGAACAAAATCTGCCAGACTGGAATCCACTGAGTGCAAAAAAATTGAGGAACCTTCTAATATCTGGAGCCTCTTAATTCCAACTAAACTTCTTATGCAAACAATATAAAATGTATCAACAGCCTTTTACATTTTTGAACCATGCTACAGTCTTTGAAAATTGAACCTACCTGTCTGGCTCATTTTCCCCCCACATGTATGGCAACTGAGATATTTTTCACTGTAACAAAGTATAAGAATTAAAAAAAAAAAGTTTTGAAAAAAAGGATAGTCCCTGGGCTAGAGCCCTGGGAAATGCCAATGTGCTGTATTCAAGAGCAGCCAGCCTTGCGTCCTTAATTCCCATTTGCCAGGATTTATGAAATACTGTTCTTCTGAATTTGGCATTTATGAAATGATCTGAGAGTGAGTCCATTTAATTTTTCTGTCACTAATTCATTAGAAATGTCAGTCACACAAAGCAACTCAAGAGAGATCATCTGCTTTTCCAAAAACCTTAAGTACACAAAGAGCAAAGTGGTCATACACCCCAGGTCTGGGAAGGATTGTATGTGCATAGGACAAGTGCAGCCTACAAGTGTGTGTGTGAGCACATACACACACACACACACACACACACACACAGAGAGAGAGAGAGAGAGAGAGAGAGAGAGAGAGAGAGAGAGAGAGAGAGAGACCTCATGGCTGGGGCAGGGCCATTCTGAGCTCAGCCCACTTACCTGCTTTCCAGAGCTGGTCAAGCCTTCAGTGTGAACTCCTTCTTTCCCTGTGATGAATTTGAAGGCATGCCATGAACACTGCAAACAACAGCATTACCCAAAGAGAAATGGAAATTGTCTCAGTTTGTGATTTCTTGTTTTTAATAGTAATTAGCCATGAGTTTAAATAAATGTTAATCAGGCCTTCCAGTCTGGGCTGCTGTCCTAAGCAGACCTTGGGTGAGAACTCCATAGCCAGTCCCACAACACCTAGAGGAAGCTCCACTCCCAGGTGCTCCCATAAAGAAATACAGGAGAACACAGATAAACAGCTAGAAGCCCTTAATGAGGAAACACAAAAATCCCTTAAAGAATTACACTAAAACACAATTAAACAGGCAAAGGAAATGAATAAAACCATCTAAGCTCTAAAAATAAAACTAGAAACAATAAAGAAATCACAAAGGGAGGCAACTCTGGAGTTAGAAAACCTAGGAAAGAGATCAGGAGTCATAAATGCAAGCGTCACCAACAGAATACAAGAGATAGAAGAGAGAATCTCAGGTGCAGAAGATACCATAGAAATGCATTGATACAACAGTCAAAGAAAAGGCAAAATGCAAAAAGCTCCTAACCCAAAACATCCAGGAAATCCAGGACACAAGGAGAAGACCAAACCTAAAGATAATAGGTATAGAAGAGAGCAAAGATTCTCAACTTAAAGGGCCAGTAAATATCGTCAACAAAACTATAGAAGAAAACTTACCTAACCTAAAGAAAGAGATGCCCTTAAACATACAAGAAGTCTACAGAACTCCAAATAGTTGGGACCAGAAAAGAAATTCCTTCCATCACATAATAATCAAAACATCAAATGCATAAAACAAAGAAGTAAGTAAGGAAAAGTAAGTAAAGCAGTAAGGAAAAAAGGTCAGGTGACACACAAAGGCAGAGCAGGCCTATCAGAATGACAGCAGACTTCTCACTGGAGACTATGAAAGCCAGAAGATCCTGGGTGGATGTCATACAGACCCCAAGAGAACACAAATGCCAGCCCAGGCTGATATACCCAGCAAAACTCTCAATTACCATAGATGGAGAAAACAAGATATTCCATGACAAAACCAAATTCACACANTATCTTTCCACAAATCCAGCCCTACAAAGGATAATAGATGGAAAACACCAGCACAAGCAGGGAAACTACACTCTAAGAAAAAGCAAGAAAGTAATCTTTCAACAAACTTAAAAGAAGATAGCCACACAAACATAATGCCATCTCTAAAAACAAAAATAACAAGAAGTAACAATCACTTTTCCTTACTATCTTTTAACATCAATTCCTCAAAAAAGACATAGACTAACAGACTGAATATGTAAACAGGACCCAGGATTTTGCTGCATACAGGAAAAGCACGTCAGTGACAAAAACAGAGTAAAAAGTTGAAAAACAATTTTCCAAGCAAATGGTCCCCCAAAACAAGCTGGAGTAGGCATTCTAATATCAAATAAAATTGACTTTCAACCAAAAGCTATCGAAAAGGATAAGGAAGGACACTTCATAATGGTCAAAGGAAAAATCTACCAAGATGAACTCTCAATTCTGAACACCCACATTCATAAAAGAATTTTTTACTAATGCTTAAAGCACACATCACACCCCATACATACAATAATAGTAGGAGACTTCAGCACCCCCACTCTTAGCCATGGAAAGATCATTGAAACAGAAACTAAACAGAGAGACAGTGAAACGAACAAAAGTTGGGAAACAAATGGATCTAACCGATACTTATAGAACATTTCACCCAAAAGCAAAAGAATATACCTTCTCAGAACCTTATGGTACCTTCTCCAAAACTGACCATATAATTCGTCACATAACAGGCCTCAACAGATACAAGACAATTGAAATAATTCCATGCACCCTATCAGGTCATCACGGACTAAGGCTAGTCTTTACAACAAAAACAACGGAAATCACACATATACATGGAAGCTGAACAACGCTCTACTCAATGATAACTTGATCAAGGAAGAAATAAAGAAAGAAATTAAAGGCTTTATATAATTTAATGAAAATGAAACACATCATACCAAAATTTATGGGACACAATGAAAACAGTGCTAAGAGGAAAATTCATAGCTCTAAGTGCCCCCAAAAAGAAACTGACGCTTGACAGCATACCTTAAAGCTCTAGAACAAAAAGAAGTAAATACACCCAAGAGGAGTAGAAGGCAGGAAATAATCAAACTCAGGGCTGAAATCAACCAAATAGAAACAAAAAGAACTCTACAAAGAATCAACAAAACCAGGAGCTGGTTCTTTGAGAAAATCAACAAGATAAATAAACGCTTAGCCAGGCTAACCAGAGGGCACAGAGATAGTATCCAAATTAATAAAACCAGAAATGAAAAGGTAGACAAAACAACAAAATATATCTTAAAATAATTATTCCTAGCACAAGGCAAGGCCTGGGCCAAGTAGTGGGAGTGGGTGGGTAGGGGAACAGAGGTGGGGGGAGGGGTATGGGAAACTTTCGGGATAGCATTTGAAATGTAAATAAAGAAAATAATAATAAAAAAAATACAAAAAAAATTATTCCATTTGTTGAATATTAACAGTTGAAAATATTAAAATCATGTTCTACAAACAAAAAAGAAAAGAAAAGAAAAGAAAAGAAGGAAGAAAAGAAAGCAAGTTGATCATTAACCTAGATTTGCATTATCTGAAGCATGAGAAAACGACCATCTATCTGTAGTTCACCAAATCATGATTGCCCTCCTTAGTCCCTCCTGGGTCCCTTTCTGCTTCAGCTCCTATTCATTCTGCACTGGCTCAAAAACTCTGTATTTCATCTCCCAGGACTCAACCATCTTCAAAACCAACCAATTATAAAGCAGTGGCCACACCCTTTCATCAGATGGAAGGAGATTAAACCCTGATAAAGAAAATAAGGAGTAACGCCATTTAAAGTTTAACCCAATGGAAACATATTGGATACAACTTCAGTTTTTCATTAGTTTCTCAAAAGTAATTCTCCATGTTCCCATAGCTTGTCACTATAAATTCTCCACCAAAACCCATAAAAAGGTACCTGGAGTCCTGTGTCCCAGTAATGTTAAAATGTGTGCTTCCTATCTGCAAAGGAGGGCTGCCAAGATGGCGCAGCAGGTGTAGGTGCTTTCAATCAACCCTGAGGACCTGAGTTCAACCCCTGGGATCTGTAAGGGTTTTTGTGGTGATCAGAAGGCCAAGGCATGCCACAAAGATCACACCATACAAAAGACCTCACAAGAGAATTATGGAGGGGGTAGGGTCACAGGCTGCCTCTTAGCAGGGATGAGAGAGAGAGAGCAGAAAGCGAGATCCGCTATGGGGGTACTTTATAGGAGAGTAGAAAGCATGCACACACATGACCATGGTGACATTGGAAACGTGTCTCACATGGGCTAGTGGTGATGATGTGTCATGTTGGACTTCAGTGATGACGTGAAGTTGGTGCCAAGTCATTGAAGGTGGGAGGAACCTGGTTCTGAAATGCCAGTGGTTCCTAACAGGGCACACTTGGTGGGATCAGAAAATGGGCTCCTATGAGTTGTCCTCTGACCTTCGCATGTGTGCTGTGGCAATAAATAAATAAGTAAATAAATAAATAAATATTAGTCAGGCTACATGGCAACAGAGTATTTCTCCAGAGAAAGGCCTCTTTTAATATTTAAGGTATGTATAGTTTTCAAAAATTAGTTCTTATAGAAAGGGGTTTGCAGGGAAGTTACCCGAATAGCTTTTGCTAGTGGGAGGAAGGGTGGGAGAGTGAGGATCCAGCCCACTCCTGCACTCCTGCTGGCCTATGCTCTGCCAGCTCAGTCTCTTGCAGGAGGAAGTGCTAGTCCAGAGCCCTGCCCGCCCTCCTGGAGCTTCCGTACTTTAGGGAAGACAGGCAATGCAAGCTAAATAACTAAATCATAAAGTATAGAGAATGCTGAAATGTTTTGCAGAGGAAAAGGAATGAAAACAGACAAAGGATGTGAGAATTATGGTCAGGCTCAACTGCAAAATGACTGGGCCTAAGACCGTCCCCACTGAGGCTGTTCTTCACCTCGAGGATTCTCCTGACACCTTCTTTGTATTTTACTTTGTGATGACAACAAAAATGTCACTCCATAAAGGTCCCCATTGTTTGGTTCTATCCACAAGTGAAAGTCTAATTGTTATGGCAACTTAAAAGTAGAGGATACAGCACTTAAAGCTGAACAGCTTTTCCTGGTCAGAACACAGCCACCAAGGCGAGTGCTATGGAGACACAATTGCCCTTTCTGCTCGCCTAATACTTGACGTGGCACAATATTACCTTCTTCACTGTTGACAAAATTCCATTTGTCATTTAGGAGGCTCAGTGAAATGGGAAGACGCACTAACTCTGGGACTGAGTTCAGGAAAGCTTTTTTGGACTGCATGATGATCAGCCATGCACCAAGCAATAAACAAATTGCCTTGATTCTCACAGGAAAAAGGAAACAGAATATGCCCAAGGGCATTTATTGGAACTTTACAGCTAGCCAAGAAACTTTCCTTGCCTTATTTATTTATTTATTTACTCAAAGAAAACATATATCACATTGACTTGCCTGGAGGTAGACAGATTGATTCTACCAGGTGCAAAATTATTCTATAGAACAGTTGGCAGCCTGAAGATGAATTCAGCAATGCCAAGCATATGTGAAGAAGGAGTCCTGCAATGATTTGAAGTGAGGCATCTGCACAAGGAGAGGATGTTTAATGCCAAATGGGTATGTTAGCCTGCCTCACATCTTCTCCCTCTTCAATCTGGAGAAGGTCACACAGGTCTCCAGGCACCGAGCACTTCTGTTCTTTCTCCAGTTTCAGGAGAGGTTTGGGACCTTGAGCCTGCTGTCTGGAACCACATAGCAGTTTGATTTGAGTTTTACAGAAAGAAAGCAAGAGGGACAGCAGTAATAACATAAACCTATGCTAGCACATGAGGGTGATGGTATGCTGGTTTTAGAACTAGACTTTGCCACCCTTTATTTGGTTATATTCTTGAAGAATCACCCAGGCAATCATATCACCAGCAAGGAGTCTACCCATCAAAAGAAAGTATGGTCCTATGTAAGTTTAAAAAGTATTTTATTTTTTAGCTGTGTTTCTATGTAAGATTTTCATACATATTTCATTTTGGCTGACCCTCGCCACAAGATGGGTGGTTCCAGGAAGATGAGTTTGTGGGTGCTGTAAAGCTCAAAGCAGAAATTTTGATGGAGACATACTGTTCTTGGTTTTTCTGATTGTTGTGGGTCTTTCTTTCTGTCTTCTTTTGTTTTGTTGTTGTTCCTTGGGGACGTTGTGATTTCCTTGGACCCGTGTTTGAGACTAAAGACAGACAATCATCATTTTCACAAACCCACCTTGCTAAGGACCAGGTGTCAGTGGGCGTGGTCCCAGTGCTTTGAAGGCTGAGGGAGGAAGGTGTGAAGATGAGACCATGATCTTAGAAAAGAAGAGGGGAGAACCAGGGAGGGGTGAGGAGGAACAGCAGCAGCGTGCCCTGGAAGTATAGGGAGCATAGGGACTTCTTTTGTTTGTAGCTTTGGCTTTGGGGGGTTTGGGATTGGGTTGGGTTGGGTTGGGTTGGTTTGCCTGTGCCATCCGAATCTGATCATAAAGGGCCAGGACAGTGATAGCTAGACTTTTCTTTCCTTACCCAGGAGCAGCTGCAGCATGAGCTGTGGGTCTGGCTGGTGAAGCTCTGTGATAGGCTGTGCTCAGCACCCATTCGTACACTCTAGTTTTTCCCATTCAAGCAAGAAGAGTTTAAGAGATGTGACACTCACAATGAATCTATTCCACCAAGCGCTCATCCTGTAAACATTGTAGCCAGGGCGCCTTCTTTAGATGCTAATGATGCACTATTTATTCATCTGCCATCTCATCCTCTTTGTGGGTATTTCCTTTAAAACAGGAAAAAAATATATGTATGGGAAAGTGCTCCAAATAAAATGAAATAAAATGTCATGGTGTGTATAAATGAAACTAGGACATGGTTTATTTTCCAGACAGTTTACCTCCAAATCTGAGGATGTTATCAAAACATTCAACAGAGATTGGACACAGTCCATCCTAAGACAAAATATAGCAAAAGTTGAGCCAAACTCTTCAGAAGGAGGCATGCACAGATTGGCATTGGTTCTTTTAAATGTGTGTCATGGTCGGTGGGGGAAGACACCTGACTGTAAAATAAATGTAATTAAAATGTGTAGTATGAAATTAATTACTTACCAGAAGTTTAATGTGCAAGCTACACAGCAGGGTTTCTCAACCTAGTTGTCAATTTCTTTGTCATGGGGCACACTGTCCCAAGTACCCTGAGACATTCAACAACATTCCCAGCTTCATTCACAAGACCCCAGCAACACACTCATCCTCCAACTGGACTAACCAAAAATATCTTCAGACATTGCAAAATGCCCCTGTAGGGAGAAAGGAGCAAAATCACTCTGCTGGTATACACCACACAGTGTAAGACAAAGGAGGTACAGAGCGGGACCATGACAAGGTCAAGGCTAGGGTGTTGAGAGTGGAGAGGCTGGAGAGAAGCTATGCTAGGCAGGTCCTTGAATGAGTTAAAAGATTTTAAGTTAAACTGGGGCTTGCTGACTGGTTTTACTTTAGTGATACATTGTCTAACTGGTTTGGGGCTTTAAAGTATACCCTCTTAATTTCAAAGGTGTTTAAACTTCTAAATATTCAAAAATCAGAATGTATTCACAAATGAGAACCTGGGAAGCCTTACATCATTCTTATTTCCCACGTCAAATGAAGACCAAATGACTTCTGAAATCAATCATGTTGGAGTTAAAAGCATCTGGATGTAATTGGGTTGAACTTAAGCTCAGTGTTCCCCATCTATAAATGCCACAAGAACATTTACTGCAAGGAGAATGGTATAGATGACACCACATCAATAATGTTACCATATAGATGGACTTTTTCCTCACCCTTCTGTTCCCCACAGAAGGAAAAAAATCCAGTGTATGCTACACAGATCAGGCAATTTATACTGTTCTCCAACTCATTTTTTGGGGGAGCAAGCATGTGCACAAATACCCATTTTTTTTTCAAACACCCATTGAATCTTCTATTTGATCTTAACTTGGTAATCTTCCTTTTTCAAAGGAAGTGACTTGCTAAATTTTATCACATTGGAAAAATCATACAGTATCACATGCTGTTATGTGCCCTTCTCATCTAGGGTCATGCCAGAGTCTGACTGAGCAACTCAAAGCTATTCTCCTAACCATAGATGTTGTCAACTGTGACCCTGTGGTCACCAAATATTGTGGTCTGGATCATTCATAGAAATCTTCGAAGAACATTTGTCCTTGAGTGAGCTTTCCTTCTCTTTCCGGGCCACTTATTGTGTCTGCCAATATGACTGCTTGGCAAATTAAAGAACAGGAATATAGCAGACCCTAAATTTAACTAGGGATGTACTACAAAACAGATTGAATCATGGGCTAAGTGACCTTTTATATATTTAAATATCAAGTATTTTTCAAGCAAACATAAATGTGTAAATCAGAAATGGTCTGTGTGGTGAAAATGGTGGTATCCTTAAAGTCATGTCATATCCAGGGCAAATGTCTAGTAAACACATAATAAGTGCTTGGTGAATTAATTAAGCCATTTATGCCCATTTCTGTCCTAGCAACAATATATAGAGGGCTTTTCAAGATCATTTTGCCATGATGTGTTTTTTTTCCCTTACTTTTTGACTATGACTATGAACTTGCATTATCAATCCTTCATAGAAAATCCCTTTAAGTTAAGCTTTGGGGAGGGTCCCATTGATAGAACACGAATCGCCTGTCTCTTTCATCCATCTGTAGACAGAGAAGAAATAATAGTCCTCATTCTGCTCTAGAGTCCCTTGTAGTATTACAGCAGATCCTAAAGGCACATGGCAAAAATGTCTTCTTTCAGACAGACTCTGCTGAAGCCATTCTGAATTGATGAAAGATGCAGTTTGTGGCAGAGGGTAGGGGGAACGCCTGGGTTGTAAATTAAATGGAAGGTGATAGAATATTTAGAACAGAAACGCCTACATGTGACGTTATTTTTAAAATGAGGAAGGTGTACCAGATGTTCTGTGGGCTCGCTCTTTTTGGTGCATCTTATTTTTCTTTGTTGTTGAGTAGAAATGCGAAGTAAATTAAAACTCCTTCACAACTGCGCAACAGAAATAGAGAGCGTCAACAGTGCACGCCAGATAAAGCACTACTGGAAATAATTGTCACAGGCTATTTGCAGCTCCATTGTGAATTAGAGTGCAAAAATGTGCAGGATAAAAGTGGCATCTGTCATTTCAAAAAACAATATAATTTATTTAAAAACGGATCCCTGCGCACTGCTTAGATTGACAGGTCTTTAAATTTTGATGATAATTTTATCACTACCACCTCCAAGCCCCAGTATTTTATGTGCTTTCTGCTTTGGGATTTTCCTTGAATTAAAAATTGAACAATCTTATTGCACTGCAGAAGAGATTTCATTACTTTCTGAGGTGACCTTCCAGATTCTATTAGGGCAAGAAAATAGCCCTTAACAACATCACTTAAAACCCATCTTCCCATCTTGCCTTCACCAGATTCTTGCACCTCCAAATGTTCTAGAAACTCTGACATTTCTCTTCTCCTTGATTTTCCCAGACAGACTCTGTAATAAGAATGTGTGAAGGTTCTTTGGAAGTTATCGTCTCCATTGTTCTGCCTGCATCTGTGATTCTGATACTCACAGTATATTATCACAAAGGCTTTTTAAAGATGAGAGCTCGGCCTTGAAGCTGGGACTGCTGAATCCTGATTTCTTTGCTAACTTAGCAGACAGCCCACTTCACGTCTCTGTACCTGATGGCCGTGTGGTCACATTAGCTTCTTCCTCATGAAACACCCATGAGTCCCTTCTTGACTTGTTGTTCAGTTTTAGATACTGCATGAGAACCACAAACCAAATATTTACCAACTTTTCTCAACTTTCCTATTACGGATACAGTGGTGCCAAAGAAGGCACTGCATCTTTTTATTTTAAAGAGATAACAAAATATGTACTGAACTCAGTGTTCACAGCTCAGTTAAATTAACTCCTGTAAGGAGTTACATTTTATATTACTTCAGTAATCCTAGAGATGAGCCATTATAGATATCAGCATCTGCTTTAGTCTACTCCAGAGTTCCTTAGTCCACTGGCCTGTGCCTCATGCTACAAATGAAATGACTTAAAACCACTCTCTACAATTTCCATTTGACTCGAGCCCGACTGTAAACGTAACACGCACACAAAGCTGACAAGCGGTTACCAGTTTCTACAATGCTTTCTCCTCCCTGGAAAGTTCAGAAGGGGTAGGAGGAATTTGGAAAGGGATTATGGGAAATTGGGAAGTTGTCTTATATTAGAAGATGAAGAGCAAAAATTGCCCTGGAGTGAGGTTGAGGAACAAAGCCTATTTGTCTAAAGAAGAAGAAAAGAAGAAGGGAAGGAAGGAGGGAGGGAGATAGGAAGGGAAAGAAGAAGGAAGGGAAGTTTATTAATTCAGTGATTATTTCAACTGCATAGTTATATGAAGATGGTGACCAATGTTTTCTCTATAAATATATGGACATTGAGTCTTAGCAAAAATAAAATAAGGCTTAGAATTCAAAGATTAATATTAGATTAATAGATTTTAATTAATGAAAATACCCTCAAAATGAAGATATTATATAATGTAGAAGCAGTTCCTTAAGGTCTCTAGATTGTTTCCTTAGGAAGCAATAGGACTGAGGAGACATGCGTGTAGGATGTAGAAACCAAATTCACATTGAGCACATCTCAGTGCTTGCCATTTATTACTTAACTTCTTGATTAACCTATTTGATTTCATCATATTTATCATAATTTCATGAATGAAGCTTTTAAATTTTATTTTCAAAAGAGGGAGATGACATTAATGTTTGCTTATTTTATTGGGCATATTTTTGTCTCCTTGTTTTCTTTCTTTTGCTGTTAGTACTCCAATTAAGTCAAAACATTAGCTCCAAGTGAAAAACAATTCCAGATGCACACAAAAGCTTCTCTAGCCAGTGTCAACAGAGATCAGCTTTCAGAATATTTATTCCAGGATGGATGTGTGTCTGGGATCCAGCTGACGTCACTATGCTGAGTCTTTATGAATATATAGGATTGGTGTTTGTTTTCAAAATAACCCATGTGCATATATTTTTAAAAGTGACATTCTCAGAACTGGAAATTACCTGAATTAGGTGCTATTTTTAAAACTTTTTTTCTTTCCTTTCCTATTCCTTTGTTTCTTTTTTTAGTTTGCAATGAAAGATTTTAAATTCCCTTCACTTTGAGACAATTGGTGTTTCTCAGATCTACAAAGAGGAGTCGTTGCTGTGGAGTGTAACAGACAGTGAGAAGGGTCTGAGATGAGAGTGTCTTGTTTCCACACGGGAGCAGAGTTATGGCTACCATAGCGGGTGCTTGTGCTGAACACTCTGTTTCAGAAAAGAAGACAATAAAAGCGTGATAATGCTAGCAATGGGTAAACATAGAGATACTAGAAATGTACAGAGATGCAGCTCACATATGCACCATTCCTTACACATACTAAAATGCTCACACCACTCCACACAAACACCACTGTACACACACACACTACTGTATACACATAAACTCCTTTTCACATACACACATACACTCCTCTATACATACACATGCCACTGTAAACACACACTCCTCTACACACACACACACTCCTCTACATGCACACACACACACACCTCTACACATATACACACTGCTGTAAATACAAATACTCCTTTTCACATACATACACCACCACACATACACACTCACACACTCCTCTATACACATACCATTCCACTGCACATACACACACCATATAAACACACATTCCTCTACACATATGTACTCTACTGTACACACACAGTCTCTACACCTACACACCTCACATACATGTATTTATCTCCACACACACAACACTATACACAAACACACCTCTACAGACACTACTCTCTATACACACTACTCTACATATGACACTATACATACACACACCTCTGTACATTCACAACACACACCACTCTACACACACACACACACACCACACACACACACACACACACACACACACAAATCCTTCTACACACCCACTGCTCTGCTCCCACATACTACTATACAAACCAAAAAGAAAAGAAGAGAAATCTGTTTCAGAACTACAAAGAAGAAATCAGGATGAGTTCTGTTTAAGTGTTTTCTGTTGGATCACTAATATGCTGGATCTTAAACTATAACAGGTAACATGATGGGGGGTTGCTATTATCTTCTTCATTTTGTAAAGAATTTGGCATGTGGATGGATGTCAGACAGAGCCCTCTTCCAACAGAGCTGTAGCTCAGCAACAGTTGGGGGCCAGTGAAGAATTCAGTCAGGTCTCAGAATCCACCTGTCCACTGTGTAGTTCCACATTTGAATTCTCAGACAAGGCTGTCTCAAGTCAGTCCTTCCGTCTTTACTTACTCGCTGAGATTTGTGCACCCTCTTCTGTGATGCTAGTCACAGTGCCTGTACCTTTCTGCAGAGGAGGTCAATCTGATGACTCAGAAGCCCTCCAATCAGACATTTTCAACCCAGGGGTTTTTCAGATGCAATGTGAAGATCGCTTGCATCTCTCTTGGTCACAGTACTAGCAGCATGGTGTTTACAAGCTTCAGCCTGCTCTCTCCATTTATGTGTCCTCCCTGGCCTCACAGAGCTCCACTAGGACCCCAGGGAGCTTTAGGACTGCCTTGGATGAAGACTGAACCCAGAAAGCTTAAGTATCCTGCTGGACATCACAGAATAATGCATGCATTATTAGCATGTATTCTGAAAAGTTTTTATTGTATGTACTACAGAAAGCGAGTTCTAGTTTGATTTCTGTTGCTGTGATAAAACAAACACTCAGACCAAAAGCAACTTACAGGAGGAAAAGGTTTAACTGACTTATACTTCCAGGTCACCGTCTATCATTGAGGGAATTCAGGGAAGTATCTGGGGTAGGTGCCTGAAGAAGTCATGGAGGGTCACTGTTTGCTTGCTTGTTCACACTTCTAGAGCTTTCTCATTCACCCCAAGACCAAGGGAATTGTGCCACCCATAGTGAGCTGGGCTCTGGTAAATCAATTAACAATCAAGACAATCTCCTACAGACATTCCCACACAACAGTCTGATCTAGGCAGCTTTTATTTTGGGATCTTTAGGTGACTCTAAACTGTGTCACGTTGACAGTGAAAGCTCTAGGAACACAGCATATAATCCAGATATGTGATGAAGCCTTCTGAGTCAGAAGAAAGGTTGAGTTTGCCTGGGTTTGAACTACATCTTACTTCATCTCTAAACTGCTGTTTTGCTTTGGTTGTTTGGTTGTTTGGTTGGTTTGGGTTTTGACATGTTGTTGTTGTTGTTATTGTTGTTGTTGTTGTTGTTTTAAGTAAGCCAGGAGTGGTGCCACATAGCTTTGATCCCAGTATGCATGAGTCAGAGCAGGCAGTTCTCTGTAAGTTCAAAGTCAACCTGGTGTACATAGCTAGTTCTAGTCCAGTCGGGGATACCTAGTGAAGCCATTTCTAAAAGAGCCACAATAAAATAAAAATAAATAAAAGTATTCAAGATTTTACCTTAATTGCAAAATGAAGCAAAGGCATCAGCATTTGATAGGATGAAGTAGGAGGATTGCTGCCAATTCAAGTTCAAAGCCAACCTTGACTACATAGCAAGACCCTCACCCCATATCAGACAGAGATCTAGGGAGAGAGACAGGGACAGAAGAACTGAGGGGCATAGGGAACTTTCAGGATAGCATTTGAAATGTAAATAAAGAAAATATCTAATAAAAAAAAGTTACCTTAAAATTAAAAAAAAAAAAAAAAAAAAAGAAAAGAAAAGAAACCCAGTCTCCCAATCCCAGATAAAGACCTCTGAAACATGAGAACAAAATAAACATCATCCTTCGGAGCTGGAAAAAAAAAAGAAGAAGAAGAAGAAGAAGAAGAAGAGGAGGAGGAGGAGGAGGAGGAGGAGGAGGAGGAGGAGGAGGAAGAGGAAGAGGAAGAGGAAGAAGAAGAAGAAGAAGAAGAAGAAGAAGAAGAAGAAGAAGAAGAAGAACAACAACAACAACAACAACAACAACAACAACAACAACAACAACAAGTTTAATCCCAGCACTCGGGAGGCAGAGGCAGGCAGATTTCTGAGTTCGAGGCCAGCCTGGTCTACAGAGTGAGTTCCAGGACAGCCAGGGCTACATAGAGAAACCCTGTCTTGAAAAACAAAAACAAAGCAAAACAAAACAAAACAAAACAAAACAAAAAGAAGAAGAACTGAGGGGAAATTTTCTAGAGCCAGGAAGGAAGGGACAAAGGAGGAGTGGAAGAGGGAGAGGAGAAATGTTTCTGTAAACCTCTGAGCAGCTTGCCAGGCTGATCCCTTCTTTATCTGTTCCACTTCTCACTGAAGACCATTTCTCCTACCATCAGTGCAAATCCTCACCAAAGCCAGTGTCTGGTGTGTCTCAGCCTAAGCTGTCACCTACAGTGAAGGTCTAAGAAGCAAGATGATCCGAGGCAGAATAGACATCAAATGGTAGTGAGATGGCCTTAAATATATGCCCTGGTCTGAGGCAGATAAATATACAAAGCATGGTGACTTTAAAGATACCCTTAATGAATGATCGGACAGATGTAACGATGATTCACAATCTCAAAGGTGGAATCTCCCCTTTATCTTACAAGCCAAAATTAGCTCTATAGTTTCTAGAACCTTCTTATTAGGTAATTGCAAACAACAACAAACAAACAAACAAACAGAGGAGTAGAATTTATACAAACTATAATATCCTGACCATAATGAAATAAAATTTGTTTAAAAAGATAATCAAAAGTTAAGCTCATCTTATCTGGGAGCCATGTAAAAAACTCACCTGAGAGCCAGTAACATGATCAAGGGCCCTTGTTGCCTAACCTAGTGAACTGAATTCTGTTCCCAGAACCCACCTGATAGAGAGAAGCAACTCCTGAAAGTTACTGGCTGATCACATACATGCTTCACCAAATGCCCTCTGCCCTTGAATAAAGTAAATAAATGAAATGCCTTAAAAGGACCCATAAAAATAAATGATAATAGGGAACAGGGAACAGGACAGTTCAAATGTGAGTTGCCCTGATGCTAAAATAACTAGAATGGGATAGGAATTGTCCAAAAGGTCTGAAGAGGTTAGCTGATCTTCCTCACCCACTAACTTGGTCATGAGAATGTTGCAGTAAGTTGCACTGAACAATAGGAAGCCCCTCCCTCTCAAAGCGCGGTGCCAGAACCACAGGGAGTGTCTTGTAACTGCAAACATAAGGCCAGCAAGCTATGCACCTGAATGTTCCACCAATCAATCAACTCTTAGTTCTTCATGCCCGGAAGGAAGATTCATCACGAGCCTTCACATTTGGGGTGTTATGTGAAATGTGGGTGGAAGAGAGTTGGGTAAGATCCACTCTGCGGAGGACTTGATTGCTTTCTGCCAATATTCAGTTTAACAACTTATTGCAGATGGGTCTTTCCTTTTCATATTTCTTGAAATATGTCAAGAAAAATGTGTCCCACTTTCTCAGACCAGCTCTAAAATTTCAAAAGGCAAAGCGCCAATATAAATTCAGAAAGAGTCATGGGGGAAATAAGTTGACATCATACTCCAGAGTTCCCAAAGTTGAAGAGAAAAGAAAATGGGTCACCCTTTTTTCAATTTTTTTTTTATTTTTGAAATTACAATATAACTAGATCATTTGCCCCTTTCCTTTCCTCCTTGCCACCCTCCCCATAAACCCCCTGGCTCTCCCTCAAATTCTTGATCTCTTTTTCTTTTAATGAACAGATAGAAAGGCATTCACATTTTGGATACTGCGGATCCAAGTATTCAGACATATATGAGTTCCACCCCTGGGTCTAGTTTTGCTGTGTCCTTAACATAATGATATAACCCCCTTGGTAGCAAGGGTCTCAGCGCCTATCCAAGTGACATAGTGATGTTTTAACCACGTGAAATACCCCAAGTTGTATTCAGTGAGTACCCAATTCACACTTGTCTTCACACTACCCAGTTGCAGTAGAACTTACAAAACACATGGCATTCTCTCTGGACTTTCATTTAGTTAAGTTGCTGAGAAGCTAAACCTTTAATGATCCTTGTATGGAAAAGGTATGATATGATGTGGTCACTGAAGGAGGCTTTGGAGTTCTTAGTCATAGAAAAAAAGAGAGTAGCTCTCCTGAGCAATTAAAATAATAATAATAAAAAGAAGTCCAGAATCTCAAGCAGAATGCCAAGCCATTCAGCGTAACCATATTGTTGAACAATTGAGCCTTCAAAAGCAATGTGTTTGTGTGGATTCTTCCTGTTAGAATCCTAAAAACATAATCACACAAATAGGCTTTTTAAAATTGCTGCAGTGTTCTTACTGCTCTTCAAAGCAAACATTTTGACAGCAGCCTTTTAACAATAAACACATTTCTCCCTGGTTGGATAATATGTATTTTCTGCTAGGTGCCTTCTAAAGTGGAGTCCAGCAATGCAATTACAGTGCTAACCTTGATGGGAAGGGCTATTTGCTTTAATCATCTTCCTGCCCATCAGTGCATCACCTAAGAGCAAAACACAAGGGGAAGTTGATGCGTCTCCAACTCACTCATTCTCCATTAAAGGATACTTCTAATATATCTGGAATTCTGTTGAAAACTAGATTTTGGATGTTTCAGAACAATACAGACTGGTGCTGTGGTAGTTTCAATAGGAATGGCCCCCACAGACTCATGTGATTGATTGCTTGGCCCACAGGGAGTGGCGCTCTTAGGAGGTATGGTCTTGTTTAAGGAAGTGTGTCACTGTGGAGGCAGGCTTTGAGGTCATATATGCTATGTCCAGTGTGGTACAGTCTCCTGATGCTTCCTGAGGATCAAGATATAGAACTCTCAGCTGCTCCAGCACTATGCCTGCCTGCACATCGAATGTTTCCCACCATAATGATAATGGACTGAACCTCTGAATTCTATGCCAGCTTAATTAAATGTTTTTCTTTATAAGAGTTGCTATGGTCACGGTCTCTTTACAGCAATAGAAACCCTAAGACAGGCACCAAATGTCAAGAAGTCTTCATTTTCTGATGATGGTAATGTACTGGTGGGTGTAAAGGTCCGAGGCACCTTAGAGCTGGATTTTCTACACCTCCTTACACATAAAAGCTTAGCCTGTTTTGTGTCCTTCAACCTCCTGCTATTTTCTCCCTCCCTGCCTTTCCTATTACCAACCATTGTTTATCCTCTATCTTAATACAAAGTAGCAGATATGGGAGACGAACAAGATTAGAATCCTAATTTTCAGCATGAAGATCATAATTAAAAGTAGTGTATTAAGAACCAGCAGTGGTGGAGCATTCCTATAATTCCAGCGTGTGGGATACTGAGGCAGGAGGATTGCAGTGAGTTTGAATTCAGCCTAGGCTACAGTGAGACACACTAGACCTAAACCTTGTCAAAAGCAACCTAAAGGAAGAAGGGGTTCTTCTGGCTCATGATACAAGGCTGCAGTCCATTGTGTTAGGGAAGTCAAAGCTAAAATAGCTGCTCACATCCAGTTCCAAAGCAGAGAAGGATAGATGCACACTGCTGCCCAGCTTCCTTTCTCCATCTGTGCAGTCCAGGATCCCTGCTAAGGAATGGAATCACCCACAGTGAGTGGAACTTCCCACATCACTTAACATATTTAAAATAACCCCTCACAGGCATGTTTGCCCTATCATTCTGGATTCTGTCAAGTCAGTTAGCAATGAACCATCTTAGCCTATCTCCAAAAGTAAAAAATAATAATCATAGAACAGGAGCTGGAGAGGTGGTTCAGGTGCTAAGAGCACTTGTTACTCTTGTAGAGGACCCAGGCTTACTTCCTCACACCTACACAGTGTCTCACAACTATCCATACATAACTTCAGTTCCAGGGGATCCGATATCTCTGAACTCTGAGGACACCAGGCATACCACATTCGTGCAAGAGTGCAAGACACTCATGCACATAAGATAAAATAGATGAACCTAATTCAATTTTTAAAAAGTAGTGTAGTAGAGTCTAGGTACTGTTGCCACAAGAAGAAAAGTAGTTATGCAATGTTACACATGTTATCTTATTCCATTATCAAAAAGCGCTTTTCCTTGATGGGTGAGTATATAATCGTGTTATATACCTTAGATTTACACAATAAATTTATCGGGAAAAAATTGAGTAATAGTGACTGTTTCCTCCATTCAAACACTGACTGGAAACAGATGAACAGTGAACCCCCAGGAGGAGCAACAGTGAAAGCTACAGACAAGACTAAAAGGAATAAAGAAGAGGCTGATATATTTTAAATCAAGATAACCCCAGAAGGGAAGGGGTCCTGTCAGCCTTTGACTACACTGTCAGTTCTTTAAAGGCAGGCTGTTGCGTTATCTTCGTGCCTCTGAGTGTTCTGCACAAGCCTTTGCTGGAAAAAGTATGCTTTAGGGCCACCCAGGGTCCCAAATTCTGAGCCCTACACCCATCTTTGGTTGTGCTGATATAAACTTTATGAGCATTATGTCACTAGTGCACTTACACACACACACACACACACACACACACATACACACGCACACACACACACACACACACACACACACACACACTAGGCTTCTATTATTGTCTTTAAAAAGTGTTACCAAAACATTTCCATCCACTTACATTCGGAGAATGTGTTCATGGAATTACTTGATTTTAAGATGTTATATTTAATGTATTTGGAAGTCCTTGTTCCCTTGAGATTCTTGTGAGCTGCACTGCAATAAAATGTCTTTTAATAGCTGACTAAACCCATGTCTTAGGAGGACGGATGTTCTGACTGTTTGTAAGATCGGCCAGCAGTCGGAGGAGAGCTGCCCTTAGTGTTTCCCAAATGTGAAGCCCTCATGGTTCCTCTTCAGCAGTTGAAGTTCCTTCCAGAAAAAGTCAGCATCTTAGAAGTGAGTCCAGCGTGGTTTAAGGAATTCAGGAAGACAGCGGCATGCTGGGCCTGTATGGTGATGCTACATAAAACTCAGAGATGGGGGGAAGGGTGGGGGGAGGGCAGAGGGGGCTTTGGGGATAGCATTTGAAATGTAAATGAAGAAAATATCTAATTAAAAAAATAGAAAAGAAACTCAGGGAAGCACACTTACGACTTAGAAGGATGAGGAAAAGATGCCAGCCTTTTATTAGATACATTCCTAATTACCAGTGTGATTTTTGCTCTGTAGTAAGCAATCATCGGTGTAAATACTGGTTGAGAACCCTGCCTGTTGATGACAGGAAGTGACTGCAGTTTTAGGTCTCAAACATAAAACTCTCATGCTGTTCACAAAAGTGCTTGACAATGACTTCTGCTTTCAAAGAACCGTTTTAGAGAGGATGGGTTAAAAAAAAAAAATGTCTCTCATTAGAACATCCCTAAAGCCTTATCATCATGTAAGCAGTGACCACCGCAGTTTTTAACAAGTTACATTGAAGCCTTTCTTCGATGGTGGCAAATTCCCATTCCCCCGAGAGAACTTCCCACCCATCTTCGGAGTCTTGAAACACTACTAGTACCTTGTTCACCCAAAAGTCATCCATGTTATCTGAGTACTGGGTGTTAGGGGTACCGCCTTAGGTAAAACAAATGCATACGTAGCAGAATATCTGATGTAACAAATGCATACGTAGCAGAATATCTGATGTAACATTACGTTGTGATAAATAATAGGAAAAAAAATAAGATGGGAAAGGGGGGTAGATGGAGCGCGGGCTTCTGTTTCCAGACTGGGTTTTGAGAAAGTTTCCCTAGAGGTGAAATTTGAGTGCAGACCTAAATTAAGTGGCAGAGTGAATCAGGCAGAAATCTAGGGCAGAGATTCCTAACCAGGGGTGACTTTGCCTTTCAAGGGACATTTGGCATCTGGAATGTTTTAACTGTCGCAGCCAAGGATGGGGTTGCTGCTGACCTTTGCTATACAGGGGCCAGGAATGATGTTAAGCATCTTTTCGTGTGTGTGTGTGTGTGTGTGTGTGTGTGTGTGTAGCGCTTGTGACGTGGCACACTGTGGTGTTCAGAGGATAACTTCAAGCTTCCATCCTCACCTTCCACATTGCATGAGGCAGAGTCTCTTTGCTGCTTTTCCACAGTGAATTGGCATACACCCATCGATTGGCCAGACTGACTGACACAGAGGCTTCTGGGAACTCTTTGGTTTCAATCTCCCTTCTCCCCCATAGGAATGACTGATGCTTGGACTTTTATATGGATGCTAGAGATTCCAACTCGGTTGCTCATACTTGCACAGCCAGTGTTTTTGCACACAGAGCCATCTCTCCACCTCTTAAACATCTTAAAATGCACAGGACAGGCCTCTGTGACATAGAATCATCCCACCTAGACATCAGGAACTGGGAAAGAACATTCCAAACTAAGAAGACAGTAAACACAGGGCCATGCACTGAGACTGGACTGAATGTTCAAGGAAGACTAAGAAGGTCTGTGTAACAAGCCTGGTAACAAACGGATATACGGCAGAAAACAGATTTGAAAGACAGCTCAAAGTCAAATCCTGTGGTAACACTCAAGGTCTCCATCTCTTCTCTCTCCAATCCTGCTTCTCACTTAAGATCCTGCTACACATCCCTCCTAGGAGACCATGTTGGGTTGCTGGGAGTTCTGGGTAGCTGACCCCAGGGTTTTATGAGAAACAGGGATTTCACACACTCACCCACATAAAGAGTGGCTTCACATCCATCTTGCCTTTATGAGGAATCTTAAAATTGGCTCTCTAGGGATTTAGGAAGATCACTCCACTGAACCAACATGAACATCTTCACCACTAAGGTAGTTCCTTCTCTTGTGGATATTTGAATTTATGTTTTTGAAGTCAAATAAAATACAAAACTCATTCCTACCAGCCCATGGAATCCTAGTCTTACAGCTTGACCCCCTGCCCTGCCCTCAGTAGCCTGGGTCATTTCCTGGTTATCCATTTGCTTTTCTTTGGACCTCCCCCAGGCTTTTCCAGCTGAAAGTCCTTGTGGCTTCTGGGAAGAGTGGGCGTCCCAGGATGGATTGGGGCACAAAGCAGCCTGCTATACATTCTCCTGGCCTCTGTGCCTGGTATATGAATGCCTGCTGGGATATGCTTGCCTAACTAGTACATTGCCCTTGGGGTTTTGTTTTTATTTTTTGTTTTTTTTTTTTTTTAAAGAATGTTCAAAAAATAATGAAGCTAAGAGGAGAGGCCGTCCACGAGGCATGCTAGCATCCCGCTGGGTGGTCACTTGGGTTCAGCCTTCTGGTTCTCAGAGTCCTCGGCATCACTTCTCCACGCTGTGTTATTTTCCCACCTGCCCACATCCTCCTGCTTTCCTGCCCACTCATGGAAGCCTGTTCGGATCTCTGCATATTACTCACTTGCTCTGTTCTCTTACTTTGTTTAATGAACAAAGAATCCTCTGAATTGCGGATATAGATTTCATGTTTCCGCTCTCAGGCATGCTCCTTGCGCTGTGCAGGCAGTGGCTCTGGCTTGAGGAGACAACAAAGTGGAATTAGAAATCTGCTTCCTCTGTCAGCACTGTTTGTTCTCTCAGTTTTCCCACACTCTTGGTAACGGCTGGCCTTTACATGGTTCGTTTTTTTGTTTGTTTTTTGTTTTTTTTTTTGTTTTTGTTTTTTAGGACAATTTTCATTGTCCTAATGTCAGTGAGGATCCCAAAAAGCTTTTGTTTATAGGATTTTATCTTTCTGTACTTAGCATACTCCAAATTAAAATCAGGGACATTTGGGGCGTAATACAGAGCATCAGCCATCAGAACAATGACATCATCACATATTATGCAGCCTCTGAGAAGTTCTGTGTGTTCCTGATAGAATAGAACCAAACAGGAAAATGTCGTTGCCCTTTGGTGTCTGATGAGAGAGTTTTGATGCCAAGAACCAAGTCCCTTATATAATATGGGGTTTGTGTATAACCTACATACTTCCTCTACATATTTTAAGTCATCTATATACGATATAAATTATATGTTTGCTATATTATATTAAAAATGAGGGGAAAAATCTGCACACAATACAGATCCAGTTTTTTTTTTATCACTAGTTTGCCTCTGTTTGGTTACAGCTACAATGGAACAAATATGGCACCTTAGTGATATAAACATAGTTTTGATCTTTAGTAGGAAAACAATCCTCAGATCTTACTTTGAGAAATGCTAAGAAGAGGCAGGTATTTTTCAGTACCACTAATGTAATCTTCCCTTGGCTTGAAGTGGTTAGTAGATCTCCAGAAAGAGGAAAGTAAGATCCCAAAGAGCTTTTGTTTATAGGATTTTATCTCTAGTTATTTTTAACTAAGAATGTGTTGAGGGCTTTCTTGGTACCTACTCCATCACATAGTCTCTTCCAGTCAAATGCTGGTCTCAATCCATGAGCAGTTGTCTGTCTTCAGTGACCTACTTGAGGGTGGATCAGCTCTCCCCTGCAATCTTACAGCAGCCTCAAAGCCAACCAACATCTAACAGTCCACAGCCTCCGATCCACATTTTCCAATCTTAACTCCAGTCATGCAGTCAGAGCAACCTTCCTAAGCCCTCATATTGATCATCTTTGACCTTGACCTTTCCTGCTGCCCTTTGGGTAAAGTTAAACTCTCCCACATGGCTGACAAGGTCCATGTAAAACCAAGCTCTGTTGAGCTAAAGGTTTATCTGAACATGTGACCTTGCCCTTCTATTTGAGACCTCAAGTGTGTTTTTCCCTCAGATGTGCAGATACCACTTTCTCAAGAAGACTCCATTACCAACCCTGCCTTCACAGTGACGTCAGTCCTCCTAGTGTTTGTCAACAGCTCATTAAGGAATGAAAATAAAGCAACTTCCTCTTACATTAGTTTGAACAAGAGCAAACCCAAATTAGAATTCTCTGTTTCTCTTCCGGTCTTCTGTCTGGCCCTAACAAAGGGCTTTGCTCTCCATTTATTAAACAGCACAGAAAATATGGTATGGGAAACACATAAGGGATTATTTATTATTTTTAAATACAGTATATTTTAATCATACTATTTCTCCTCCCCGATACTTCCCCTCCTACCCATGCAACTTCATGATCTATCTACCCCCCCCCGAAAACAACAACCAAAACCCACTACTAAACCAAAAAGTTCACAAAACAAGCAAACAAATAAACATGAGATTCTCTTTTGTGTTAACTAACTGACTATTCTTGAGTATGAATGAAGTCTGCCTCTCACTGTGTGAATCACTCCAATGGAGAAAACTGATATTTCCTCTCCAGAAGCTATTAATTTCATCTCAAATCCTCAACAGAGTTTTGCAAGAGAAGTAACTTGACTGGCCCCAACTGACCCAGCACTCAAAACAGCACTCACCCCGTATACATGCTGCTTCTAACGTTTACGGTGAATACTTGTTGTTTTAAGGTTGCCTTCAGTTGGCTGGCTGTTTTCAGCAAATGATTACAACAAACATACTGAGCCGGGCATAGAGACATTTAAGATTAAAGCTGTGCATTTAGCTTGGGTTATAAAAGTTGGTTGTATGGGAAAGTCGAGGCTCAGTAAAGTTGATGACATTGTTCTCTCATAAGCAGGCTAACTAGGGTGAGTATGCAGTAAAGAAGCAGGCTACATCACTGGGAAGAGAGGCCCCTTGGTCTTGCAAACTTTATATGACCCAGCACAAGGGAAGGCCTGGGCCAAGTAGTGGGAGTGGGTGGGTAGAGGAGCNGGGNGGGGGTATAGGGAACTTTTGGGATAGCATTTGAAATGTAAATAAAGAAAATAATAATAATAATAATAATAATAATAATAATAATAATAATAAAGAAGCAGGCTACATACATCATCTTAAGTGGCCTCAAAGCATTTTAATAACTTGGCTGCAAAGTCCAACAAAAGTTCAGTCTTTTGGAGTCAAGAGATACTTTCATGAAAATCTGTCACTACAGACCATCTCTATGACCTGGTCTTTCTATTATAGTAGCACTTGTAACCTTAAAATAACACAGATAAGGTTGACATCATTTATTTCCTCTGCCTGAATACATGATACAGAGTCATTAAAGAGGAAATTACTGAATGAATCAGTCATCTTTTAAATCTTTATGTTCAGTGTTAATTATTTCACTTAATACTCTTGACTACAGTACACCTCACTACTCCATTTGAAGAAATGTGGGCTCTTTACTTCCATACCCTGAACATCCCAACAGCCAGAAACTTGAAGCTGGGCTTTTGAATCCCATGCCTGTTACCGTGTGCTGGAAAGGGAATCACCGAATTGAGGGAGCACTGCAGGAAAGAAGTGCATATGAGGGGAATTTTCCAAGTGAGCGTGCAGGTGACATCTTTTCAAAAGCAGCTGGGGCCTCTTTGAACCAGAGGGACACTGCTGGGATAGCCCCAGCCAGAGCTTAAAATAAAGCCACTGAAAATAATTGTTCAGAAAACGGATCTGGTTCATCATAAAAGTATTTTCTCAGCTAGCAGTTTTGAAAAGGTCTATTCCTATATCTTTGTGGTCTTCTTGAAAGAGAAAAAGAAAGATTGACATGCACAGATTCTCTCTCTCTCTCTCTCTCTCTCTCTCTCTCTCTCTCTCTCTCTCTCTCTCTC
>NC_034595.1:39219173-39224406 GCF_900095145.1 Mus pahari | reverse complement strand
AGAGAGAGAGAGAGAGAGAGAGAGAGAGAGAGAGAGAGAGAGAGAGAGAGAGATGGCATACAGTACCTGTTGAAGACCACAAGAGAACTTGGATCTTCTAGTGGTTGTAAGGTGCTATATGGGTGCTAGAAACTGAACCTGGGCACAGTTCAAGAGTACCAACTGTTCTGAACCAATGAACCATCTCTCTAGGCCCTCTTTGATTATTTTGAGGCCAGTTAGTAATAGAAAGTACAAATCAGCAAAGAAAGTGTAAGTTATTTCTTATACCCCACCATTATTTGGGTTTATATTCTCCTCTGTCTGTTTTATGTTATGTCTCTCTGTCATCTAAATTTATACATTTTAAACCTTTGTCTTTCTTCATGTGAAAATGACCTCTTTCTACCATCACCGAAGTCTTTCTGAGCCTCAGTGCCCTGGCTCACACTTGAGTGCTGTGAGAGTCACTGGGGAACTTACCTGCAGAGGCAGCTTCTCCAAGCCCCCTCAGACCTCCTGCCCTGGAAACTGCGTGGTAATGAGCTTCCAGTAAAGGGAAGGTATGGTTCAAAGGCCATATTTCAGCAACAGAGGCTAACAGGTTTTATGAGCACTGCACAGAATCTCAGTGTCAACGTAGTTCTGTCCCAAGACTTTAGGGTGATTTATGACTTCCCAGTAAAGATGTAGGGCTTCTTTATAAACATGAGCGCGCACATCCCTCAGCACTCTTCCGAAAGCACAAACACTGTCAGCTTGATGCTATACCTACTTAAAGGAACTAATTCATTTTTAAAGAAGCTCGAGCAGTAACTAATGACACTGGGGAGCACATGAGACTGTCAGGGTGGCCACAGCCATTTATAACAAGCCTGGATCTTCCCCAGCCTGCAGTGGCCCAAGGCTAAATTTCTTTAATGTTTTGTTGTTGTTGTTGTTGTTGTTATGGTTACATGTCATCATGTTGTTACCTGAAATGCTTTTCTCTCTGTCTGTTCTCCGAGTTACAGGATTCCGTCCACCTTCACCTCCCCGTGCAGTTGTTATCTCACTCCCACACTCCCGAAGTCATTCCTAACAACCCAAGATGCAGTGAGCTCACTTGCCAGATAGTCTCCGTTATCCCTGAGTCAATTATCTCAGCGCACGCTCACCTCCTTTCTCTTAATGCCATTTATAAACACGTCACTCGGGGCTTCTCACCTACCTGGCCTGGCTATAAGCAATTGAAGGGGGATCTTCAGCGCTTGATTCGGGTCCTCTGGCACCCCTGGCACCTCCTTCCAAGCCAGGGATTGGGTGCGGTGGGAAGAGCTTGCAGTTGAGTCTCCCCATTTGGCCACATACCACATTAGAATGGCAGACTCACTCGAGCTGCAGGAGCCCTGGCCTTTGAAAGAGGAGCATATTTTCAAGGCGTATGTGAGCTTTCGTGTGGATCAAGAACACAGTCTGTATTAACATGTCCCCTCACTATACGCCTTGCTAGAACATCTTACACTATAGCTTGTCTCTATGTTCTGACTGAAATATAGGGGATCTCCTCCCTCTCCATATATTCATACTCCAGGAGAAGATGCTTTAGAATTTGCATTTGTTTGCATTCTAAAAATTGATATTTATATTAAAATAGATAAGTAAAATGAGTATATGCATGTTTCACAATACCATGCTTTTAGTGTAGCTTTTTAATCATTGAGAGTTTCATTCAGGGGCTGGAGAGATGGTTCAGTGGTTAAGAGCACTGACTGCTCTTCCGAAGGTCCTGAGTTCAAGTCCCAGCAACCACATGGTGGCTCACAACTATCTGTAATAAGATCTGATGCCCTCTTCTGCTGTGTCTGAAAACAGCTACAGTGTGCTTACATATAATAAATAAATAAATCTTAAAAAAAAAAAAAAGTCACATGGGATTAAGTATCTTAGTGGCAAAGTGGACCAGGACTGTACCAAGTGACTATAGTCAACCTTAGTCAGCCTGGTTCTCCAGTGAATCTGTGATACAATATGGTATCGACAAGTTAGCAGGGGGACTGCTCAGTCAGGAGATAGACAAAAAGTTGGCCTTGTTTCTCTGAAATGAAAGAGAGAGAGAAAGAGAGAGAGAGAGAGAGAGAGAGAGAATATGAATGAATTTCATTCATGTATTCTGGTCATATTCACTCCCCACTTCTTCCCCTAACTCCTCCTGGCTCCACTCCTCACAGACAAGATGACATTAAACATACGGATATTTGTGGACTGAATAAATCTGTATATTTGTTTACCTCCTAGTTATGGCAAGAAACACGGGTTTGAGTTATAGTGGCAATATAAAGTTTACTTTTTAAAAGATTTATTTTATTATTTTATTTTATTTTACTTTGTTTTATTTATTTGTGTGCGTGTGTGTGCACATATGCACACACAGGTGCTGATGGAGACCAGAAGAGGCATCAAATCCTTTGAAGCTGGAGTTACAAATCTTTGCAATCCTCTTAATGTGGGTGGGTGACATCAAAATTCTGGTCCTCTGGTAGAGCTACAGTAAGTGCTTTGAACCACTGCGCCATCTCCCCAGTCCCAAAGTTTACACTTTAAATAAATTTGCTTAGGTAAAAAAAAAAAATGCAATTTAACACAAAAGTCTCTGTGAATTATAAAGCTTTTAAATTACAAAAAAATATAGCAAACTCTCTTGCTAGTGGTAAAAATGACTGGAGGTTGAGAAGCGCCAACCTATAGGTAGAGCAACATGCAGGCACCAGTTGTTATCTTAGCTACTGTGATGTAAACTGCTAGCTGACCAGTTCTGTCATTTCCTGCCTTAGATATAATAGAATCTCACTAAAAATTATCCATGTGGAAAACAGACCAAACAGACAGATGTTCTATTATTTATCAAATGGTTATTTGTTTTACTTTTGTTTCCTGTTGCTGTGATACAATACCCTGAAAAGAAAAATTGGGGGGCTGGGAGGGAGGAGTTTATTTGGCTCCCAATCCCAGGTTACAGTCCATCATTGTGAAGAATTCAAGGTAGAAGGAACATGAAACATTTAGTCACTTCCCATCCAGAGTCAGACAGCAATGAACTAATGCCCACATACTTGTGCTCAGCTTGCTCTGCCCACTCCCATATAGGTCAGAATCTCCTATCATGGGAGTGGTGCTCTCCACAGTGCGTGAGTCTTCCTGCCTCACTTATAATAACCAAGATAGCCTGCCACAGGCATGCCCACAGTCAAACCTAATCTAGACAGTCCTTCATTGATGCTCCCTTCCCAAACGAGTCTACGTTGTGCCAAGTTGACATTGAAAACCATCACATTTTCTACTGTCTACCTCTCAGAAGTATCCAACAAGCAGGGAGAAAATAGCTGTTGCTGTTATAGAAATTAGATATAAATGTAGTACATGAGTTTATTAAAGTAACTGGAGTAGATAACGCAACATAAACTGGTTCCACCTGAGAGAAAATGAATAGATTGCTCCCCAACAACATAATGTTCTCATTATCTAGAAAACCAAGCTTTAAGGAACACCATTTACTAGGAAGAATTTGACTCAACTCTTCATTCATTAGAAAAACAAGCCTATTATTAGAAAAACAAGCTTATTGGGCTATGAGTCACCATGATTATGACCATTGTATTATAATTTAAAGCAAACTCACTCACATAGTTTTTCTTTTAACCTTACAAAATCTCTCACGGGTGAGCAGGTTTTTATTAATTCTTCTCTCTGTGAAGAACTGAAATAAGAAGTTGGGAGGAAAAAATGGATTCAATGAGGGTGAGACAGGGTAGGGGTGAATAAGATCAAACGCATTATACGTGTATGAAACTATTGAAGAATAAATGCAAGGGAAAATCAGGAAGGAGAGATTATGGAATTAGACTTAATGCCATATGGGTATTTATAGGTAGACTAAGAAATAAAAGATACATACTCTATTAGCTAGATAATTCACCATTGATTTTTATCCAGCATAGCTTTCTGGAACAATCCACTTAACCTTGCTTATCTGAAGATATTAGTCAACTTGGCTCAGGGGTTGCAGATTTGAGCTCTGCACAAGTAGGATTAAATCATATGTTAGATTAAGTTGAAAGAATGAATTTAATTAAGTGGGATTGAAGCAGTATCTGGCATTGTTTGTCGAAAGAGATTAGGAAGGAAGGGGAGTTCTCTGAGATGCGTGGTGAGCAAGCATCTAATAAAGTCGATCAAAGTGTGGATAGCTCATTTCCACCAGACTTTGCATCCTGTCTCCTCATGGTCAGAAGAACCCAAGCAAGAGAATGTGACAGTGCACCAAGTCCGTTCTAAACCCTGCTTCTATCTTTGTCTGTGGGATCTTGGGAAAGCTGTTTCTCTCCTCTAGTTCCTAGTTCAGCAACAAAATAAGAATAGTAGCATTTGTTTCAGATAATAGTGATGGGACTTAATGTGTAAATACAGAGTGCATTTGCAAGAGAGCCTGTCTGCAAAATGGAAAGTGCAAACTTGTGTGCTAAGGATTTCCAAGAAGGAAAATTTGAGCTAGTGTTTGAGACGTTTCAGCATCTTCTGGGACTTACAGACCTGCCCCTGAGGTGGAAATTATCCCTGCCCTTTGAATGATTGCCATGTCCTTTGGACCTTTCATTTGCTTCATTAATGATGTTTTCCAGCCTGTCTCAGCACCTCTGCCTTAAGGGAGACACTCTATACCTCTAAACACCATTTCTACTTGCTGCTCTGATGTCTCAGCCACTAAAATGAAATTCAATATTATCCTGTACAGGTCAAATTGCCACCCAACTTCCCACTGCTTCCTTCTGCCAAGGTGGCCCAGGCCACATTTCTTGATCTGTGTCTCCAATTTTCACCCCATCATGCTCTTACTAAAGGCTCTTCAGAAACAGACCCTAAGACAAGGCTTCTGGTGTAAGGGGGTCTAGAAAACACTGACAAGAAAGTGGAGAAATAAGAAAGGGCAAGGAAGAGAGCCACTGGGGTACACTGTAGAGCCACCACCACTGCAGGTGATGAGACCTCATTCCCTAGGAAGAAATTCTGGGAAATGATATAAATTATCCAGATAGTAATCCTGACAATGGTTCCTGCCCATGTTCTTTTTTTTTTATAAAAGAATAATTTTATTTGCATTAAGATCCTAATATTTACATATACATTCAAATATAACTGGGAAGACATATTATCAATTTTTTATTATTTTTTATTTATTATTATTTTCTTTATTTACATTTCAAATACTATCCCGAAA
>NC_034595.1:39194460-39218478 GCF_900095145.1 Mus pahari | reverse complement strand
ACACACACACACACACACAGACATCCAGATGCCACCAGGGAGGCAGAGGAATAAATTATTCTCAAGAGCCCCCCAAAGCAGATCAACTTCACCAACATCTTGATATTAACCCAATAATATCAACTTCAAATTGAAGATACTTAGATTTGGGTTTTTTTTAGAGCAACAATAAAACAAACAAACAAACAAACATTGCCAGAGCTCTTTGCTTCAAAGGCAAGCACTTGTGGATTGATTCCTGACAGTCTTTGGCTGAGGGCTGCTGCGTGTGCAAAGTTAAGTCCTTAGCACTTGAAAGGCAGTGACAAATCAGAAGATACCAAAGTACCAGGAAAATGGACCAGACACCATCTGAGTGTCCTGTGCTGTGTAAGCTCTTTGGTAGCCTCTTCCTTTCCAATCTGTCTTCCCAATGGTTGTCTTGTAGACCACACGCTCCAGTCAGCCCTCCAGCCCCTGTCAAGTTTACCTTCCCACAACAGGGAGATCCTTCAATAGGCTGATTCCTTTCTTAACAATCTCCAGTGCTCCTGTGGGAAGACCCTTAGGAAAGGAACCCCGGGCATCAGTTGATGAAGGTGGAATCCAAAGACCTGACAGTTCAGCCTCAGTCCTTAGGTTTCTGCGTTCGTGCAGACGGGGAAAGTCACTGTGCTCGGCCATCTGTTTTTGTTTGCAACGTTCCAAGCTTAAGTGTGCAGGTCTTGAGAACCGTGAACTGGTGATCCCTTCCGTCTGCGTTCTGAGAATAGCAGCAGCACCGTGGGCAAGTGAGAAAATCGATCTCAAAAAGGAGAAGGTTAATTAAAGGAAACATTGAAGACATGTGGCTGTCGATTGACAGGAGAGAGATCCCAATCCCGAGAAATTCTGAGTCCTGCACAGTCACAGAATGGCACGCACATACTCAGAAAAGCCCTGCCTCTTGGGAGCTCACTGTTTAGCCATCAGCCCACCACAGCAAGCCACACACACCCTTCCTCCTCAGCCCGTTCTGCTGGTCAGTGCTTCCACTGTCAGAACCTTCCTGGGAAAGGCTTTGGACCCGAATGACCCCTTGAAATTTGACTGTGCCTTTCACGTTTTTCTCAAAGTGTGATCACTCTGTGCTTGCCATTTGTCTAAACAGTTGGAAGGTCCCTGGAGAGATTAAAAAGAGTGTCTGAACATTCTTAACATGTCAAAAAATCAAAATAAATATGCTTCAAAATTACCACAGGTGGTGATGAGGTTTCCCAACACTACATGAGGTGTTCAGTTGGACATCAACTGAGTAACACATGAGTCCCCAGAGAAGGAGTTACTGTCAGCTCTGACAGGTACAGATGGAGTTTCACAGGTGAAGTAGCTTGTCTGCCCGATGGCATAAAGAAGTTAGCGATTGAGTATTAGACTGTTTGCCTTAAGCTCTTCTTAAGTTTTTCATTTCATCTGTGGGGAAATATCAGTGACCACGTTTTATAGATAGAGTTACATAGGCTCTGCTAGTAAACAGCAAGTCCTGGCTATGGACTCAGGTCTCATGACCCTTTTTTGTCCATTGTGTTCAAAACAAAAGGGCTGAGTCACTTGGTGGCCTGAAGCCAGTGGGTAGAAGGCAGTTCATTTCAGAGCATCATCCCAGTCAGGACTAGGTCACTAGCATCATTATTAGATGAAAGAACTCGATGTAGAAAACGTGGAAACCGAGACGAAGAGATGACTCAGCCAGTAATGTTCTTGCTTTTGCAATCCTGACATTCTGAATTCAGATCACAGAATCCAAGTTTAAAAAAACAAAAACAAAAACAAAAAAACAGAAGTGTGCCTGGGGCCTGTAATCTTAAGGATGATGAGATGGGGGCTCAGAGCATAGATGCTTGGAAGCTTGTCAGCTACCGTGGCCTGGTTGGCGAAGCTTCAGGCCATTGACAGACACTATCTCAAACAAACAAACTAAAATGGAAAGCACGTGAGGACTGACACCAGAAGTTGTCACGTGTGCAGGTCATATGTATCGTCACTACCTGCAAGCAGTCACAGGCTTCACCTGCTTCATTGTCATCTACTGCTGCTAGGGGTTGGTCATGCACACTCATGCACACTCATGCACACTCGTGCACATCGTAGTCTTAGAAAAGCAGGGATCATGCTATATGTATGATGGTTTTATGATACTGCTAGGAGTAACGGGGATAGTTTGCAGACAGGGATTAGCAGACTACTTCATGCATCATGAGTCTTCATGAATGAAGTCTCAGTGTTTGCTTGATGTGACCATAGTTCTCCCCGATTAAAGCCATTTTATGTGATGCTGCAGTTTGACATCTAAGCTTGAAGTTGAGATCTCTACAGCAGTGGATGATGGGGTCGGTTTCTCCATTCTGAATGTTGTTTTAAAGCTGTCTAAGATTGATGGGTAAATACTCATTCTCCTTCAAGTATATATTTTCTAGACCATAGAATTTGTTTCTCCATATTTACTCTACCGGGTGTTCCGGCCCCCACACAGTCCCGGGCTTGTTCATGTAATGCCGAAGTCCTTAGAGACACCACAGTTGGTACTAAGATGAATGTTACAGTAATTCCCAGTGCTCCCCATCCCAACCACTACTAATGCCAGAGAGCAAATGCCTCCTGGTACAAACTGGGTCTTAGTCTCCATTCTTGTGCCCATCTTGGCTCCAAGCCAGACCCCTGGCAGGCTCCCAGCACATTTCTTGAAAACAGTCTGACAGTCTGTGTGTTCTGCATCAGATTTTCCAAACTGCTCCGTGATGTCAACAAGGCAGGCCACCGCTCTGCACCTCAGGGTCTTCTCCTAGACTCGAATAGAAACTTGATGCCAGTGAAACGGGGCAAGTTCCATGTGAAATCACCTTATATGTGCACATCACCTGGGCAGCAATTGTCTTCCTTCCTGCAGAATCTCATGTCTCATAGGATTGTGATTCATTCCCTCCTCTCAGGCTATAGGTACTATAGATGTATAGGTGCAGCACATGTCCTTTTGTTTCTTCTCTGGAATCTCCCAGCACATTGGAAGTCTGGGAGGGGAGGTGGGGGTTACAAGGCATCACCAGTGACAGACAGGATGAGTGCATGACCCCGCACACCAGAAGCAGCTCTCCCAGAACCCACTCAGGGACCTCAGTCTCCATTTTATTTTTATAAACATCTGTATTAGCTTGTTTTTTTGTTTTTTTTGCCTTATAAGCCCTTCTGTGAAAAACCTTAGATTATGTAAGTAAAATGGATTTCAGTAACCAGTGTGAAAACGCAATAGACATTTTAGTTTTAAAATATTTCAGTAAACCATTTTGGCCATTTTATGTTTTGCTTTATCACTGGCCAGGTTTTTAATATTTATTTATAGATTTCAGAAGTTTAATGCTTCAGTCTGGCAGGATGCCTGTCATAAAGGAACAATTTATTCTAGGAACCACCTTTTTTCCTGATGAAATTTGCAACCCTATTTTTAAAAAATTGTGAACTTATTAATGTTCCCAAATCTAATTTCCCTGAATGAGTACTTGGATCCTCTGGAGAATAGAAAGTTGGCTGTGTCTTTCTGGGGACTTTTTCCCTGAAATACTAAGAAAGGATGAGTAATTCGACTAGTGACATATATTTTTTAAGATTTCACATGTTATAATAATACAGCATTTTCAACCAAATGGATAAAATTTTAGGTAAACTAGCATAACAAAATCAAAATGTTTATTTACCTAGCTCTCAACTCCATTTTTATCACTTAAACTGACAGTTTTTAGACTTTTTCTTAAATTCCAATTGAGTTCTGTGGTGCCAAAGAAAAAGGTATTTATTAAATAATTGCAGAAGTTGTCACTTTTCAAAAACATTGATGTTGCCACCAGACTTAGTTCACCAGTGAGGTCACAAAACACTTCTGAGTGTGTTTGTTCTAACGTCCCTCATTTGTAGAACGGACCATAACTGCTAAATGACTCAAAAATAATATGCATCTTTCATACCAATGAATAAGTTATCTCAACTCTTAGTTGGTATATGAACATATCCGGACATGTCACCCTGTCTCCTGCCATGTAGCTGTGTACCTTTCAAAGGCACAGGAACAAATTATTTCATACACTTAGTTATGAGAAAAGAAAATCCATTTCTAAAATGATGCCACTGAGATTAAATTTAACTTTTTATTTCAAATTAAATTATACTTTTTAAGGGACATGAATGAATGGTATTTTTAAAATCTATATTTGTATGTGAGCATGAATGCAATGCCAGAAGAGGGCATCAGATCCCCTGGGCCTGGAGTTACAGATAATTTTGAACCACCATGTAGATGCTGGGAATCCAATGCAGATGCTCTGAAAGAGCAGCCAGAGCTCTTAACTGCTGAGCCATCTCTCTAGCCAGATATGTTATATTTTAAGGCATTTAGTAAGTACAATACACATTGGGACTTTTTTGGTAACTATTAAGTTTTTGGAATTATATTCCTACTTCTTGAATGGGATCACACCATTTACTCGGTACAATAGTCTCCTTTATCTTTTCTGAAGATGTCAGCTAATATAATCTAAAGCATACTAGAAATATAAAATATATATAATAAGCACTAGGAAGCCCAAGCTGCATGGAAAGAAATAAAATATGACTGGTTAGAGTTCTCTGCGCCCCTTCTGGTCACACTGACTACCCTGCCTCTAAGGGAACATTTCTCCTGTGTCTCACAAAAAGCTAGAAGGATCTGGTATTTAGATAAGGAATGACTCCTTAAAGGACATAAAGTTTCTGCCCGCTTCTTAACTTTAAATAGATGTGTGGGGTTCTGCGATGTTTCTAATTGGCACATAACTGTCCATATTGATAGAGTACAGTGTGACATTTCAACACATTGTCATTATCATATTTGTGAAGCTTATCTGCACTTAAGTGCCTCTATATCGTTTGTGTTAAGTAACTGGTAGTATTAGTTCTGTGAATAGACTACAGGCAGTCTGTTATTTGCCTAGTAAATGATTAAATTGATTTTAGGTATTTATGACTAGTCGGGAATGCTGCTAAGAGTAATCTGTGCACATGTCCAGGGATAGGTGAGAGCTTTTTGGAGATCAGTTCCTGCAAAAAGCATAGCTGAGACACATCCTTGTTCTGGTTCTAGCTTCCTGGGTGTTGCCAAATTACATCTGGGGTTGGTTGTACCTATCATAATTTCTTTGTATTTTTTTTATGATCTCTAGTACCTCTGATTTTTTAAATTTGATTGCTTTTATTGTTAAATTGGTGTTCTTTTTTACTCTGACTTACATTATGAGGGCTTTATTTAAATGTCCATTAAAAGCCATCTATAATTGAGCATTTTGAAGGGATGCACGATTGACAGGGGCATGAACAAGTTAGCTATGACAGCCGGCCTCTGGGGAGAGCTGTCTGGGTGCTCTGCAGAGTTCAGCAACTTCCCTGGGTCTCTGTCCATTGGATTCAACAGCATGCCACTCCAGTCATGGCAATCAAAATTCTTTCTAAACGAACCCTTAATTTGTACTTGGGAATGGGCCACTCTTGGATAAACACTTGGCAGAATGGCCACTTATTTTCCCCCAAATTTAAGACTTGAAAGAACTGAATTTTCTCTGGTTCTACTTGCCTTCTTCAGAGAGCTCCTACATCTTTCCCTGGGTGGCGGAAAATCAGCTTGGTGAGAGCCAGGTGTGGCTTTCTCCTAGTCCCCTCCATTTCCATTAAGCACCCCACAATTTCCTGAACTGTTTCTGGCATCCATCCATGACCCAATGCCTCCAAAGTTCCCCTCCCTCAGCTCCTTGTAGCTATCTCATCCCCAGTAAAATAAGCTGTCAATCCTTTAAAAAACAAAACAAACAACAACAAAAAAACCAAGTATTAGAAAATAGCTTTACCCAAAACAAATAAAGTAGATATTGAGGTGAAAAACCAATCCTCTACTGGAGTATGTGCTCTTCTCCATGCAGTCTGTAAAACTTCAATGTGAATCACTTAGCACGTGGAGCATCTCTTGTTGGTGTATTTAAACTGGGTGGGAGGTGGTTAAGGCAATTGCTAAAATAACATTATATAGGAATAAATCCTTTAAGCTGATATTTAATATTTCATTTAGTATTTTGGTATAAATTTTATTATTTTCCTGGTGTTTTAAAACTATTTTATCTAGGATCAACAGTGAAATGATCTGGAGGATTTTTAATTTTATTTTTTTATGTATGTGTGTGTTTACCTGCATGTACATCTGTGAACCCTGTGTGTGCCTGGTGCCCACAGAGGCTGGAAAAAGGCATTGGATCTCTTGGGCCTAGAGTTACAAAAGGTTATGAGCTGCCATGTGATGCTAGAAATAAATCTCAGGCTCTCTAGAAGAGTAGGCAGTATTCGTAACCACAAAGCCATCTCTACAACGAGACCAGGGTTTTTGTTTCTTAGGTGTTTACTTGTTTGTTGAGAGCAATGGTTCTTCCTAATGCCTTGACCCTTAAACACAGTTCCTCAGGTGTGGTGACCTTAATTGTAAAATTATTTTCACTGCTACTTCATAACTGTAATTTTGCTTCTGTTATGAATCATAATGTAAATATCTAGTATGCAGACTATCTGATATGTAACCCCTGTGAAAGGGTTGTTTGAACCCCCCCAAGGGGGTTGTGACTCACAGGTTGAGAACCACTGGTTTAGAGCAACACAGTTAGCCGTATTTAAATGGAAATTATAATTCTGTCATAATTCAGCTAGTTCACTTCTCCTTACCAGTAAGATTTTGAAAATGCCAGATTTGCCAGATTGTTTTAATACGTGTTCATTTTGTAAGAAGGATTGTGATTGACCATTGTTTAAACCTCCAACCAAACAATATTTTTTTAAGATACTTACCTTAAGTGAAAAAAATAACCCAAATTTAATTTCATTCCAGTTCATGAATAAAAGCCACGAGAGAGGTAGAAAGAAAGGAGAGGAGTAAGGGAAGCTGGTTTTTAAGAGAGAGTGTGTACACGCCTCAGAAATCTTTCTAACAATCCGATCCCTTTTTCCTGGTACTCTCTTCTTTGTTTGAGAGGAAACTAAAAAACCAAGCTGACAGGAGGACGACTTCAGCTCTCCTCGGCCTTGTCAATACCCTGTTCTTACTTTGTCCTCCAAACGTCCTTGACTGTGGAGAACACTGGGTTTCTAACCTCTTCCTCCTACAGATATTTAAAAAGTAAGAGTTTGACTACAGAAAGCCAATGTTTCTATCTGTTGATTTTCTTTTCCTTATATATATATTTCTTATGTCCTTGGCTTTTTAGGCAGGGACATCAGCGGCCGGAAAGAAATAGTTATGTTCTGTAGTAGTTAGCGAACAACAGCAACAGTAAAATAAAGTGCTCAATTCTCACTGCGCACCTACTGTGCACCAGGTAAATGTTCCATTCATACACAGGTCCACAGATGGACAGATACTTGGTGGTCATATAGAGAGGAGCCCGTTCATGGATGTTACTCCATTTTATTCTCGCAAATACCCTGGGAGTTAGTAGTGTCCCCACTTTTACAGACATTTTTTTTTTCTGCATCAACAGCCTCATAACTCATGGCAATAATGTTTTACCCACTCTCTGTTCATCAGTTATCCCGGTTTTGAAATCCTCCAAGACTTTTGAGGCACTGTTTCCAAAGAGGAGGGTAGATGCTGGGCAGAAGGAGGCACGGGAACAGTGAAGGGCTTTTCACGTGAGCAGAGAGGTGCAAACCTTTGATCGTATGAAGATGTTATTAGCTGTGCCACACGTGTAAGCCCTGCATCATGTCAACTGACCTGTGCTGTTTATCCACCCAAAGCTAAGGTAAATATCATGTCATATGTCACACTACCCTTCCTTTTGATGTAATGAATATTTTTTAGCATTATTCTGATGCATTGAAAGAGGAGCCTGTTCGTTCCCTAGTCCAAGACTCTTTCATTCTCTACCCTTGCTAATGAGAATGAGAAACCCTGATGGAGTTGTATCAATCACACTAAGACTAAACTAAGTAAACTAAAAGGCTCACCTTTTTGGAAAAAAACATGGCAAAGTTTGGCAAAACCATGTATTGCCACAATACAATGAGAGAGATGCCTTTCCTTCACTTGGCAACTGAGGAACCTGGAATTCCAAAGAGCTTTTTATGATTTGCCTAGAGCCACATTGTCAGTTATCTGTGACACTGGGATTACTCAGCCCCAGACTACATTTCTCTGAACCAGGACTTTTTTCACAAGTGTATTAGTAGCATGCCTCAAACTGAAAAGAAGGCTTTTTTTTATTCCACACATTTAATAGCACCTTTCTTTATCAAGATTTCTGCCATCTGAGCAAATTGATTTGCGAGTATTTTTAGAAATCATTTCACCCATCACTGAAAAAGTGGCCTCTTTCAATAACATACTAAAATATTGCCTGGCAGTTTAATGAAAAGAAAAAGGCTGGCAGGGGGAGGATATTGGGAACTGTAGAGTGTTTATGCATAAACAATAGAAGACACACACGCTACCAGAGGTCAACTCCCCCACTGACTTACCTTGGCTGAATTCACATTTGCATAGTCTGAGCTTTATTAGGTATAGCCTGGGTCCTGTGCAGAGATGAGGACACACAATTGGAACATTTGCTACTTAAACTACAAGGACCCAAACCATTCTTTTAATTTGGGGTACTAATCAAGAGAGCTGGAACTAATAACTGACGAGAAAATGAGCCCAACTTGGTGAGAAGCCGAAGCAGAACCTCAGACAGGAAAGTGGGCAAAAGATCCAAAATGCAAGAGATCAGAAACAAGTTAGAAACAAGACCTGGGACACAGTGGAAGAAGTGAAGAGTGTAACCCAGGTGCCAGTCACACCTGTTGCCTAAGGCACATGACCACCCAAGTGAGCCATGAAGTATATACTTCTCTTTCTCCCTCACTATTTATTCCACCTCTGAGTGAATGGCATAAATTCTTAGGCTATTCCACATTCTCTTACAAGGTTCCAGGCTATGCTTGCAGAAGCAGATCACATGCCACTTTATATATTCCACCCCAAAGCACAGTGAATCTGCACCACCCGTCCACAGATCAGGTAAGAACTCAGCTTTCCAACAGTTGTCATCCTGTTATCTTCTGGCATCAAGCTTTTCCAGGGTTCTTCTTACAGTTGGACTTCCATCATGGGGAGGTTCGTACTAACAACCCTAAAAGAAATTCAGCAGCCTGAAACCCAGTCTCAGACAATCAAAGACCACTGCATGCATCAAACAGACTTTGATGTCCTCTGATTGGCTATGCATCTCGGCTATTGTTCCTGAAAAGTGCTGTTCCCTCAGCAACAAGCGTTGACTGTTTCAAGACAAGAGTGCCATCTCTCCTAGACTACCAGCATGGGCATGGTCCCCATCAGCAAAGAACCTGAGTTTGCTAAAAGGATAATCTCCTGAGAATGCAAAGCCGATGGCCTTGGGTTGGCAACATTCTGCCAGTGCGGCAGCCTGACTCTCACTGAATGACTGGGAGATTTTCTGCCTCTCTTGGTACAAATGGCATGGGCCAAGGAAGAGTTTCTGTCTCTCTTCTGGACACTAGAAATATGAAATGGCACGAAATGGGGAAGAATAATTGGAGATCATTTAACAGGATCACTGAACAGATCTTGTAGCCTGGATTTCCTAAAGACTCTTTGCAAACTGCTTCCAAATCCAGTTCCTTGTTTCCCTCCAATTCTGTGAGTTCTGACATCAAGAACTTCCCTTTTCAGTAAGCAGAAGGTTTCTTTGCTCATAATTTTAGAATTTTGAAATCTACTCTCCCAAAAGGGAGGCAGTGAGGAGGCAGAGACACAGAGAGAAGCTGCAAAAGTAGGGAGAAAGGAGTGTGGATCCCATGTGCTCAGGACTGTGGCCCCATGCTGGGAGTCCTGTGTATCAGATCACCAACAGCCTTTTAAAATATTAACGCCCGAAGTGAGGAAACTACATATTAGTTCCCCTGCTTTTTTAAAAAATGGCTTTCTCTGGTCAGACCAAGTACCACTTACTTTGCAATGCACAGTCCACTCCCCTGTATCCTTTGAGATGCAGCTCGGCATCCACAGCATCCCTCTTAACCTATGCCAGGACCATCTTCCTTGCCCTCTGCTCCAGTGCTTGTCTACAAACAGCTCCATGTCTTAGTGTTGGTTCCATAATTGATTCTGTTCAGCTAGCTGTCTTGCCTGCCAAGCCCTAATGTTCTTGCCTTGGGACCTTTGCCTGTAGTGTTTCAATGAAGCACTAAGGTATATGTCTGGCATATGTGATAATCACTCAGTAGTTAATTTACTGCTCTTTTAAAAGACTTGATAGCATGTCTTTCTAGCTCCTCTCTTTAATAAGTGCCCTGAATAGTCTTATATCAATATAATGCTAGGAGTGAGTTTGGAGGTGAATTTTCCTGAAGTGTTAACATGCTTTTGTTTGCTTTCTTTATTTGTTTTTGTTTGTTTGTTTGTTGTTTTTCAGTAAGTAAGCCTTTTGGGAACAGCTGCTTTCAGCTTTTCTTTTATTTTTAATCTACCTCACTCCAAATCTAAACTAAGGGAATAAGCAGTGACTTCACCAGGGTTTCTCAATGAACTTCAAAACTCTTCCACGTCTTGTGTGACCTGCTTAGACTAGTGTAATGGTCATGACCTGCCATCAGCTACAAGTGTGTGATCCCATTTAGAGATGTTGCCCCCTCCAATGTGCTCCTATATGTAAAGCTAGCCATCCCTACTGTGTGCATCTCTCCCACCTGGGAATTGCTGTGACAGTACAGCAGTGTGGTGTATTTGCTGTAACATGTAAATGGCCAGTTGTTTTGTTTTGTTTTGTTTTGTTTGTCATTTTCTCTGTACTGTAGCCACAGAGGCTAAGACAGCAAATGTCAACTTTTCTGCTGAACATGCTCCACTTTACCATTTTAGCTAAAACTTTCAAGGGGATAGAGACAGCAGCAAGGGACGTCTGACTACTACTGTGGGGAGCTGGCCCCTTTATTCACACACAAGACAGGCTTGCAGAATACTAAAAACCTCTCTTTATGTTGTCTCAATTCCATAGGCTAATACTGCCAGTACCAGGGGAACATTAGATGTAATTTCATGTGTGCAGTCATAGACATTGAGAAACTGAGTCCCGGTCAGGGAATACTTCTGGATGTCCATCAGTGAAGGCAGCATTGTTATAATTAGAGCCTCACCTCTGGTAAAGCACATCCCTGATACCAGATAATGAGTTTCAGAGGCCCCTAGCTAAGTCCCAGCTCCAATTAACCTGTGTCAGAGAGAGGTGCACAGGAAATGTCAACAGTGATGAGCTGGTGGATTTGAGCAGACACAATGATGATAAGTCACCTCCCAGAACTGGACTGCCTCTCTTCCCTTTACACGAAGAAGTTGTCTGTGCAAGCCCCTGCCTCTCACTCCTTTCTCTGACATCCAGCACATGTCCTGCTTTCTGGATAAAGATTGACACAATGAGTCTCCAGAAAATAAAATCAAATGACCTCCTCCACTCAGTGACATGCAGATTCTTGTTGTATGTCTAAAATGTTCATGGCTACTAGGAATAAAGACAAGACTAGCTAAAGCTGAGGTATTAGTGAGCTCAGCTGTGTCCACAGTGTTGTTTCATTTTATTTCACTTTATTTTTATATTATTTATTGTGCTACATCAAAAGTGCCCCCCAGAGCACTATGAACCAGGGAAAAGGAAAAATGAGGATACCAAAACCCTAGAGAGACCCAGTTTCTGCAGGAACACAGGTGGTGGCTCTCTCCAGTGCCCCCAACAGAAGATGGCAGTTGACAAAAGAGACAGTAGCCCCTTCCCTTAGAGACATCACATTCTGGAAGAGGGACTCAGAAAATAAAGTAAGTCAACTGATTAAAATATTGAAAGATGAGGCAGGCTACGGGGAAGCATCAGCAGAAAAGGTAGGGAGAGAGTTATGGGGAGCAGGGAGATGGGTCATGGGAAGCCGTCCTGGAAAAAAAAAAAATTCTCTGTTTTATAAATCAGGCAACTAAGGTGAAAAACCTGGAAGGCAGAATGGGAAGGATCTAAGGTCTGTGTGAATAGCTTGGTAAGAAGAATCCCAAAGAATACCAAAGTCAAGGCCCTGAGGTACCGATAGACAGCTGTGAACAGTGTGGGTCAGGGGAGGGCATCCCTGAGGCTCTGAGGTCTCTTCTAAGGAACCAGCCTGCACTCTGAGATGGGGTACTTGGAAGACTTTTAGTAGGGGAGAGTTGTGCTCTGACATCTGGGCGTCACTCTGGTGGATGTGTTGAGGGTCTGCATTTGCATATTATATAATTTTCAGTGATCTTCACAACATGTTATGGTAGGGCCTCTGAGTTTCTTTGGGTGACGTAGTAAAATTCCAAAAATTAGACAAGAAGGAAAACCCATAGTGCTTATTAAATAGAAGTAAAGTTCTACATAAGATTGCTAAACAGGGGACTGGAGAGATGGCTCCGTGTTTAAGAGCAGTGTCTGCTCTTCCAGAGGTCCTGAGTTCAATTCCCAGCCACCACATGGTGGCTTACAACCATCTGCCATGGAATCTGATGCCCTCTTCTGGCGTGTCTGAAGTACAGCTACAGTGCACTCATATACATAAGTTTAAAAAAAAAAATGCTAAACTAAGAAAGTCAAAAGGTAGGCATTCGATCTAGTTGCCTGAACGTTCCACGGATCCGAGGTACTGACATCTGCAGCCTAACGTGAGCGGGATGCACACCTCAGTGCTCAGGTCCTCCTGCCCGTTAGACTGCAGCAGAATGAGAAGTAGTGGCTCGCGTGGAATATAGTTGTATGAAAAAGCACTGAAAGCTGCATGAACTAGAGAGCCTTGGATAGTGGAGAAAGAAGAATATGGAATTTAAAGTCACAGTAACACAGGAAAGGCTCAGCCATCGTAGGCTGTCGTAGGTTAGTGCCTACTCCGCGATAGGGTTGCCCCTTAACCTCCTCTTACCTAACACACAGGCCTGTCATTAGCCTGAGTTGGTATCAGGAAGAGACTCAAAAGAGGTGGAGTCAGTCATCTCTCTAAGGTTACAAAGCAACTATGACAGAGAGGGGCTAGAGAGGAGAACTGTCTTCTTAAAGTTCCATGTCGTTACTGTGGCACTCCTGTGAGCTGGAACCTGGTTCTGTTTCTGCATTTATATTTTACATTATATATGTTCAAGCATATACATCTGAACATATATAAATACACCTATAAAGATACGGTCATGTTAAGAATCGAGGATGCAACTGTGAATTAAAGGCAGCGTTCACATCCAAGAAGCTTCCAGTGTGGCCGTAGAGATAGACATACAAACTAAAAGTTTAACTTAAAAAAAATCCTGCATGAAGTACAGAAGTGTGAACTTGTGTACATAGAATATGTGTACAGTGGTATAAAAGCTACTGAAATTAAAATAAGTAAGTTTATAATATATAATACATATATAAAATACAGTGTGTACTACGTAGTAAATGTACTTATATGCTTGGAGGATACTATACAAAGATTTATTTTTGAGTCAGAGTCTCACTATGGAGCCCTGGTTAGCCTAGAATTTGCTATGTAGACCAGGCTGGCCTGTATAGATCGACCTGCTTCTGTATCCAAGACTTGGTATGCACCACCATGTCCAGCTACTGTTTGGGTTTTAACTGCCAAAATACATGAACATTGTCATCACTTTAATTTAGAGTTTTCAATTGAAGAGATTCTTGTTATTGATGATGTTTACAAAGAAATCACCTGGGTTGTAAAAATAATTTATTTTCAAATGAGACTGGTTCCTCTTACTGTGCAACGCAACAGTAGCAAAGATTTCACCTGCCCTTTGTGATTCTTAATGGTTATGGGAATGCAGAGTAGTAAATATTCACAAGTCAAGAATTAATTTATCTTGTTTTATCAGCCAAACTGCACATCTGTTACATATGAGTGGGGAGGCCCCTGTATGTTCTTTGGTTGGTGGTTCAGTCTGAGAGCCCCAAGGGTCCAGGTTAATTGACTCTGTTGATCTTCCTGTGGCATTCCTATCCCCTTTGTGACCCACAATCCTTCCTCCTATTCTTCTGTAAGAATCCCTAAGCTCAATCCACTGTTCAGCTGTGGGTGTCTGTATCTGTCTGAGTCAGCGGCTGGGTGGAGCCTCTCAGAGGACAACTTGCTCCTGTCTGCAAACATTAATAGTATCTTTAATAGTGACTATTTTACTCCCCCTTCTAAGTGAGATGCAAGCTTCCTCACTTGGGCCTTCCTTCTTGTTTAGCTTCTTTAGGTCTGTAGAGTGTAACATGGTACCAGTGTTTTATGGATAATATCTTATTGCTTGGAACGTGCTCTGTCCCAGGCTGGCCCTGAACTCAGAGATCTGCTTGCCTCTATCTCCTGGGATTAAAGGTGTGTAGCACCCTGCCTGGGCCTGAGCTTTTCATGACCACTATGCCTCAAGATCCGGATTAGAAACCTCTGTCTCCCAGCCTCAAGATCTGGATTGCAGGTGTGCCCTCCATTTCCGGATCGGAGTTCATTCCCGATGTAGACAGACTGACAATTGGAACTAACGATCTCAGTCATAGAATTTTATCACAGGAATCAAACACCAACTCAGATAATGAGGTCATTAACTAAGACAATAAACGTGGGGGCAAGGCAGATCTGAGTGGGACAGGGCGAGTGAGTGCTGGGTCATTCATTTTTGAATAATTTCTTTTAAAAGGCCTGTGGGGAGAATGGTGAGGGGCAGGGATTGGAGTGGGAGGGGCTTCAGCAAGATCTCTGTCACTGAGTTAACCATTTCCTCCTTTCACTGCTTAACCCGAGAGTTTATCTTCTTCTTATAGACTAAACCGCGTAAGTTATGTTTTTAAAGGAACTAGAAATCAAATTTCTCATAATAGTTTCATACAGACTCGTTGGTATCTCAGCTGAAAGAAACAGATCCCCCTCCACCCCCCCCCGTTATATTAATTAAAACGTGCCTGAAAGAAACAGACCCTGATTACATTAACTAAAATGTGCCTGGTCTTTCTTGATGTGTACTAAGCGTTTTATCTTCAATATTTTGAGAAAAGAGTGAGAATTGATGTTTGTGTAGTTCTGCGAGTGTGCACATAAATAGCACCCCCCATGGGAGACAGGTGCTTTTGAAGAGATAAAATGCCAGGAGGGAGGGAGGGAGGGACAGAGACAGAGAGACAGAGAGACAGAAACAGAGACAGAATAGAGCACCAATCGGGGAAAGTTCTCTCTCAAGCTCACTCACTGTCACCTTGGGAAGAGGACAAAGTGTCCAGCCCCCCCAAAGAACCTGATGGTTTCTATCTCCCTGGGAGGGACGGGGAGCCTGTTGGAAGAGAGGAGGTGTTATTTCATTACTGGTGCATGCTGTTCTCATAACTCGTTGCAAATAAGGAGATTTGGATCCTCGGTCCTATCCAGCTTTCCTTCATCTGCATCACCTTCTTAGCCGAAACTGTAAAGTTCCTGCAATAGACACGACGGGTACTTCGTGGTTCCTCCAATAGCCAGGAAACGATTTTTACTTTCTAGAGTATGCTTTCTCTCACCCTTACCAACAATATACCATGCAATTTCCCCCGTGATTTTCTTATACTCATTTCGGGGAATAAAAACAGGGACCTTGATATTTGGTAATTAATAAGAAGCATCATTAGAAGGCCCCAGGCAGAGGAGCTGGAGAGATGGCAGTGAAGAACACTGACTGCTCTTCCAGAGAACTCGGGTAAGATTCCCAGCAAGCACGTGGTTGCTTACAACAATTTGTAACTCCATCCCCAGGGACCCAAATATCCTCTTCTGTCCTCTGTGTGCATCAGGAACACAGGTGGTACACAGAGAGACATGCAAGCAAAAGACCCGGACATATAAAATAAAAGGGCCCCAGGAACAAATCGTTACATTAGTTATAAAGCAATTTCCAGAATCTATGGGGTATTTTCTTTATACACACTGATTGGCGTTATACATATGTCTCATGGTTTTGCAGATGAAGAAATGGAAGCCCTGTATGAGTTAAATGAGCTGCCATACCAGAGATCATAACTCCTTTCCCTGATTTTAGAGTTTGTTCTCTTATAGCATTCAGCTAATATCTAGTCTGTGGTGTTTAGACCTACCAGAGAGGAAGCAGTTCTACCCATGTCCCAGGTTTGTCCCCATGACTTTACCCTCCTTTGAAGCTTGATTTCGAGTTTCACAGCATGTCCAGTGTCCATGTTTAGGGTGATGATGAACAGTAAATAAGTTGATATATGTGGTGTGTTTATCACAGTGGTCTATTTCAGAGATTTGGTAAATGGCAATTTTGATTTATTACCTTAAAAACTTGTAAGCTTACCTTTCATCTAAGAAAACCTGCATCAAATCCTTTGTGAAACAAATCCAGGTGCTTCTGTTTTTTTGTTTGTTTGTTTTCATTTTGTTTTCCATATGCCGAGAGGCTTCGAGGCAGAGACATAAATCTGAACTCAGAGGTACATTTACCTGCGTCAGGAACCATCTTCTGAGGCTCACCTTCATGTCTTACAGAGCAGGGAAGAATGGGTCCTAATAAGGAATGGAGGCTGAAGAGGCATAGGTTGTGCCTATGCTCCTACATGGTTTAGCTTAGTGATTCCCAACCTTCCTAATGCTGCAACGCTTTCATACAGACCCTCATGCCCTGGTGACCCCAACCATAACATTCTGTTTGTTGCTACTTCATAACTGTAATTTGCTACTGTTATGAATTTCCATTACTGTTGTAATGTAAACGCTGTGTTTCCCGATGGTCTTAGGCGATCCCTGTGGAAGGATTGTTTGACTTCCAAAGGGGTTGTGACCCACAGATTGAGAACCACTGCTCTGGATGATCAGTGCCCACAGTCAGACTTTGTTTGCAGTAATCCAAGGCTCCTGGGTCAGAGCTGAAATTGAGGGCTGGACACAAAGCAGCAGCATCAGAAACAGACCTGAACTCAAGTTCTCCCAGTGGCACTGGCAGGCCGTGCCACCTTGAACAAATCCCTGCAACTCTCCGCACTCTTTTCCTCCCATCTTTTCTTTGGCACATATTACATGTAATATTTTCTCTTCAGGGAGGTCACAGGACTTAATGAGAACGCACGGGTGAGGAGCCACTGTTTCCTTCTCTCATACCAAGCAATGGGAAAATACATGACCTGGCCACTTGCATCCTTGGCAGATGATAGGTGTAGAATTTATTTTAAATCAGAAGGGTTTTTTTTTGTTGTTCAATAATGTAAAGATCAATCCATATTTCATTTAACATATGAGCTGTTCCTGTATCAGTTTTATAGTATGGTACTTACTAGCCATCTGGGACCACTAAGATGTGGAGTGCACATACACACACACACACATACACACACACACACACACACACACACACACACACACACAAAACCACTCATCCATCAGTGAATGAGATAAATGAGCACATTAGTTATAAGAAAAAACCATAAATTTAATGAACTGTGTTCAGAAAATAGGCATTAAATCAAATTGAGAGGTGGCAGAGGAGAGGATGGTATTTTAAGAACAGTTGTTCTTTTAAAAACAAAAAAAAAAAAAAAAAAAAAAAAAAAAGGAAAAAAAATACAAAAAAGCAGTCAAACGGCACCAAGAGCCAGGAGGCACGTGGTGATGCCCCAGGAGGCCTGTGATGGTGCTCCAGGCTCAGAGGCCACAAGGTACCCAGAGTCTGGAGGCCTGTGGTGATGCCCCAGGAGGCNCAAGGTACCCAGAGTCTGGAGGCCTGTGGTGATGCCCCAGGAGGCCTGTGATGGTGCTCCAGGCTCAGAGGCCACAAGGTACCCAGAGTCTGGAGTCCTGTGGTGGTGCTCCAGGAGGCCTGACTGGTGCTCCAGGAGGCCTGTGGTGGTGCTCCAGGCTCAGAGGCCACAAGATACCCAGAGCCAGGAGGCCTGTAGTGGTGCTCCAGGAGGCCTGTGGTGGTGCTCCAGGAGGCCTGTGGTGGTGCTCCAGGCTCAGAGGCCACAAGTATGCTATGCACTATGGGAGAATCAAAGTGCACCCACTCCTGAGTGTCGGCTCAAGGAGAGGAGACTTGTACATGCCTTGGAGTGTGGCTGGCACAGGGCATGAGGAGTGTCACGTGCCCTAGCAGAAATGAGAAATGACAGCAGTCTTTGAGACCTACTTTGTGCTAGGTGCTAGTCCTGCCTTCTAAATACGTGTGGTCTGGGTCTGCAGGGTCCTGAGTGAGGCACTGCTGAGCCCTTCAAGTGCAGCTCAGCCAAATGGAGATGGGCTGAGATCATGTGTAGTTCGGTATCTAAGGAACTGATGCCACAAGTAATGACCTGCTCTCACTAACGTGTTACTGATTTCTAAAATTATAATAATGTGATCAAGTAAGACATTCAGGGAAAACTAGTGTCATCTGTTTCTTGTTACCTTTTAAAATAATATTTAAGAGTGACATATGTGTTCCACACTGCATTTCTATTGGATAGTGCTAGTGTGGTTGGAGGTCTTTGCCTACAATGGCAGAAGGGGACATGGAGTCTGAACACTGCCATGGTGAGTGTGCAGGGCTCAGGTAAAAGAAAAAATAGAAAGGATTTCCGGAGGACAAAGGAGGGCGAGCATCATCAGCCCCGAGGTGGGACTACCAACGTCTGGTTAGGAATCATTCTCCAGCCCCTACTTTCCGAGATGTAGGGGAAACGCGTCAGCAGTGTTCTGACAAAATACACTCTCAGAAATGCGCATCAGATGCCATGATAGGCTTCATATCAGCAGAAGACAGGAATGTCTGTAACTGAGAGAAATACTGGAGGATTACAAAGAGAGGCTCTCTAATCTTTTATTGTTGGTGGCTTTGTAGTCAAGGAGTCCCTTAGAGACAATCAAAATAATTAAAGTTTTAGAAAACTAAAAGGTTGATATTCTTGTCACAACTTTATTTGGACTTTTTTTTAACCCAATAACCTCTTGCAACTATAAATATATGTGTGTATGCCCCGGAGATTAGTATGAGGAAATAGCCATGCCTGTGAGAGTCCCTTGACATGAGAGCTAAGAATTGTCTCTAAGCTCTCATAATGAGCCACTCTTCAGCAAGAGATACTGAGCTGAACTGATCCAGTGTGGTTGTTTTTTTTTTATTCTTGCTTTTAAAATAACGAATTTATAATTAACTCTGCCTTTTCTCAACCATCCAAAGAATGATAGTACAAAACTTGTCCAGTACTGTATCGGTCGCCTTAGAAGACAAGTTTATATGGAACTGTCCGTGGGATTTAACCAGCAGACCAACTGGTGGTTAGGCGGGCATGTAGGCTGAATAATAAATATGCAGAATACACTGATACGAAGTATTTGATTCTGATGAATTAAATTGTGTCGGACAAAGTGCAATCCTAAGAAAGGCTACCTCTAAGTACCAAAATAGCAGGATGTCTAGCCTACTCTCTCCTCTACCAGACACATAGATGGAGGGCCAGTAGATTCCATACGGAAAGTTCTGGGGAAAATGAGACTGGCTTTGGTAACTGAATCACTTTTTGTGTGTTCTGGTTATACCAAGCACACCCAACTGGGCCAGAATTACTGGATGCCTGAGCTCAGAGAGATCAAGGTTCCAGCCCGTCTTTTAAGGCTATGTTGTATTGATAACAACACTGTCTGTCTCTTAACCCTGTTGTAAGAGTACAGGAGAGTGAGTGCCTTCAAAGCCCTTTGCACATGCTGGGCTGGGAGATGGGGTGCATTTCTTATTCAGGGAGTCCAGTGCAACTTCTCCTTTGAGAAGAGAAAAATAAACCTTCAAGTCAGGAAGTGGTCTCCCCCAGAGTTTCTTTTTTTTTTTTTATTTGCATTTCAAATGTTATCCCCCTTTCCAGGTTTCCCCTCTGTAAACTCCCTTTCCAGGTTTCCCCTCTGTAAACTCCCTTTCCAGGTTTCCCCTCTGTAAACTCCCTTTCCAGGTTTCCCCTCTGTAAACCCCCTTTCCTATCCCCTCTGACCCTGCTTCTATGAGAGTGCTCCCACACACACCCACTCCAGCCTCACCGCCCTAGCATTCCTCTACACTGGGGCATCAAGTCTTCACAGGACCAAGGACCTCCCCTCCCATTGATGCCAGATAAGGCCCCTTCACCTCCTTCAGTCCTTCCCATAACTCCTCCATTAGGGTCCCTGTGCTCAGTCCTATGCTGTGAGCATCCTCATCTGTATTGGTCAGGACCTGGCAGAGCCTCTCAGGAGACAGCTGTATCAGGCTCCTGTCAGCAAGCACTTCTTGACATTCACAATAGTGTCTGGGTTTGGTGTCTGCATGTGGGATGGATCCCAGGTGGGGCAGTGTCTGAATGGTCTTTCCTTCCGTCTCTGCTCCACTCTTTGTCTCTGTATTTCCTTTTGACAGGAGCAATTCAGGGTTAAAAATCTGGAGATGGGTGGGTAGCCCCATCCCTCAACCAGGGACCTGTATCTAACCTCTGGATAAGGTCTTGACATGTTCTCCCACCCCTTTGTGGGGTATTTCAGCTAATGTCATCCCCATGGGGTCCTGGGAGGCTCTTGCTTTCCTGGCATCTGGGACTTTCTGGTTGCTACCTCCAGTTTCTCATCCCCCATTGCTATGCACCCCAGTTCAATTTCCTGACCCTCTGTACATCTCCTCTATCTTCTCCCAAACCTGATTCTTCTCTTTTTCCCCTTACCCTCTTCCTCCCAAGTCCCTCCCATCCTCTACTTTCCTTTATCATTTTGTTCACCCTTCTAAGTAGGACTGAAGTACCCACTCTTTGGTCTTCCTTCCTCTTGAGCTTCATGTGGTCTGTGAGTCGTATCTTGGGTATTCCATGCTCTTTGCCCAATATCCACTTATCAGTGAGTACATACCATGTGTGGGCTTTTGTGAGTGAGTTACCTCACTCAGGATGATATTTTCTAGATCCATCCATTTGCCTGAGAATTTCATGAAGTCATTGTTTTTAATAGCTGAGTAGTATTCCATTGTGTGAATGTACATTTTCTGTACCCGTTCCTATGTTGAGGAACATCTGGGTTGTGTCCAGTTTCTGGCTGTTATAAATAAGGCCACTATGCACATAATGGAGCATGTGTCCTTATTACATGTTGGAGCAACTTCTGGCTATATGCCCAGGAGTGGTATAGCTGGGTCCTCAGTAGTACTATGTCCCGTTTTCTGAGGAACTTCCCGACTGATTTCCAGAGTGGTTGGACCAGCTTACAATCCCACCAGCAATGGGAGGAGGGTCCCTCTGTGGTGCCTAACCAAGTGTGCTCCCTGCTTTCCAGGGGACAAACGTTCTCCCCACTCCAGGTAGCTCACAAATTTGGTCTTTGTTGGGGAAGGATGGAAATCCCTTTGTGTCCTTTTTCACCTTCACTCCTGGCCACAGTGTTGAGAATTTTCCCATTTCTCAAATACAATGCAATATCTTTATTTCAAGGAGAAATGTGTATGTCTTCATTAGTGCCCTTGCCTGTGATGATTATCAAGAGGAAAGGCAAGATTTGAGGGTGGATATAGACACCCCTATACAAAGAGGTTAAATCATTACTAAGAACCTCCTCCCCACCCTGGGTACCTACTTGTTTGAATAAGTCATTCCTACTAAAAATAGTAGCATCCTTAAGAAGAAATGGTAGAGCAGTAATTACTCAGACAGCAGCTTCCTTCACCTGCTCACCTGGGCAGGAACTGAGATGCTAAAGACGGAGGGCAGAGAAGGTCCGGAGAAGAGAGCATTCAGAGGCTGCTCTGTGGCACAGGAGACCTTTGGCTCTAAGACTTTCATCTGTCTGCTCTTTCTTCCCTTTTTCATCTGAAAGAATTGATAGTTACAGAGAAGCCGATTTGCATTTAAAAGGAGCTCAGTTCCCTCACACTCCCCTACCGTTCACCTTAGAAATGAGGACAGTTCCTGAAGTTCAAGGCCTTGATGGTCACAAAGGTGGGGACCTGCACCACCACCTGGTGTTCTGCTAACTTTCATGGGAAGCCATGAGCGCATTTGAAAACCCTGAACCTCCCACTTGAACCGTGCAGCCTGTGTGTATGCCTTTTCAGAGATCAGCTTTCCCATGCACTTCCTCTTTATCAAAGCTTTGCCAGTTAACACAAGAGGCAGGCCTTCAACACTGGGCATTAGTGCCGGGCCAAATGGCACTAGAGAGTGAATAACAGCCTAATACGAGATTTACCCATAATTATTGGTATCATATGGAAGATAAACTCTTGGTGCCATCATAAATTCCATCCCTGGCTTTTTTTTTTTTTTTTTTTTTTTTAACCTTGGGAGAGTTAGAGGGCAGAGGACAGTGGAAAGCATGTCACACACATAAAAGAAGCTAATGAAAGAGAATTTGTGATTGGGTAATTGCTAAACATACAGCTGGTATGGTTTCCTATACTGTAACAAAGGACCACTGATGGAATGACTTACCACAGAAGTCTGTTGCCTCACCGTCCTAGAGGGTAGTAAAATCAAGATGCTAGAAGGAGTCTGCTCCTGCCTGAAACCCAAAGGAGAGCCCTCGCTTGCCTCCTCCTAGTATCCACTGAGGGCCAGCAGTCCTTGGTGTTCCCAGGCAAGCCTGGAATTCCTACCTTGGTGATTCTTCCTGTTATGTCTGCCTTCACTCTACTGTCTTCTTTATTATTCCTTTAATTTTTGATTGTCACGTACTGGAACATATTTGTGGGACACAAAAGTGATGTTGTAATGATGAAATCAGAGTTAATTAACATAGATTATTTATAACTTCTTTGTTATGAGAACATAAAAGCCTTCATTTCCAGCTGTTTTGACATATACAATGAACTGATGTTAGCTGCAGTCATTCTAGTGTACTGCAGAACACCAGAGCTCATTCCTCCTATCTAACTGTAATGTACACATTAGCCAGGCTCTTCTCAATGCCTTATTCCCTGCTCATGGGATCTTAACAGGACAAGTCACCGACTTCCCTCCTCATCTCTTTATACCCAGAATAACTCCTCGAAAAGATGAGCTTTCTGAGTTGCCATGCATTAGAATTTCAGAATGTCTCTTTAGAACCCATGATGGTGGGTTTGAGGGAAGCCAGCCAGGATCCATGGTACTTGGGTCCTTCTACTGACTGAATTAGAACACAAGAGACAGGGGTTTATTGGATAGGAGTTGAGGTTCAGAAAACTAGTCATTGGCTGTCTATGGCCACCAGGGAGTGACTTGAGAAAAATCAATGTTCTAACCTCTCTTTTCCCAGTTGGGTCTCCTGTTGCTCATGCTAGTGCCTCATCCTGACTGAACCAACAGAGAACCCAAGGTCAGGAGCCCATTAATACAGTGACAGAAGATTATACTGGGTCATATGACAAAGTAATGCAGGACCAGTGGGTATGCAGAAGTGAAGAGAAAATGGGTAGGATAGCCTGTTAACTCTTTCAAGCTTCCATTCCCCTGTCAGCACACTGTGGGTAATATTAGTGGCTACTTTGTGGGGTTTAGTTGGCCACCCAGCATATGGTAATACACTTTATTGTTTTATTGTGAGTTCTTCAATTAACTCCACTTCCCTGCTGCTGCCTTATGAACCTACTAAGTGAGAAGTTCAGATTTCACGCTCTGAACTGACACAGAGGTATATACTATGCTCAGCTATGTTCTCTACTTTTCTGAATCATCAGCTAAAGTGAATGTTCTTCATTAGTTGGGACCAGTACTGTCCCAGAGCAGATTGAGCAAAGAGTTGGTAATTTCCATGATAAACATAGGTGGAGGGGCTGGAAAGATGGGTCAAAGGTTAGGCACTCTTATTGCTTCTGCAGAGGACGCAAAGTTTATTCCTAGCTGCCTGTAACTTTGGCTCCAGATAATGTAACACCCTCCTCTGGCATACACATGCACATACTAACACAGACAAATAAAGATAGATGGGTGGGTGGATGGATGGATAGGGAGGGAGGGAAGGGAAGAGAAGGGGAGGGGAGGG
>NC_034595.1:39168224-39193657 GCF_900095145.1 Mus pahari | reverse complement strand
GGCTGCTATATCAGGGTCCCTTCAGCAGAATCTTGCTGGCATGTGCATTAGTATCTAGGTTTGGTGGCTGATGATGGGATGGATTCCCGGATGGGGTACAGACAGGTAACTCTTGGTAAATGGAGTAAGCTGGATTATAGAGGTAGATGGCAGACAACAGAGGCTCATGGGGAAAAGGATACTGAATTTCCACCTCAAGCTTAACTAGCACGTATATTGCTCTCTAGGTCAAAATAATATGTCTGTCATTCTCTAATTGTAAACAGACTCTCCTCATAATGACCCTGCTTAACTACCCATGGTTATTTAAAGATGCATCTGGACTGAGCTAGAATTACAGCCTAGAATTGACAGGCGTTAACTCTTAGAATCCAGAGGTGGGCAGAATCCTAGAACCACTCGGTAACAGCACAGCACATGCCAAAGACAAGGACTCAGCAAATCCACGTGGACAGTTGCCCCAATAGAAGGAAGCCTGAGGATAGATAAAAGGCCCTTCAGCTCAGCATGGCAGACCGTGGGGATGTGAGAGGGAGCCACGACAGGTAAAGGGCTATGGGGAAGGCAGGTGTGGGACACTGGGGTAATGAGCAGGGACAAGAGAACGGCATGTCCTGTGTCACTGCTGCAAATAGACTAAGGAGGAGGGTGGCACAGCTGTGTGTCAGCTGCAAAAGACGCATCTGATGTGGGAAAAAAAGAGTGTAGACATAAATAAGGGACATAGGAGCGATGCAACTGTGATGTGGTCTCTGAAGTAGGGCATACAACACAGATGATTTCCATACAGATAAAAAAAAAAGGGGGGGATGGGGAGCCAGGGGAAGAGTGGAAAAACCTTTCAAGGAAGATCTCTAGAGTCAAGAAATAATAGGGTACATTAAAAGGTCCTGCTCGGGGACTGAAGAGATGACTCAGTGGTTAAGAAAGAGCATTTGTGTCTCTTTTAGAGAATTTGGATTCTGTTCCCAGCACCCAAATGGTAACTCACAGCCATCTGTAACTCCAGCTCCACGAGATCAATACCCTCTGCTGACCTCCTCCATGCACACACATGATGCAAACCCTCATGCACACAAAAAATAAATTAAGCTTTAAAAAAAATAGCAAAATAAAACGGTCTACCTTGTTTTATAATCATTTAAGTGGAGTGGATGGTTCCTACGTCAGAGACAAGGGTTTCTTTAAGTTTTTGTCTTCAATCGGTAATAGCATTCTTTAATGACTTCATTTTATGTGCATGGGTGTTTTGCCTGCATGCGTGCCTGTATACTATTTGAGTGTTTGGTGCTTAAGGGGGCAGAAGAGGCTGTTGGACCTCCTGAAACTGGACTTAGGGATGTTTGTGAGCCACCCTGTGGATGCTGGGAATCAAACCTGGGTTCTTTGGAAGAGCAGCTAGTGCCCTTAACTATAAAGCCATCTCTCCAGCCCCAACAGAAGCATTCCTAACTCATGTATGACATTTAAAAAAAATGTTGTTAAGCTAAGAAGTATTATGTAAGAAAAATGAAGAGTAAAAATAATAGAGGGCAATAAATATTTAATTTCACAAAGTATAAATAATCACAGTTGAATAAAAACAAAGATTTGGGTAGAAAACTGAGATGTTAGACTAAAACATAAAAGAGAAGACAACACCAGCATTTTGAAGGTCAGAGAAAATACAGGTTATGGCTGCCGGAGCAGGGGGCAAAGTCACATAGCAATCCAGACTTCCCAGCTATGCGTCTAGTGTTTCTATTTTCATTTTTGATGCTGGCTGTAGTCTTGGCAACCACAAAGACTTTGTATTCTGTTCATTGTGGTAACCAACACGACAGTCTGACTTAGATGAAAGCTCTTGCTATGGAAATGACGTATCCCCTGATTTAGAGAGACACACAATTCAGTTTGCAGCACTGGAGCCGCCAGTCTGAGGGCTTATACACAATTCTGGAAGGGCCCACTTACCCTAAAAAACCCAACTAGAAGGAACGACTCGGGCTTCTCCCAGGAGGTTAGAATCTGTGGGCACCTCGGATTGTTTTCTCACAATCAAGTACAGTACCTTCAGACTGGAATGTTAACCATGGTTTTTCCAAGCTGCTCTCTCCCATACTCCTCCCGCTAAATTCAGCCATCTACGACCTCAGAAATGTTCTCAGTGAAGTGTTTTGGGCAACCTCCACCAACTAATTGTAATAGGCAGGGGAGCTGAAACCCAGTTGCCACCAGCCTCCAGAAAGCTTCTTTATGTGCCTTCTTTGAGCAAGATTATATGACTTCAGTTCATTTTGCCAGAAAAAAAAAATCTTTCATTTACTAGTGAAGAATTGCCAATACCTCATTTATCCACCCCTAGGACTAAGAATTTTAAGTGAGTGAATTTTCCAGAAAGCTGAGACCTTTTCGTTTCAGGGCCATTTCTGATGGAAAACTTGGGAATATTTGTTACACTTCCCTACATAGGAAATGGAGTGTGTTGGACATAATTTAACATTTGCTCAACTTATTCCTCAGTTTGAACATTTGTAAAAATACTTTGTACATACGTTTCAGGAAACATTAGCCTCTCCTTAAGTCATCTCCTGCATTGTTAGAGAGAGAGAGAGAGAGACAAAAGGGAAGATTCTACAACCTCAGCATCTTTCAATTTTCTCTCTGACCAAAGATTCCGGTAAATAAGACTGTTAAGTCAGCTTATTTTCCACTGAACCAAAGTGACAACTGAAGTATAATTTCTTTAACATACTTCTGAATTTCCTGCTATTTTGCAAAGTATGAGTTCCTTACATTATAGTTTCAAGATTAACGGAATGTTTAGGCATGACTTAAAATTTTTGTTTTGTTTACATTACTTGCTTAGAATCTCATCGTTATAACTAGGTGAAAGACAATAAGCAAGTGTCCGTATTGAGAGTGGCCTTTCTAAACGGGGTCCTGGGGGCATGAAGGAATGATCTCATGCATGCATGCTGCACACACTGCCTGTAAGATACCTTTCATTGTCTCTTCAGTGAACAGTACCTGTGAGGTTCAGGAGTGTTTGTGGGCAGTCGTGGGTTGAACAGGCAGCTGGATCTCAGTGGAAAGGCAGACGTAGGGAGATAAAGTGGTTTGATATGTTGTGGGCACATCCAAAAGGTATCTACACTTCCAGCTTGTTCAGTCTCAGCCCTACCAGACAGACATTGTTAGAACAGTAGCTCATACCATATTTTCTCATAACCCCTTTGTTTAACCAAAATAAAATGCACAGCTAAGATGTTTGAGGAAAGGAAGACAGTTGATAAACTGTACATTGTTCATATGACCAGTGAGTACCAGGAAGTTAACTGAGCGAGAAGGGCAGGTTCTCCATGTGGCCAGGTGTTGTCTAGTACATGACAGACAGTTCTATGATTAGGGGGCCCTCATCTTCCTGGGAGCACACAGGCACTGAAGAACAAGTCATCAGGACACATTTCAAGAATACACCAAGCTAATGGCCTAGACAAGGCAAAGAATAGACATTTTTGGAAGCAGCAGAATGGATACATGTCACAAGCATATGATATGAGATAACCAAGCATCAAAGACTACATTCTAGTGAGGCACGGTGACACAACCCTGTAATCTTAGCATTCAGAAGCAGAGAGTGGGAATCCCAAGTTCAAGGCCAACCTGGGCTGTGTAGCAACACCTGTCAAAAAATAAACTCGGGGCTGGGGATGTGATAGAGTACTTGCCTAGTGTGTGCAAGCTGGACTGGATCCGTGGCACCGAAAAAGAAGGGAAATAAAGGCTAAAGGGTAAAGAGAAGAGAAAAGAACTTACACTCTGTGCAAGTGCATTTAAGTGAATGTCTAGAAAAGTCAAAACCACGATAACAAATGTCAGATCTGTGGTCTCCTGAGACAAGGGGAGAACCTGACTACAAAGGAGCATGAAGAAACTTCTCGAAATGATAGAAAGGTTTCATATCAAGGATTAGTGGTTACAACGCCTTGACATTTCCTGAAACTTACTGAGTCATACATTTAGTGTGGATGGGTTGAACTGCATGTAAATTATGTCTAAAAGGAGTTGATTTTTTTTTTTAAATTTTTACCTCTGTAGGCTTGGATAATGGTGGGATCACCCACAAAATAGCTCCACATCAGGGCTGCAACTCCAGTGACCAGCAGGTGAGGCTGAGTCCACACAGATGCAATGCCTGCTGTTGGCCATGGAGATTCTCTGTGTATACTGCATACCCACTGTGTGTCAGGCACTGAGCCACAAACGTGCAGGGATGGCAGATACATAATACATAAAAAAATGAAATAAAATAAAGCTGGGACTCCAAATAAAACTAAACTCGGCTGCATGATTCCGCTGATATTTGAATCCCTTAAATCCAAATTGTAAGCATGGTCATTTGGGTAGCTTTAAAAGGTCAACTGTTCAGACAGAACAAAGCTTTCAGAGCAGAGATTATTGTCTGGTTTAAATCTGAAATGATGCCCAATACGAGTTAGGGCATCAACACCTGTCCCCTCAGCTAGCGATGGTAATTTGAGTGCTGTGGAGGAACCTTTTGACATTATGACACAGCATGGCATTCTACAAAATTCATGCTTCTACAAAATTCTACAAAATACAAGTTTCCAAAAAATTTTTTTCAAAAGAAATCTCACATTTTAAGCAAATTATTATTGTCATAATTATTGGGCTACATTCATAACTATCTGTGACTACACGTGATCCACAGGTCACATATTGGCCATGTCCACAGTGGGGGTGGGGGCTACCTGCAGCAGTAGACCACTGGGGATGGCTGTGGTCTCTACTTCCTAATCTATGTCATGTGAACAATGCCACATGTCCCCACTGTCACAGACAGAGCCACTTTGCTTGGTTTTCTTCAGCATGGTAAACTGCGACCCTCTGAAATCGGAGCCAAGATCCTTCCTTCCCTAAGCCGTTTATGTCACAGCTAGAAGAAAACATCCAACTACTATAACTATTCACCTGTGCTAGTAAGTTCTGAGGATTCTGTGCCGTAGGCATGGATACTTCTCAGTGAATGCCAGCTTCTAGTCTCCTACACTGAGTGCACTCTAGGCATGGAAGATGGCACACTTATGAATGAGTTCCCATATGAAACAAAACTGTTCAGTGATGGAAGGTAAAATGTAATGTCACTAGACATCATGATCAAAGGTGGCCCAAGGCAAAGCATCCCTGGGGACACTCACTGGTCTGTGGGGCTCAAGAATAGAAACTTCTCACTGGGCTGCTGAGAGAGAATCTTACTCTTGTCTCTACATTACCTCATCATGGGCCGTGAATCTAAAAGGTCTCTCTCCTCAAAGGAATCATATTTACAGCACAGATGTATGTGTCCAAGATGGGGCACTGGGCAGTGGACGGCATGAGGTGGGGGAAGTTTAGGATTATGGTCAGGAGAAATGACTCAGCAGTTAAGAGCACTGACTGCTCTTGCAGAGGACCTGGGTTTGGTTCACAGCATGCAGAAGCATCTGCAGCTCCAGTTTCGGGCTACCTGTCACCCTCTCCTGGGCTACCTGTCACCCTCTTCTGGCTCTCTTGGGCACTGTGCACACCTGGTACACAAACATACGTTTAGGCAAAACTCATAAGACAAAAATAGGTAAGTCTCTTTTTTTTTTTTTAAGTTGATGAATAGCTAGATTGAGTGTTCAGTATCAGAGTATCAGGGATAGACCAAAGCCCGGTGAGATTCCCCGTAACATGAGCTGCCTTTCATCTGGCAGGTATGGCTCGGAACATAAAAAGTGGGAAGACTATTCTGAGCACAACAGGACAAGAATGATGCCACTTACATAGAAGGAGAGCTTGCTGTATAGTAGGGACTCAGTATCTATGAGGCAAGTGGTTGGATGGATGAGTGGTCGGTCATTGGCTCTGAAATAAGCTAAAGGAGAGACAAATGAGGGACACGAGTTTTGAGAGGCATGAGGACTTGAACCGTGTTGACTGTTCCAAATTCCTATTGCTCCTCCAGTAAGTGATCACAAATTTTGTAGCTTAATACATTGCACACAGAGTATTAGAATTGTTGAGGTAAGAAGCCTAACACGATAGTGCTGACACGGCAGTTTTTCTCTGGGCACTTCAGAAAGGTTCTACTCCTGTTCCCTTTTCTCAAGAATAAGCTGTCGCTCCTCGTGTATTCTCCAAGTCATTACCTCAGCCCTTAAGGTCACACCTTCCCTTCTTTCTAATTCTGCTTCCTTAAGAGAGATCCTAGGATTACACTACAAACAAGATAACCCAATGTCCTCTCACCCATTTCAAAATGCTTAACTTAACCACATGCACGAGGCTCTTTGCCACAGAAAGTATTCATAGATTCCTGGGGCTAGGATAGGACATGACCATCTCTGGGCACCGTTATTCAGTCTGTGGAGGTAATGTCTTTTTTTTTTTTTTTCATCCTCAAATGTGATGAGAAAAGCCATAGCTAGAAGAATCTTGCTATCTCCAAAACAAAAGAAAGTATAGTTATAACCTCTAAGAGAAGAGGGACCAGAAAGAACCATGGAATATATGTGTCATTAAAGAAGAGAATCCAGGTGTGGTGGTACATGCCCTCTGGAGGCAGAGGAAAAAGAATCTCTGTGAGTTAGAGGCTAGCCTGGTCTAAAGTACAAGTTCAAGGACAGTCGGGGCTACAAAAACAAAAGCAGAAAGAAGGACCATCTCAGTGGAGGAGGAAAACCAGATAGAAGAAAGAGGAAGGTCGGGGAGAGTCAGGTTGGGCAAAAAAAAACAAAAAACAAAAAACAAAAAAGACAAAGCATTACTGCACATGTGAAAATGTCTCAATGAAACCCAATTCTTTTATACTGATGAAAATAATAAGGAAGAAATCAGGGCATAATCAGGGAGAGAGAGACTGAAGCCTGTAGAAGCTGAGAGCGGAGAGGGACAGAGAAGCACACACAGCTGTCAGCTTGAGGACCCGGTAATATTTTAGAATCTTTGTGAAAAGCCTTGACTTGATTCTTGGATCCTCTCACCTGTGAAACCAATGTGTTGGCTGGTCATCTACAGGGACCTCACATCTCACAGCTTGGTGTCTTGCAGTTTTGTTGATGGTTGTTTGGTTGTTTGCTTGCTTGCTTGTTTGTTTGTTTTAGGGATTTTTCATTTGGCGGCTTTGTGTAGTTGGTTTGGTTTGCTTTGGATATTTTGTTTGTGTATTGAGGGGACTGTTTAATTTTTGTTATTGTTGTTGGTCTGGTTTGGTTTAGGATTTTTTGGTTTTGTTTTCTCCTAATTTATCCAGAAAACTAACCTCACAGCACTAACACTATAAGAAGAAAATCGGGAAAAGGAAGGAAGAAACCTAAAGATTGGTGTGGGTTTCCCCGGAGCAGACTATATATCCCTTAATTCTTAATATCAGTTCTTCCCAGGAGTCTAATTCACTGGGTGTGTCCTGGGATTAGAGAACAGCGTGAGTTAGACCTGCCTGTCTGCAGACTCATCTCATTCACAGGATAGCCTTGGACACGTTAGCTACCTCCTAAATCCTCTCCATTTTATACTTAGGTCTATAAGAGAATAATAGCACCACCTTAGGCATTAGATAGATACAGGAATCCAATGAAGTAATAGAAATATGTCCCTTGAAAGAGTTGGGTACTACTGTACACTGGCATATTTGCCTCATATAACCAGGTGCTATCATGGTTGACATCCAGCTAGAGTGTGATTGCTTCACTCAGAGTCTTTATTTTATAATCATACTATTAAGACAAATGAAGTGATCAAGGCTTCAGACCTGTGATTCCTCATCCTGTCAAGTTCCCATCTGAACTCGTTTCTGGAGCGCTACTAATTTTTCCATTTTTCAAATCGTAGGTGGCAGCACATTCTTTACCTCTGAGGCATATAGATACACCGCCAATGCAAATTGTCTGTTTCACTGTGAGATTTCTACAAATGCAAATGACAGCAACAGCTCTGTACTTCAGGGGCATTTGAAGCCTGGCAGCCGAGTTCACAGAAGGCCTCTGGGTGCCAGCATACACACTAGACTTGAAGCCGATTTGTAAGATACCTGTGAATTAGTTTTTATTTTAGTTTTAAGTGATGGTTATTTGTGTATTTTGATCTGGGAGCATATGCATGCTTTGTTGTGTTTTCCTCTGATGGTGGCCAGATTGTTTGTGTGAAAGTGGTCCACTCAAGGACATTGCTCTTTCTAATGAGGCCAAGGTCACAGCTTCTATTCCCATTTGGCCAGTTAGTTTTGCTCATAGCCACAGGCTAGGCTGTTCCCTAATTATTAAATCCAAGCTGTCTCACAGAGTGAGAGGATGCTGGGTAAAGCAGATTATGGGGGCTGATAACACAACTGCAGGTCAGGAGCTACACTGGACCAGAGACCTAGAGAAGATGCAACTAGACCACTCACTGCTGTGTTCTGCTTTGTGTTTCTGTGAGCACCTCTTTAACCACGCTGGGGTGAGTCCCTGCAGAAATACATTTGGAGTTCTTTACGTCCAAATGACTAAATCATTTTCATCCCTCCTTCTCTTTATGGCTAGCACATATCCCTGTAACCCAATTAGTATCAATCACTTTCTGTCTTCAGAGGTATTTTGACATTGTGTATATTTTTCAGTTCTTGAGTCTGTTCCGGAAGACTCTGCTGATGAAAGCTCACACTGAATGATCCTCCTCTTCCCAGCCATCAAATGCCTTTAGCTCTTCATCTAAGGATGAAGTCTTATGAGAGTTCCCCATCCGTGTAGGCATGCCAGCTGGTATTGTCATTGCTCAAGTCTTGTTTAAGCAGCCATGTCACTGAGATTTTGTGGGCATAGTCTCCCCATCTCATACAGAAGACACAATTGGACAACAGACAGTCTAGTCCTCTGGATCTTACAAACTCTTCTGGAATATTTCTGAGCCTTAGGTGTTGTAGGAGTCATACTATAGGTGTATCAGCTGGGCTAAGCAACCTGCAGTCAGTTCTCTGCATATTGACCACTGTGGTTTTTCTGTAGTGCTTTCAGTCTGTTGCAAAAAGAAATTTCTTTGGTCAGGGGTGAGAACTGCATACATCTGTGAACATAAGGATAGGAAGTTAGAATGCAGGTCACCCAGGTTGGCTGTCCAGTACCAAGTGACCAGCTCTAGGCATGCATATGTGTGTGTGTGTGTGTGTGTGTGTGTGTGTGTGTGTGTGTGTGTGTGTGTGTGTGTGTTTAACAACACTAAATACTAACTGGCCTAAAGTAATTGTATTTCCATGTAACAATAATAATTAAAGAATGAGAGGTGATAAACTTGAGGACAGGATGGGCAGAGACAGACGAGAAGCAGAAGTGAGGTGAGAGAGGAGAAAATGGTGCAAATACAGGACTCAAGAAATGCTCAAAAAATTTAAACAAGGATTTATATATGGTCTAAAGTAAAACGTTAAGTTTAACAATAAATAGGTCGAAAAAGTCTCCTACTGAGTATTGAGTGTTCAACACATACCAAGATTCTATATCAAATTACCATGTGAGATAAAATGGAGTTTCCTTTCTTCCCTCTGAAAACCAGAGCGGTTGAGCTGCCAGACGTTCACAGTCAGAGTCAGGATCCAGCTCCTTTTTGCAGGCCGTGCTTCTTACCCATGATGCTTTGACACTTATCTGCGACAGTAGCACCCTGAACATAGCAGTTGACAACTGAAGCCTACTGTAAATTCACCCTGCTTTGAATATATGAATACTAGAATGGATTATCCTACACCACATCACTCTTAGAGATACATCCAAGATGGCGCCTTGGCAAACGGTGCCAGTTGAACACGCTCTTTCAGTGCCCACAGTTAGATCATAGCCCCAGACACTTTGATGTTTCTCTGCTAGATCTCGAGCCACTGGGAGTGTGTAGATGATGCCTGGGCCACAGAAACACGTGGGCTTGAACATGCTGAGATTCCAAAGCAAATAAAATGCATCCAAATGAAGCCTTTGACCCAGTTGTACTGTCTACCAACATCCACGTGTCCTAGACCTTATTTCTTAGAGGTGATTTTTCAAATCCCACAAGAAAACTCACATTGAAGTTGACACCTAGAGTTCCCAGCAACCCTCATATCCTCCCTTTATTAAACATGTGGTTCTCTTATCTTCCCAACACAGTTTTGTACACGTTTATTCCAACTGTGGAGCAATTGTATTATCTGGAAAAAAGAAAATCTTAATACTCCTCCTTATTTAATTGTAAAAAACAAAAACCTCCACCTACTCTCCCATCTCAAGAAACAGTTCTGTGTTCTTTGATTATTAAAATTATTCAGCCTTAGCTCCACCCCTTTGAATGCCTGCACTATTTAGAAGTCATCTAGTGATGCCTCTCTAGTTTTTCAATTGAGCTGACCAATCCCTTGACGCTGAACTTTCCTAAACAGTGCTCATATCTTCTGGAGAATTGGGTTTTATTCTTTTTATTCAATCAGGGTAAACTTTACTAAGTTTCGTTACTTTGAAATAAGTATCTCCAGGCCCAGAAAATTTGAGTGAAATCAACTTTATGAAAAAAAGAAAAAAAAACAACAAAAAACTTTGAGTCACTTCCTCCCCTATTTCTAGCATTCCCAATCTGCCCATACATGTGGGTGACACGTCGTCTGTAAAACAGAATACTGATCAACACTTTTTATAGAAATTTCAGAAGCCTGAAGCTCAATAGTCAATCCTTGCCCCTCGGTCTTACAAAAGATATCATCTCGTTGGTTGTGACTTTGTGTCCACTCGTTGGTTGTGACTTTGTGTCCATGTCGTGTTTGCCTTGGCTTTTCTCTGTCCAATAGACTTAAATGGTGCTTTCTTCAGTTCAATTAATTTCTGATATTAAATTGTTCACCCCTGTGCCACATGTTTTCTTCTGGTCTCCTTAGGTGACCTAGTTCAGCCTCCGCTTTGAAGCATCCTGCTCTACTGGCCAAGGTCTAGCCTTAGCTCACTTGATCCTGTCTCTTGCTTTCATTTTGTGTTTTCCTGTTGTCTTCCTCCTTGGCCTCTGACTTCTTTAGGTGTTTAGAGGGTTGCTCTTTTTTCATGTTTAGGATTGTTTTGCTCTTAATCTCTTCGTCCAGTCTCCTGATCCTTCCACAGATTCATTTTATAAAGCTTGTTTGAATTGCATTATTCCAATTTGGCAGATCTTCTTTCAGATCAAATACATGCCGCTGTACCGTTTATTCCTTGGATGACCTTAGAACAGAGTGTTTCACCTTGAGGTGCCTGTGCTTCCCACCTGCAAAATGAAGTCCATAATAGCTAATTGAATAGGTTGTTATAACTGTCACATAAACTAATGGCTGCCTGTGTCTAATACAGTTTTGGCACAATAGCTAATGCCAGAGCCATTTCTGTCCGTGAGAACTAGCTAGTGAGCGGTGCTGTCTTGCCTACTTGACTCTGATTAAGAACACTGTTCCTGTCCCTTGCATTGTATTCCAGAGCCGGTCATGCTAACAGGAGCAGAACCTGCTATTCCACCTGTCTTAGGGACACCTGGCCCATGAAAACAGTCATGAATTTCCTCAGCCCTCCAGCATCCCTTACTTCACTAATTTTAAAGACATATTTATGAACTTGTCCTCTTTGACTGAATTTTTCAATGAAAAAAATTATTTAAATCCCTAATGCAAAACATCTGTGAGTTCTCTGATCTCAAAACCATCAGCTTCAGGGCCAGTGAAATGCCTCATTGAGAAAGCAGCACCTGCCAAGCTTGACAACCTGGGTTGGATCTCTGGGCCCCACACGATGGAGGGAGAGAATGCATGTGTGTGTGCATACACATAAACACAACATTTTTTTAAGTTTACATGTAAGGCTTTTTATGTAAGTTTTTTAATGTAAGTTTTTAAGATAGCTTTGGAAACTCTGAATGAAACACTCATTTTCTGTGGGAAAGATATGGGTTCCTGATCCTTGCTCCTTATCAATGAAGAGTTCATGGCATTATGAGAAAGCAAAAGTTAGAGTCAATTGCTAATGAAGGCAGGCTGTTAACACAGCCGCCACACTAAAGGGAATCTTCATGGTACCATGGAAAAGGAAATTAATTTTAGATGGGAAAAAATCTTGGAAGGCTCATATTGAAAGATGTCAGAGTTAAAGACAGGATGACATTTAGACTTCTACGGGGAGATGGCCAAGGAAAAGGCACCAGATAAAAGAGCAGCTGAAGATTTTACAATGTCTTCCTTCAAAGTGGGGTGTGTGTGTGTGTGTGTGTGTGTGTGTGTGTGTGTGTAAGAGGAAACACTGGTGGGAAATACCTAGAAAGACTGGGTAAAGCTGCATCTTCAGGCCACAAAGCCATATTTTCATTATAAATGTGTGAAAAGCTAAGGTTGGGAAGAAGAAAATGTGTCTCACTTTTGTCCCTGTCTGATTGCTCACATGTTAAAACAGGAAGCTTCTTGTCCCATCTGTGCCTGACAACCCACCCCCAACCCCAAATTAAAGATCCGGTGCACAGATCTACACCAATCTTTTCCTCACACTAGTGACCTTTCTTCAAAGACAAACCTGGCCTGACATTTGTGATGCTTAAATTCAGCATCCAGGGCTTGGGAGGAATTTCTTTCTGAAGGAAAAAAAAAAGAAGAAGAAAAAAGAAAGTGTCATTCCCCAGATGACATTCTGCCACGCCCCCTGCTCGCTGCCAGCAAAAATACAGGCTGTGATCCTCTGTAGCAAGGTCATTTTCAGAGGACAGAAAGGACCTGCTGAGTGAAAGCGTGCATCTGGAAATCTGCAAGGGGGATTCCGAGTGCAGGCAAGAAGCCCAGCTAGGTTTTTTTCTCTTTGTGGGAAAAAGAAACAGGTGGGATGGTAGACACTAGAAAGTTCTCATTGGGCTACATTCGTTATACAAAACGGCTGGAATCCATTGTGTTGTGGCTTGAATCCTGTTTGTCGCTATGCCTGAAGGAGTCACAGGTTAACTAGCCCCGAAGGCACAACTGTGCCCCTTCCCATTTGAAAGTGTGCTAAGATAGAGGTGCATCCTGTGGCCTGTAGGATGTTTTTTATGGTCTTGTGGAGAAAACTGTTAGTAGAAAGGCGGATGGAGTTCCCAATGCCTCGTGGGTAGGAAGATGAATAAAAGACCTCCTTGAGCCAATCATCCAGATCTAGTGCTTTTTTGCACATTAAGGTCACCCATCCCACACCCTACCACCCTGCCCAGCCCTGTGCACATGCCCAGGGATCATTTCCTGCCTAAACTAAAGGGCTGAACAAGACAACTCCCTTAGATGGGACAGGAGAGATCCCCATGACTGCTCTTCCAGAGAGGACCCAGGTTCAATTCTCAGCACTCACAGGCCGCTAACAACTATCTGTAACTCCAGCTCCAAGGGTATCTATTGCCCTCTTCTAGCCTTTGTGAGTACTGGATGCATGTGATGCATAGACATGTGGATACAGCACTCATACGTATAAAAATAAATAAATCTGAAGAGAAAAGAATTCCCTTAGAGGTTCCTTATAACCCTAGAAACTCTTTTTATTAATCATTCAAGGAAATGGGTGTGAATACTTCTTTTTTGCCAGAGTAATGGAGAAACCCCAAGAGTAAGGTATAGGTAACAGGGTCACTGGCAGTGTCTCTTCCATGCTGAACTCTACCCAGATTCAGGACCATTGTCCCTGTCCTTCCCTCCTTTGTCCTTCCCTCCTGAACTCTACTCTTTACACCTGACCCTCTTTGGATATATATATATATATTCATTTCTCACTCATTTCCTCATCTCCTCATATCCCCTCATATCTACCCTTCATCCATGCAAACCCCCTCAAAATAAAAAAACACACAAACAAAACAACAAAAAGCATAGAAAACATCTCATCATGGAAGGTGTAGTATGTCACAGTGTGTCCCACAGTATATCCTTCTATCCACACATCTTCACTTGCAGACATTCATTGGAATGAGTCATTGGTCTGGTTTGAGATCTCTGGCTTCTGTGACACCATCAATACTGGATCCTCACTGGGACTCCTTTCAGTTAATCCTGTTGTTGTCATGGAGATCCTGCAGCTTTGGATTGGCGGGTCTGACCCTTTCGTGCATCCTAATCAATCTCAGATGATATAGATTTGGGGGAGGACCATACTGAGTTGGTCTGTATCTGGACCTGGGTGGTAGCTGAGCTGGTCAGCATGCTGACTCTCCTTTATCTGCACCACCAGGGAGAGCTCTCAAGCACTGCACCCTTCCAGCTAGGCCACCCAACCTTCCCCTCCCCCAGTGCCACCATCAGCAAGAGGCAGGGTCAGCTTCCTGCTCAGGGCCAGCTCACCAGCACCCACACCTCTAGAGTCAGTTCCTGCCAAGTCAGGGAATGAGGCCCACTCTCCCAAGCGTGGCAGCCTGTGAGGGACTGGGCTAGCTCTCCCGCTCTCACACCCTTGAGGCTGGCTCACCTGCAAGAGACAAGGGCCAACTCTCCCTCTTTTTATAACTCCAGGGCCAGCTCTCCCAACTCCTGCAGGTGGCATAGAGCAGGGAGGCAGAGGGCATCTCTCCCACCCCCACCTCCCACCCAGATCACCTCATGGCAGAGGAATGGTGGTGCCAGGTCTCCCTCTCTCACACCCTCTGAGTTGGTTTACCAGTGCCCCCTCCAGCCCTACTGTGCTGAAAGGCGAGGTGCTCTCCCAATGCTGCTGCAGCGAGTGAGAAACAGGCACCACAATTTTAAAGCACATTTATTCTTTACTATCCCGTTGAAAAGTATACTATGTTTGTTAAATATGGAGAATTTGGTATAAAAATATCTCCATTTCATCATACAACCATATGTTCTAAACTTACTTATATGAATATTATAGCCCTGATTTATTAATAATACAGCTCTTCCTAGTGAATGAGAGCAGAAATGTTCAGAAAATAATTGTGTCGGTTTTACAGCCAGCCACTAGCACATGCTATTCCTCATGTAGTAGAAGTTCCATGTAGCTTGGCTTTTCCAGCCAGCTGTAAAGAGAATTATTATGCCTTAAAAGTGTTGTTATGCCTTAAAAGTGACCTCTAAGAGTAGCATTTATAATGTACAGACGTGTCTGACCTGCTACCTGCTCTAATTCTTACTCCGCTTTTACAATATATCGTTTGAAAACATATCATATTCTCTTCAGGGAGCATCTAGAGTAGTGGTTCTCAACCTTCCTAGTGCTGTGACCCTTTATGTGTTCCTCATGTTGTGGCTACCCACAACCGTAAAGTTATTTTGTTGCTACTTCATAACTGTAATTTTGGTACTACTATGACTTGTAATATAACCAGTATAGTATATCTGATATACTATACCCCCAAGGGGTCTCCACTCATAGGCTGAGAACTGCTGATCCAGAGAGACTTTTCAAAACAATGTAATGAAAGAATGGGGTGTTTCTTACCGGCAAGTACTGTGAGTATTTAATCTCCTTGCTTAGTTTCCCGCTTGTTCAAAATCTGTTCTGAAATGTTTCGGTTAGTGTAATGAAAAAGCCCTTATTTAGGTAAATATGCTTTTAGGCTTGAGAGCTCACAGAATGAGAAGACCAATATAGTCACACGCTTACAAAAGCTCCCATGCAAACAGGTACTGTTAATGATGGCAAATATTCTACGTGAACAACCAGATAGAAGCATTCAGTAACTGAAACATGAAAACCCAGGCTTTTCAAAGCATAAATGTGAGCTCCCTATATTTCAGTCATATTATTTTAGATGAACATTTGTGTGAGCTAGGGTCAAGTAAAGAAAACAAAAGCCATCATGGAAATGAACAAGGTAATGTAGAGGGTGCGTTGCTGGCTGAGGGCACAGACGTGAGACATACCCATTGTGTTTGGCTCTTCCACGTGATACCTGCTTTGAACGACAGATCTCATCATTCCCTTCCTCAGTTTCCCTATCTCCTCTCACCGGCTCGTTGTAAGGACTCGGGAGGTAAACCTATATGAAATGTGTACCTCCTGTTTTGTACTAACAAGCATGTGGTACCCATTACCTTAAAGTTACAACCATGTTGGTTTTATCATCTAGCTCAGATGGGCAACCAAGAGCAGTGGAAATAGCCTGTGTTATTTGGGGACTTCAGGGCCTCCCTGATTTAATGTTGATGGAAATTAGTGGAGTGGCAGCGCCATGCCAAAACGGCAGAGTGGGTAGGATCACCCAAAAGTAAATAAGCGTGAAATCGCCAAAGGAAGCCTGATGTATGCTAATTAAAAGATACGCTAATTTAAAGATAAAATTACATACACACATCATTTAACACACACACACACACACACACACACACTAAGCTGGAGGGCTGGGGAGATAGCTCAGGTATTAGGTATTAAGAGTGCTTGCTGTGGGCTGGTGAGATGGCTCAGTGGGTAAGAGCACCCGACTGTTCTTCTGAAGGTCCAGAGTTCAAATCCCAGCAACCACATGGTGGCTCATAACCATTCGTAACAAGATCTGACTCCCTCTTCTGGAGTGTCTGAAGACAGCTACAGTGTACTTACATATAATAAATAAATAAATAAATAAATCTTTAAAAAAAAAAAAAAAAAAAGAGTGCTTGCTGTGCAAGCTTGATAATCTGGATTCTACCCCTAGCTTCTACAATGGAAGGAGAAGACCAACTCCCGAAAGTTGTCCTCTGACCCCGACCCCACACATGTACCTTGGTGCACATGTACACACACACAAGTAATGACACTGATACAGTAATGAATAAAAAAATTAGCCAGTGACACTTCAAAAATACTACTAATGAGAACCATGACATTTCAGTGGAAAGGAGAATTAAATAGAATACTTTTATGTTTTAGCATCCCCTGAATTAGGAAAATGCCCATTTTGTAAAGCCCATTTTTACAGTCTTTAAAACAGTTAATGTATAGGAGAAAACTGCTTCTTACTAGGGTTCTGGAAGCTTGCGTTTGATATGCAAAGAGCACATTAGTCAGAAGCTACTAAATCGGATTCCTTTATTTTTTTTTTTCATAAGTGGGCAGATGATTGTTGAATTGATTTAGATCCATAAAATAGAAAGTAGATACCATCTCTAAAAGCAGGATCTGGCAGTCACAAAACATGAAAAGTCATCACATCACAAAACCCAAGCCAACAGTCCAGAAGAGCTTGTTCTGTGGAAGCTGGGCCAGTTTGCCGTAACCACTGGTTAAGTGGACTCTGTATGACTGAACTTGGCTCCCAGAGACATTGGCTTGGAAAACAGACCCTGTGGTTTCAGTACACTTCCATCTGGCTGCAGCCATGGATGCTGAGTGAATCAGCTCTCCTCTCTACTCAGGCCCTTGCCAGATGATGATGAGGCACATGACCGTTGAAAGCATGCTGGTCTCCAGGAGGCATGAGACCTGGCATCTACTTGTCTGCCGGAATATTCCTTCCTTTGGGCTCAGATCCAGATGTAAGCATGCATCTGACAGGATAGGAGACATGTGCAGTAGACCAAATGCTCGAACATGTTCTAGTGTATGTCCTACCTTGGGAATCCCCGGCACAGAACCTAGTTCTCAACACCGTGAGGTTTTGGACTTGCTTAAGTCAAGCTAATACCCTATCTACTCACCTGGAAATTGAGCAGTCTCATTTCTACCTCCCTTCCCTTCCTTCCCAACTGCTGCTTCTTTTTCAGGGGTAGATGCTAACCTAAATATGTGGAAACTTGGTCCTTTCTATACCTAGTTTTGGTGCTGATCTTATTTCAGAAAAATGGAGTCATATTTTGGTAGGATGTGTGGCACTTGCTGATATGATAGATGTTGGAGAAAGAGAGAAAAATAGGAATTAAGAGGTTTTTTTTTTCTACTTAAACAGCTGAATAGGATTAGTGATATCTTCCTTCCCTAGATGGGATATAGAAGATTAACAGACTTGGACATACGGAATCAAAAGTCAAAATTTCCCAGTGAACATGCATTGTTTTAATCATTTCAACACATGAGTTACTTTAATTGTTTGGTTTATTATTATTGTTGTTGTTGTTGTTGTTGTTTTCAAGGATCTGGAGAGATGGCTCAGTGTTTAAGAGTACTTGCTGCTGTTACAGAGGACAGAGGTTTAATTATTGACACATATGTCAATGTGCCAATAATTTGGTTTACAAACACCTATAAAAACAGGCTTAGGGGTCCAATAGCTTCTTCTGGCCTCCTCTAGTACCTAAATGCTGTGGTGCATACACATACACTAAGACGCACACATAAAATTAAACGTATTTTAAAATGTTTTAAGAAACATAACCAAAAGAAATGAAAAATTTTATAACATTCAAATTAGTGATGAGACTAATCCCACCTGCACAGGGGGCTCTGACTTCTCACATCCATGCAAGTTTGTGCCAGCCTCTTTAAGTCTGTCATGCTCAATAGACATTAAACAGACATGGCGAGTAGACAGTCAGAGCTACATATTTGGAGTGCACCAAGTCAGGAGTAGAGATCTCGTAAGGGAACTGAAGGCTACAGGATCATTTAAGAATAGAGTAGAGGTCCTGTGACTTAGAAGTCAGTAAGGCAAGAGGGCACAATAGAAGAATCTCAGGGATCAAGCAATGGGAAGATAGCATGTGACACCTGAGCTCAGGGAGGTGGCTGTCATCCCTATATCTGTGATGTCAGTGACATGAAACACAGAAGCATCACGAGTCTGGTGTGTTAGCCTAACCACTAGCATTCCTGGTCTTTGCTATAGTGTTTTATAATTCTCCCTCCAACCTACATGTCAGTCAAAGCCATCTCTGTGAAAATCAAATGCTGGTAGCCATGGAATGGTTTCATTAGCTCACCCTTTGAACCTAGAATCAAATACATCACTAACTCCAGGGCTGTGGGACACAAAATGTAATGGAGCTTGAAATCTCCCTTTGATTCCGTGTAATATTTTGAAAACATGAGTTGACAAAGAATAGCCTGCAGACTAGCTTCGTGTTTTCATTTTGCTATTTATTTGTTTTTATTTATATGAGTACACTGCAGCTGTCTTCAGACACACACCAGAGGAGTACATCTGATCCCATTACAGATGGTTGTGAGCCACCATGTGGTTGCTGGGAATTGAACTCAGGACCTCTGGAAGAGCAGCCAGTGCTCTTAACCACTGAGTCATCTCTCAAGCCCAGCTTCATGTTTTCATAAAACTAGGATTTATTGAAACCAGGGCCAGAAGTAGGAGTAAGGTGAGTGAGGAAGGGTCATACAAGTAGAGGTGGAGGCTCTCTTTATTTAAAACCTTGACATTTGAGAATCATCAATTTTTTTTGCATTGATGCTGGGTGAATTTTTTGGTATTTCATTTTTAATATTAGACAATATCACTTATCTTTGTATTATGAAGTTGTTTTAGCTCTTTGCTTGGTTTGATTTTATTGTTGTCTTGTTATGGGTTTTTTTATTGTTGCTGTTGGTGGTGGTTGGTTGGTTGGTTGGTTTTGTTTTGGTGTTCAGTTTTGGGGGTTTTTGTGGTGATGGTGGTGGTGGTGGTGGTTTTGGTTTTGGTTTGGTTTGGGGGGGGGTTGGTGCCCTTTTCCATCTGTGTAGGAGGCCACTGAAGCACTCACCAGATCCTTGTGTTTGCATCAGGACTTATCTACTTCCCAGTGAATATGTGTTCCTTTCACAGTCAAATATATGTATATATACATATATATATTCATTCTAGTCAGTGCTTTCAAAAATATTTTAACAACCTAAAATAAACCCAAGGATATGAAGAAGTTTGCCCATCCGTACAGAGAGAAACACGTCCAACTTTCCCAGCAAAACAGGGGAAGGCTTCTTGTTTTAACCCTAATCTGATGTTCCCCTTGCTGGGAGTCAGAGGCCGGTGGATTAGGAACAGCAGGAGAGCCATTTTCAGATGAAGCCGTTGATGCTTTCATGGAAGAGTTCCAGGCAGATTACTAAGTTGCAGAAGACATCCTGCTTTTGACAGCTTAAATATGTTAGGATCATAATTTTATCTTGTGACTTCTTCAACAGAAAGAGAGTTTCTCGTTTCTCTTGTTTTATTCTTTCACAATTTCATGCACAAGGATCATGTACTTCAATCATAAGCCCCATTGTCTTTTCTCATCTCATTCCCCCTCCCTCTTAGTCCCTCTTCTCAGTAAGTCTTTTCTCTTATTTTTGTGTCTTTTTTAATTTCTTCCATATTTAACCCCACTCCATTTAACTTGGGTTGATTGAGATAGCAGGGTGAGACCTGTTTATTTGAGCCAGGCCCCTTACCAATGGCTACATCACTGAAAAGCATGACTCCGCCTCCACCAACAGCCATGACCTGCCTTTAGCAGCTCAGGGAAGAGTGGAGCTCTTTGAGTCCCTCCCAGTCTTCATTCTGGAATGGTAATGGGTCTTGTCTTGTTCCGGTTTTCTACAGGGAGCTATTCACTGCTATTATGTGTTCATAAGTACAATAACCACAGCATGTTCAGAAGTCAGCATGCTATACTGCCACTTCCCATCCTGGGGCTCTTGTATTCTTCCTACAAGAACTTTTGATCCATTATGTGCCTCTGCATTACCCACTGCAAACAGAATCAAGAAAGGCTTTTTCTAGTGACCAGATGACCAAATGAAAGAAACAGGTGTGCTAATATTTTTTGCTCATCTAATAAACTCCAGTTACTATGCTGGAGCATGAAGGATCTAATAACCCAATTAGAATTCATACCTTTGACAGTTTGAGGCTTGATTTATAGGATGAATATGTGTTTTCCAAGTTAGCAAGAACTGTTTTTCCTCTCTTGGTTTTTTTCCTCTCTTGGTCTTTCCCTCTCTTCTGCAGCCTATGCATGACGCCTTAAAGATTGGTTCGCACCTGTCGTGAATTACATGTGGATGAATGCATTCAGCCAAGCCTACTTGCTATATAAACTCTCATCACTGCTAAGCTCAAACTAGATAAGAATGAAGGTCTTAGGCGAGCTTTCACATTATTGTCTATCCATGCTGCCTTATTTGAAAGCTGAGAATTGTTCATAAAAAATGCTAACAGTAGCCGGGCCTGGTGGCGCAGACCTTTAATCCCAGCACTCGGGAGGCAGAGGCAGGTGGATTTCTGGGTTCGAGGCCAGCCTGGTCTACCAAGTGAGATCCAGGACAGTCAGGGCTATACAGAGAAACCCTGTCTCGAAAAACCAAAAAAAAAAAAAAAAGCTATCAGTGTGAATAATGGAAATTGGTTATCTAGATCTATTGCTAATATGACCTACAAGTCCATATAAGGCTATTGGTCAGAAGATACCTCAAGTTATCCAAATACATACATGCCCCAAAGTACTTGTCTCATTGCTTGTTAATTCTGTCATCTGTCTAGATAATGGCTGAACTTCCGGGGGACAACTAGCAAGGTATCATAAACATATTCATATGAAATTTGGGTAGAGTTTTGAAGGATGTCTTCATTTATTCAAGACCTTTTGAGACCTGTGCTAACAAATGTCATGTGTCACTTCCATGGACTCAGTTGGCTCAATCAAATCACAAGATCTTGTATAAAGAGTAGAATAAATTTCCCTACTGTATAGGTCTGGGGATCTCCACACAAACCACTCAGACACCAATGTCAATCAACTAGGAATAGTTTATTGAACACCACATCCCAAGACTGATAGATCAGGGACATGATTTAGGCTCAGGAGCTGAACCATGACCCCAAGGTCCTAGAGGGCTTTTTAAGCCTGAAATCTACAAACATCTATGTGAAGTTATTCCACCAAACAGGATTTAGGGACAGGGAACATTTTTAGGAACATGTCTTTGTTGTACACATACACTACTCCCATTGGTTGGGGGATTCAACTATGGCAGGGGACTTGCCTTGTGTAATATTCATGTCTTAACTTGCCATCCAAGATAGGACTTGCCTAACATTCATGTCTTACTTGCCAACCAGGATGTCAGTTGCCCACATACACGTCTCTTTCTGTCAAGTAGGATGTCAGTTCCCAAGGAGGTCTTAGGAACTTAAATGCTACTTGACCACTACTCAAAATGGAAGTCTTATTCCAAGTAGTTTCTTATATTGGTACAAGTGTTCTCTTACGTTGGGGTCCATCCAGGGGCAGCTTATAAAAGCTAATGCCATAAAGGCTCATACACAGATGCAGGAAGTGCTGCTGGGTGGTTGGTTGGTCCAAGCTGATTGTAGCTAACTATACAAAAACAGTTCTACTGACTTCTATCATGATTTGTTTCAAGGGCACAAAACATAACAGAATATGTAATCAACTTGGCATTAGTAAGTTTCCTAGTAACAACAGAAACACATGAGAAAGTCCCTTAGAATGACAGGCTAGCCAGGTAATAGTTACCTAGGCCTTAACATTTAACCTAGGCCTTAATATTTTACCTAGGTCTTAAAAACTACCACCCGGGGGTGGGGGCAGAAAGGGGATGTAGGCTGAAAAATACCATTGTACAGAGATGTGGGTATGGAAAGGAGAGTAATTGCAGCCATTCCACGAAGCACCACAGCTAATAAAGTTGGAAGCCCACTCAATTAGCTAAAAATAAAGTGGTACTTTTCAACAAGAGTGTTGTGGGGAGATAAAGAAATAAAGAGACCTGGGAAGGACTCTGTGTTGGCAAAGCCATTTGCAAATGCAAAACAGTCCTCATTGGAAAGGGAGGAACTAGAAAGATTATGTTCCCATCCCTCTAGGATAAGGGCTGACTTGCCCTTTCTCCATAGCTTTGTGAAACTGACATTTTTAGCTAATGCTTTGGAGAGATTCATTCCAACGTAGACATTCTAGTCTGGCCACCAGCCATCACGGAGTTTGGAGACCAAGTTGCTCAGTCAGAGATTCTTATCATTTTATTCCTTTTGCGTGTTTACTGGGTGCCTGTAGGGAAAGGACTTTACATATGTTGTCTTATTTGGTTAGATAATTAAATGGCCCATTGAGACAGCATTCCTCCACATTCTACATGTGTCATTTCTGAGACTTGCGTCTCTCAAGCATCCGGCAGGAGGCCACAGACCAAGGAGGACACAGAACAGTTCTCGTTGGCAAGAGGACTCTAAATGCTGCGTGGCATTCTCCACGGTCACTCTTAGCTTTACCCTTCTGAGTTGCAGTATTTTGAATATGTATACATGTACATACATATATATATGTATATATATATATATATATATATATATATATATGCTCATATATAGTGTGTGTGATATGTACTTTTTATTGCACATATGTGTACTTACATGTTCATATTTCATACATGTGGAGTCTAAAGGTAAATGTTAGTTTTTTTTTTTCCTTGATAGCTCTCCATCTTAATTTTAAGAAAAGAGACCTCACTGAATCTGGAACTTATCAGCTGAACCAATCTGGCTGGTCAGTGGCTATCAGAGAGCTGTCTATCTCTGCCTTGAATCCCCGTGCCCCACCCTAGCAGTAGCCTTGTAGACACTTACCACCATGCCTGGCTTTTCATGTTGGATCCGGACTCTGAACTCAGGTGTTCTGTTCGTGTTGTGTGAAAGTACTTTACATCCCCCCAGCCTTACCACATTTCTTTTTTATGCTTAATACTTAAAAGTTAGAAATCCTGATATCAAGCCAGGTATCGGGACAGACGTGCCTTTAATCCCAGCATTTGGGAGACCAGGCAGGCAGATTTCAGTGAGTACAAGGCCATCCAGGGCTGATATAGTGAGGCCCTGCCCACCCACCCCCAAAGGAAAAACAATGTAAATATCAAAGCAAACCTATTGGGAAATAATTGTCCATTCCCAAAAATGGAACAAAACCAAGATTCCCTTAGGTCCTCCAGTATATTTAAATGATAATTTGTGGATTTTCCAATTCAATAAGTGCTAGAAAGCATTAAAAGTATTAAGATTATTCTGGCACATTAATATCTAATAATAATAGTGAGTTTACTTTTCTAAAATTTCCCACAAAACTTCTTAAGAATGTATGTACTGGATTGAAAAAAAACCCTTGGAGCAAATTTTCTTATGCAGTTAAGTGCCAATAATCTGAGCCTTTGTGCCCTCCTGGAGAGTTAAGTGTTTAATAAACCCACCTGTCCCATAAAATCAAACCCACAAGGACAGAGATCCCCAACTTCTTTGCCACCTAGCTGGATGTGAACCCTAGCTTTGCCATGTGCTACTTCTGTAGCCTTGGGCTTATACCTCTCTCTCTCTCTAGCAGCAAAATGGGATTAATAATGCTTACAAAGCTATATTATAGGAGGTCTTGTAAATCAAGTGGTTCAAATGCTACGTGCTCTATCATCTATCTCTCACTGTCCAACAAAAGCTAGCACGAAGCTGGACAAGCCGGCTGCCACGCAATGCAGGTCATGTCTCTCTCTAGCCTCCCATGCTGTGTATCTATGACACCAAAAGTGTGGTTGGGAAATTGCACTCATCAGACACAGTGTGAACACCAGACCAATCGGCTGCCGCACTGCCTAGCCTTGACTCAGTCCTAGGCCAGGTGCTTCATCATTTTGAGCTTCACTTCCTTCTAACTCTGAAAACGAGGTTCGAGGGAGACTTACTAATTCCACTAAAGCCAGGAGACAGCTATGGAAGAAATCCTAACGTGATGCTTGGTGTTTCTCTGTTGTCTTGTTCCCTTTGGTACTCATGAGAAACCATGCTCAGTACCCATTTTCAATATATCTAGGCAAGTAAAAAGGAGATGTTTATTATTTTCTCACTGTCTTTGTTTTTGTTTGAGGGACTTCCCCCTCGTGTGTCTTTGAAGCCCGGTGCAATCACAGATGTGAACTGCCCTCCCTACCAGTGCCTGCCCAGGCACTGTTTAGAACAGAGCCAGCTAGAGGTGGCAGATGCCCAGAGCAGACCTTGGGCACTCTGCCTAGTCTGTGCCCACTGAATAGTGTCAGACCATCTGCAGTGGCATTCCAGCCTTTTCCTGAAGAGTGTGAACCGATCGAGAGTGTGACAGCATGTGGAGTGCTCCATGCAGCCTCGGCTCTCCCTCTCCTCTGCCAGATCCCATTCCTGCAGTGCAGGCTGTAGACTCAGTGGGCTGCAAGGGTCCTTTCGGGGCTCCTCCTTCCTGCTGGTGAGCAGTGATCCTGGGTGCCCTTTGGAAGAGTATCCTCCAGCATCCAGAGGGCAAGTAGCTTGAAACCATCAAATTCACGATCCTTAGCCTTTGGGGGGCTCCTGGACAGTTTTTAGAACCTGTTGAGTTTTGTACAGTTGTACTTCTGTCCCCTGAAAATTCATATACACCCAAAATTTAGCCATCTCAGACTTCCACAATTCTCCGCTCCCTTTCTATTCTTTCCTTAGAGCCAAGCTGTAAGCAAAGCGTTGCACATCTCCAGGCCTGTGTCTTCCCTTGTAACAAACTAGCCCCTTTCCTGTTTTAAAAAAAAAATGTATCAGCCGGGCGTGGTGGCGCATGCCTT
>NC_034595.1:39151922-39168115 GCF_900095145.1 Mus pahari | reverse complement strand
ATATATATATATATATATATATATATATATATATATATATATATATATCATGGCCGTATATAATGTGTATACTTACAAACTTGTGAGTAGTCATGTCCAGATGACAAAACACCAAACAGTGATCGGGAAAACTTCCTTATGTCAGACCACCAGATGGCTTGATGGGTAAAGGCACTTGCTGCCAACCCTGATGTCCCAAGTCTGAGCTCCAAGACCCACAGGCTGGAAGGAAAGAACCAACTTCCTACAAGTTTTTACCTCTGGGCTACACGCATACACTATGGCAAGTACAGGCCCATGCGTATACGCAGGCAATAAACAAATGTAATGTCAAACCCTTGTGAAACAGGCTACTTATGTCACAGCAAAATTTGTAGTGAATTAAGTGGTGTTTGACTCTCTGTTCTTATAAGAAAGTATTTTGTTTTGTTTTGTTTTATGAGAAAGTATTTAAAAATATAGAAAAGGAAGAAGCCTGAGCAAGTGGTGTCACTGGTTGTTTTGCATAACTACACTTGGGACAGAAGTAGAAAACAAACAAAATTGACGGTGTTGGCAAGAAACAAACAGAACCACCATTAGAAGGTGTTCACCTGTTAGTGCAATATGCCCCCCATTACCAAGTACACATACACACACACACATATACATGTATACACACAGTGACTGACCACACAGGAGCATGTTTGCATATTCCTCAAATCAATCTGTAAAACATTCTGGGCTAAAGATATTATTATGTCTATAGTTTGCTTTCAATTATTCAGGAAAAAATATACCTATATTCACAAAACAAGTAAAATGTGATTTTGTATAAGTGGCAAAAAACATGACTATTCTGCAATTTTCCTTGGATTGGCATTTCTCATTATAAAAAACTTTAAAACCGAACAAAGGCACATAATCAAGCAAAATGTCAGCCCAAGTACAGCCTTTGTTTGGGGACTGGATCTCTTTAATCAGCCCCACAGTGCTGGTACATTCTCCACTGCTTATTGGAGTCCTGTCCAAAGACATTCAGCACCGCTGCCATTGACTAAACGGTGGATGTTTAATGCTGATAGACACAGCCTTATGATTATTCTCAGCACGTGTGATGCTGTCTAAGCACCTGCATGTGAACGATGCTCCTCCAAGCTCTTGAAAGCACCTTGAAGAGCTGCCACAGGTGAGCCAAGGCTTAAGACCAACCATCATTAGGAGATTTTACGTCATTTTCCTCCAACCTTGCAATGGACTTTTAATTCCAGAACTGAAATAGTTCTGAATCTTTGGCCGCAAAGATGCTTCTGATGTAATACTGGTCAGTTCTTGGCTGCTTGTGACAGCAATGCAGTAAGGCTTTCCAGAGCACAGCTTTCCATTTCTGTTACTGCCAGGCTACATCTGTTTTCAATTGCACACAATTTCCGCTGTTCTATTGACAGATAACAGATAAGACAGGCCCTGGAAGACCAAAGCCACTGCCTGGAACCAGATTTTTTTTTTTTTTTAAGACTAAACTTGTAACGTTTTCAGCAAATATGATGTGCTATCTTAGTGTCAAACCCCAGCTTTCTCTCTGGCTTTCCTTTTATGCTTTATAAGATTAGATAAATCTCATTTTATAAGATTAGAAGGATTTGTGACATTGAAAATACTAAAATTTATTTTTCAAACCCTGTACATTTTTGTTCAAGCAAAGCCAATGACTAAAGCTCTAGACTTCTTCAAATATTCCTATGAAGATCTGGGGGTTCTGATTTCTAAATACATTTTACTGTCCTGCCAGGAAGATAGATTCAGAGTGTGGTTTATGTCTACTTGGGGAACGCAAAGAGAGTGATGTACCTAGGGGGTCAGGACATTAAGAATATGTCCCCTTGTGCTTACCCAGCATGTAGGAGGCCTGAGACTCAGTTCTCAGCACTCAAATCAAGCAAGGCAGGGAAGTCAGGGGAAGGAAACAGATAGTTTCAAGTTAGACTTTCTGCTTTTCTAGTTCCAGAACCACCCATACTATCATATAATCTGAGGGTACATTCGTTAACCACACTCACCCCTCTTCTCTAGAAGTGCTTAGACACAAGCCCAAGGACCAAAGATCCCACAAGGTGGCAAGGGAGAACCAACTCCCAGGAGTTGCCTTCTGACCTACACACACACACATACACACACCATGACACACGTGTGCCTGCACTTACACAAACACAAAATTAAACACGCATAAAAACAAGTGAGCATCCATCACCACAAAAAAAAAAAAAAAAAAAAAAAAAAACCAAGACTGCCTAAGAATCCCACGATCTGGCATTAAAGGAAAACCTGTTATCACCAAGATTAAAAACTTCTGACACAAGAAAAACCTTAATATTTAGAGCCTAATGGGACAAATTATAAAACAGGAGATGTATTTTTAAAATCAGATGTCTGACCAAATTTATTTGGAGTATACATATAATAACCCTAAAAGACGTAACTAACCCATTAGAAACAAAGCAAGGAGTGCCCGGAATGCACTGAAGAGATCTACAGTTGACAAGTGAGGCCATGGAGAGACGACCATCATCAGAACCATTTAAGAAAGCCACGGGAACAGCACGAATAGCCATCACTGCACTAATTTGAATGTCTAAAATTAAAAAAAAAATCATGGTAATACACAGTGCGGCCCAGAATGGAGAAACCCCTGATCATTGCTGGGGAGAGTGTAAGATGGGACAGCTAGCTTCTATAGAAAGTAGTGTCATGATCCTTTTAATACTAAAAAGGCTCTTATCATATGGCCCAGAAATTGCTTTCTTAGCATAAATATCAGATCATTCATGTTTATGCAAAAACTTGTTTGAAATTGATCAAACCAGAGACTTGTTTAAGGATGCCATTGTATACTATTCAAATAATATCTGATGGCTATGACCTACACCTAAGTACCAGATCCAAATATCTCAAACTTCTTTTTCCTCATAGTTTTTCTACCTATTTAAGCATCATCCTTTTTTTTTTTTTTTTTTTTTTAAAGTTCTGGTCCCACCCCTTGTGACGAGCAACAAAAAGAACACTGTTCACTAAGTGGTGTTAGCACCACAGTAGACAAAATATGGAGTATAATAAAGATGTGTAAGATTTAAGATGACCTTGCTCAAGAGAACCTACGATTCCAGTAAAGCATATAAAATTGCACGCTATGCAATTAGGACTTATGTTTGTATTAGTTACTTATCATTGCTGTGACCAAATGCCTGACAAAAAAGCAGTTTTAGGGAGGAATGTTTTTGGGGGGCTCACTGTTTGGAGATACAGTCCATTGTAGTGGGAGAAGCTCAGGAGTAAAAGCATGAAGCAGCCAGTCACTTTGTGTCTACCCATCAGGAAGCAGAGTGAGGCGAGAGCTGACGCTCCCGTGCTTTCCTCTTCTCCAATCTGGGACCCCAGCCATGGTATGGCGTCACCCACATCCAGGGTAGATCTTCCCTTCTTAGTTAAACCTCTCTATAAGCACCCTCTAGACATGAAGGTGTGTCTCCTGAGTGATTCCAGATTCAGCCAGTCTTCACGATGCCATGCCAAGACTTGATATTTATGCATTTCTCCAATATGTATTTATTCTAACACTGGTATTATTGAGTCTTCAAATTGGGCTGCATTGTATTTATTTGATTCCTGGGAAATCCTAAACTAAATCCAAGGTGTCTCTATTTGTCTACACTTGTGGAAATTGTGTCAGGGTGCTGCAGGAATCCGGTGGACCCGGCACAAGCAGCATCTCTATGATGGAAAGTCTGATGTGTGAAGGATGCACCCATCGCATCCCTAAGGCTATGCTTTCACACTGGAGAGACTTAGGAGAAGCTTGCTATAGCATACAATCACTTCGTGAGGCCGCTTTCCCTGCAGACTCGGACTTTCACACTTAAATCTATAAAGGCCTTCAAAAAATATATTAGCAAGGAACTTTGCTAGCACTGATACAAAAAACTAAGCGACACTCGAAATTGTATCAGTTTCACTTTTATCAGTCCCTTAGGTACCTGCTTCCTCTTGATCCCTAAATTTTGCTGTACATTGAGTTTACAATCCTGTTCATCATATCTCAGTTGTCTTTACCAACACCTCTCCACATGAGAAGGCATGTTAAATCCAGGATTAAAGATCAGTCACAACTTTGTAGTGAAAATGAGAAAAAGATCATTGACACGCTGAAGGAAGGAACAGAACGTAAGATCTTAGGAAACGAAGGTTTCCATGCCTAATGAGATATATAAAGCTTAGCACTAATCTAGACAAACACCAACTTGGTGGGCTTTACTCTGACACTCACTGTTTGCTATTATAGGTGTGTAAAAGACTATTGATTTTGTATGTTGATTTTGTATCCTGCCACTTTGCTAAAACTTTTTATTATTTCTAGAAAATTTCCCCTTAAATCCTGTTTTATTTTACTTCCTTTGAAGACTCTCCCCTCACAATTTCACCTTAGTATANCCCTGATGTCTATGGGTATTACAAGTGGAATACATATCTGAAGGCTTAAAGCTAAAATCAAGAAATGAGAGAAAATGTATGTTATTTTTCTGTTTCTCAGTTCCCTCATTCATGATGGATGTTTTTGGCTCTATCCACTTACCTAAAAAAATTCATAATATCATTTTTAACAGCTAAATAATATTCTATTGTTTAAATAAATGCACTAAATTTTTGTTACCCATTCAGTGATTGATAGACATCTATGATGTTTCCAATNTATGGATATAGTAAATAGAACAGCGATAAACACTGATGTGCGAGTATCTCTACAGAAAGATACAGGCTCCTTTGGGTATATGTAAAAGCATGGTATAGTTGGTTCTTGTGGTAGACTTTCAGCTTTTTGAGGAACTTCTGCATAGATTTCCATAGTAGTTATGCTAGTGGGCACTACTACCAATAGTGAATGTTCCTATTTCTGACATTCAGGTCAATATCTCTTGTCATTTGTTTCTTTGATATGAGTTACTTTTATTTGGTGAAGATGAAACCTCAAAGNAGTTCAAATTTGCATTTTCCAATGTCTAAATAGGATTAATACTTTAAAAAATCTTCCTCGGCCATTTGTTTATTGTCATTTGATAAACACCTGTTTAGATCCATACCCCAAAAAAAAAAAAAAAAAAGATCAGTCACAAAGTACAATCACAGACATGATAGTTAGATTCTAGGTATCTGTAAATATAACTTAATTTTAAGTGATGTAACTACTACTGGCTCTTTCTCTTTAATTTTATAATCACATATACTAAAGTGTGAGGTCCATGAGGACAGAGACTCTTGTCAGTTTTGGTCACAGCTAAATTCCTAAACCCTAGAAAACAGCCTGGCATAATATTAAGAGTGAAGTAAGTATTACCAGATAGGCTTAAATGAATGAATAGCTGTCTCTATTCACATCTCTCTATGCAGAATCTCCATCAATGCTTCCAACGTTAAAGCTGACTGTTTAATTTTCTGAGCTTGTGTAGAGAGGCAGAATACTTACCAGAGTATCAGAAATTAATTGAAGATTCGACACCCATGTCCTTCTAAATAAACAGGATCTGCTCCTGGCCACAGGGTGAGTGAGGCCACCAGACAGCCTCAGTTCCTACCTGTTGCTGAGTTACTGAGTTCTGACACAAGTCAAGTTGATGTATGAAGAACCGCGTTTGCACCTGTTACATTGTGAAGGTCATAAAATGTACCTCTATGACCCTCCAGAGACAGAAATTACATTTTAAAACACTGTGACAGTTGTGAATGAGTCTAAATTACAATTCTGGAAGAGACAAATGACCAGAAAATTAATTTCTATACTTTCTCTACTCTCAAGCACTTGCTCACAATTCCCAACAAAACAAATGTGTACATAATGAATACAAATAAAATCTGTCATCATAAATTCCCAACAATTGCTTGACATCATCTGGCTTTCATTAGAAGTCCAAGTTCATAAACGGTTCTTAATATTTTCGTGGCGTTTGGAGCTCTCTTGGTTGCTGCTTTCTCTCCACAGGTTATTGTAAAGAAAATTCCACTTCCTTGTTTTCCAGTACTGGAGAATGCTCCAGAGCTAACTGAGCTTAGATCACAGCTTGGCCACGCGCTTACTGCCATGGGACCTTGGACAAACCCACCCAGCCCCTATCAGTCTCAGGATCTTTATGTAGTATAGGAGATAGAAGTGATTTTAACACCCATGATCTTAATGATTCAGTAAGGTATTTCCTATATATTTGGCATATACTGGGCTTTCCACTGTTTTCACTGAAGGATGCCTGATTTGCATAACATATCTTTTGTCCAGCATTAGTATTTAATGGATTTAAGACAGGAATAAGAGCTGGGCAAATGGCTCAGTAAAGTGCTTGCTACAAAAGCATGGAGACCTGGGTTTGGATCCCCAGCACCCATGTGAGACAGGAATATGGCAGCCTGCACACCAGCACTGGGGACGTGGAAACAGAAAGAACCCTGAAGCTCACTGGCCAGCCAGTCACTGAGAGATCCTGACACAAAAACTGAGATCAGAAGTGATAGCAGAAGACATATTGTGTGAACTTGTCATCATACAGCCACATGTATGCAACATCTGTACACACCTGTGCACAAACATATCACACCACACACACAAACACACACACACACACACACACACACACACACACACACACACCACATCCTTTGTCCTAAAAGAGAAGGCAGGGGTCCAGCTCAGTGGTAGAGGACTTATGAAGCATGAGTGAGGCCTTGTCTTTTACCATCACCACTACAAAGGGACAGTGTAAAGCAGTGGAGACAGTGTAGGGGGGGATGTGTTTTGGGTTCCTAACCAGTCAAGGCCAATGTTCATGTTTTATACCAGACCAACACTAACAGACTATGTTTGCTTGGCCTAACAAAATTGTTCATTAGCAATTATGAGAATTGCTCAAACAATACAGTAAAGTAAATGAGCAGCATCTGGATTTTGCAGAAGAAAGCAAGAGATAGCAGTGGTTAGGTGGACTGTTAATTTCCTAAATTAAATGACTTGGCATTGGTGCTACATATCCTGAGCACAGAAACAGCCTGAGGCCCTTCCCTCCTCTCAGTCTCCATTTGTAAAACACAGATTACTGTCTTCCATGTACCTACTTAATAAGAAAGATTAAGTAGTCATTGAAGAAGTGGACCTAAATAATCAGCATGACTATTAATTTAGCCAGTGTCACAGGCATCTGGGGAGCTTCACTTACTGACACAGAAGCACACAGCCCTTGTCCCACCTGAGTGGTTCACTCACGCATGCCACCTGGTTGCAGTTTACCTTGCAACTGTCAGGGACCATGGAAAGCACAGAGGTGACTTCTACCCATAAAGATATTACAACTTCTGCTATTTGGGAGGCTCTGTGGAGGAGCTGGGTACAGATGTACCCGATATAGCTTGTCAGTTCCGTGAGAGGTATTTAAAGAAGTCCTATTTAAAGGTTGGTGCGGATGTGCCAGTGGAGTATATGAGATGACTATTTGGTAAGCAAGAAGAAATATTAAGATGGCTTCTATTTATTTCTATCTTTCAAGAAAGAGAGCCAGCCAGATGGTTTATCAGGTAAAGATGCTTACACCAATGTTGATGGCTTGACTTCAGTCCCAGTGTTGAAGTTAAGAAGCAGATTATCACAAGTTGTCTTCATATCTTTACATGTGAGCTATGACATGTGCTTGCTTAATAGTTGTTAGTAACAGGTGACAGATAATGATGTACAATAGAAAGATGATAGATAGATAGATAGATAGATAGATAGATAGATAGATAGATAGATAGATAACAGGTAGTTATAAGTGTAGATGTTCAAGAATCAATATTCATAATCGTTCAGAATGCTTCTGATAATCATGTATGATCAATGGTTTGTAACATTGATCATACACAAGTATATAAGTTCATCAGTAATAGTCCAGGTCTGATATTACTCTGGTGCCAGCCTTACTTACTGATCATTCCCAAATTACATTTTCTAATGACCTTAGTAGAGAGTCCAAGCTATGCCTCTTCTCACCTTCTAGCATAAGAATCTGCCCTCTTACATGGTAAGCTTCTTTCCAAGTTGTGAAGGGACTTTACTTCCCCCATTAGCCAAATCCTGGTGATTAAGCACTCCATGTTTGCCTGTATTAGACACAGATCATCTTATATGTGGACTGGCTTCTTGCATGTAGGAACCTCTAATGCAGAACTCAGCCAGAGAAGGAAGATGCTCTATTAGAGTCTGAACTTGGGCTGGGCTCTCAGCTTTGTGATCCCATACTCCCTTTCCCACTCGTGTGAGCAGCATCCTCCAAGGGAAAGTGTCATAGAACACTCAGATTTTGAGATTCTGTGGGTTCAGACCTGCATTCTATCTTCTCTCAGTCTTCCACCTCCTGAGAGCCTTGGGTACAGGAGATATGAGCTACTGACCTCACCTTGCCCATGCTGTGACCTCTAGAAGGTACAGAGATGAGTTCAGGGGCCAGGTCAAGGAAATAGAATCAGTTGTATCATCTCCTTCCACAGATGCCAAACTAGGACATGCCTAAGTGGCCCTGCCTAGATTAGTACTTAAGTCACTGCCCTCTACCCTCATCCCATAGAAGCCACCCTACTTCCAAGTCTGATTCATGGCCTTAACTTCTTGAAGCTGTTATCCCTTGTCTTGTCACAGTACTTTCACAACAGCACTGTATTCTTATCCCCATTTCACAGATGGAGAAGCTAAAGAACAGAACAATTAGGTCACCTCCTCAAGGCCATATAGCTAGAAGAGGCAAAAACACAATGGCCAACACTGGCCTTGAATTCCATGTGATACTCCTCAGCTGACATAATTTCTTCTATTGACCAGTGATCTTTTTTATAAAAATGCTCTTTAACTTTCTCCAATCAATTTATCTTCTACTCACTCTATTCAGTATTTCTTTCCGCTGTTTTCAGATCTCTTTCTATTGCCCCAAATATTTCATGATGATGGAGATGATCTATCCAGACAAATGATTGAAAGGCTTTGCTTCTGGACCCTGAGATTCTTTGGTAACATTTCCTACTTGGGTCATTTCGAGCCTTTCTCCCATCTGATGTCTCTGTAAAGCAGAACTATGACAGGGATAGTCCATCATTCTGGGCTACCAGCCTCAGGCACGCTTTTTTTTTTTCTTACTTCCCTGAAGGATTAACAGAGATTGTGACCTGAGTACACAGTCCAAAGTCATCTGGATGTTCATCTATTCTTTCTCTCACTAAGCAATTGTTTAACTTCCCCTCTGAGGAATATGTTGGCACCTCATAATAAGAGGGATTAAAAGATGGTCTTCTGTCTAGAGGGGTACAGATTCTTTCCCTCCAAATTTTACATTTGAGTTTTTGTACCTGTTACCTTATTTTCCCAATAGGCTTTGAGGTTTATTCACCTTTATCTGAGAAAGATAATTTAAATGTGTTTTTACTGCAGAAAAGTACATTGGCAGAAAAAGGATATACCATTTTTAATGAATGTCATTCAGTCAAGTCTCCTCTCACTCAATCCTGGGATGTTAAAATTGATTCCAGTTAAATATAAGATTTGCATTTAAATTACTAGACTATCTGGCTTGGGTCACATTTATGATTAAAAGAAAAAAGGAGAAAAAAATCTTTAAGTTTGTCTATACATCCTTTATTTACAGTGCTGCCTGGTCTTCAGTATATTTCACAGGGCATGGTAGAAGGTTTTGGAAATAGAAGTTAATGATTGTTGCTGAAGCATTCAGACAGCTTCTGTGTACCGCTGTCCTGTGCCCAGCCACTGACTGGGAAAACCACCTCTCATTTTTCCAGACTTGTCTGTTGGCATCTGAAGCCTTCATGGTGACTCACTTGGTTGTATAATTTGCAGGTAATTTCAAGCCAGAGTGAACCACAGGCATGTCTCACTATGTGGTCCAAAGCAGCTGGACTACACAATATTTGCCTCATTTTCACATGCTAGGAAAAGATCAAGGAGCAGTAAAGCTGTGTACAAAGTTGCATCAAAACCGCGTGTGTCATCCAGTGAAGTCATTTCCCAGCCGGAGACTTCCCAGGTCAAATGCAAAAAGAGATCATTTAAAGCCTCGAGGGGGGATTTCTATCTAAAATTCTTCCAAACAGTTAGATGTTTTATTATCTGGGGGCAGAGAACTTTCAAACTAAATATAAGTAGCTAACAAAATTACCATGTGCAAGTAACATTTCTCTCTAAGAAAGATACCAGATACTGCAGAATTCCAGCTGCTCATGCTCAATGCAGTCACCACATGGCTAATATGGAGTAATGATGGCGAGGCCCATTTATATTGAATAAAAAAAAAATTGAGTTGCAGAATTCTATCTGACCCTGGCCTGGTTGAGTCCTGTCGCTTACTATACGAGAGAGGGATCTTCTTTGATCACCAGGGCCTCAACCTAGGACCCTTCAGTATGTCCTTTAGAGAGCATCTTTAGTAATCTGGAGAATTCTTGTGAGTTCTGGAGACTGGCTAAACAGAACTCTCCTGTAAGTGGCGCAGCCTTGGAACTGAAGTGGGGCTTTCAAGATAGTATTGATATACTATCAAGAGATAACGGACTGTAATAAAAGTTTAGATTTTTTTTTTTAAAGGCCCAATAAGAACACCAAGATTGGAGTCTTACTAATCTTCTTTAACATCGAATACAATGAATTTCTCAGGCAATCATGACTCTGAAAATAACTCTGTGACACCAAAGTCAACCCAATTAAAGCCCCTCTACCACTGAACTCTAAACTGAATCAGGAACTCACTGTCGGAATCTTGACCCTCATCAAGGTGAGCTCTAGAAATCACTCAGGGTGAAAGGTAGTCTTGATCACATGGCACACCTCTCAACAGACTACATCAAAGTAGCGGGTCAGTCCAGACAGGCTCACTGGCCATTGGTATGTCACCTACGTTTACATGTTGTAACCTGATGCATATCCATGTCTGCAAATCACACCTGAAAGAAAAAAACAAACCCTAATGATGTCAACTTCTGTTGATATCAACCAGTAGCACATCTTGGGAAGGCTGCAGACCTTTCTCTGTTTGTTCTTTGCAGAATCTGTGTGTTAAGCCTGTTCCTTCAGCTTGCTTACTTTATGATCCTTCTAGCCTATAAGAGAGAAATAAAAAGTCACTGGGGTACAGTTTTTTTTTCCTTTTATTCAGATTCAGAAGTATAGTTTTGAATTTTTTTCTTCTTCAAATAATTTTCTTACATACATTTTTAAAACTTTAGAATCTCAGCTGAGGGTTTTTCCTCTTCTGAAGCCCACCCTTTTTCCCCCTCCTCACTCTATTCTCTCATGTTCTGTGTTAGCACTAGGATATCAGTCCAACTCATAGTTAGTTGCTTCCCATTTAGCCACAAGGTATAAATGTGCTAACTGTAAAGGTGTGCTGTGACAGCGGATCTCAATCTATGTCCAAAGGCTAAGCTGGCTGCACTGGGAAATTTCCCCGGAGAGTTAATCTGTAAAATGTGGATCCATTTGTTGAGCTGTCTGATATGGAAGAACAAAGAACCTACCTTAGAAAAATGGGCTCCCAGGGTGCCTCTCGGAGCAGAGAGAGAAATCAAAAGACAACTTCTGGTCCACTTCCGTTTCCAAGCTTGTCCTTGAAAACTAGGACATCAGAGATATTTTCCTGTGATATTTTTCAAGAAGCCACTCAGTGTTAATCCCCAAAGAAGATGCCTTAGCAAGTTTAGTGATGCCCAAAGGCTGTGCTGGGAAATTATCACCAACCCAGAATGTATCTGTCTGTCTGTGTCTGACACACACAAGTTCTACGTGGATCTAATGTTTGGAAACAGACGGGAACATACATTACATACATGTTTCCAGGGTCCAAAAAGGCATCTCAACAAAATTAAAGATGATTAAATATTTGACTAAAGGTCTAAAATAGTCAAATCAGCCTTATTAAGTACCAAACTTATATGTCCTAAAAAAAATAATAGCACACATAGGGCTGGAAAAAATGGATTAGCCTAGAAAGATGACTCAGCTGTTAAGAGCACTGGCTATTCTTCCAGAAGTCCCCAGTTCAGTCTTGAGCAGCCACGTTGGGTGATAATCCTGGTCTTTAATCCAGCAGCTTAATCTCTTCAGGTATTAGTTCATTCACCATATGTGAGGCAATGGATATAAACTCCCTCCAAAACATGGAAAGTCACAATAGCCCTGTAATCCTGTCACCCAGCAATAACCGTTCACAACACTAATTCTTGCAGACTCTTCTCCTTTACATACACTATTACTTTGAAGAAATGGAGTAATAAATGTGATTTTAAAGATGTTTTTGCACTTAATATATTTTCCATTTCAGTATGTATGAATTCATCTCATCTATTTTAGTGATGACATAGTATTCCACTACATGAATGGGCCATAATTGATTTCGTTGCTTTTTATTATTGGACCTCATAGTTGGGCATTCAAGTTTGACTTCTCAAGGGAATGAGTCACATGTCTAAATAAACCATTAATATCGACTAGAGATAGATATCGTGTGCGCCTATTTTGACTTAACTCATACGGGGAGTAGAAACAGCCATCTCTGTATTGGTGGTTGTGATTACGTGTAAAGCCTGTGTGGAATTTGCTATTTATTTCTTTGTCTTTTGTCTTTTCCTTTTTTCTTTTATGCAGTCACCTACAGCTGGGGACAAGGATGAGCCAACTTTACCGGTAGGGAGCAGTAGCCCTGCCTGTTCCTGTGCCAGTGAAGAATGTGTAGCAGAGGTGGGAGGGAGCTCTAAGCTTGCACATCTTCCTCTCCCTTGGAATACTTGTGATTTGATACACTGGAGGGGGGGTGGGTATTTCTGTCCTACAATTAATGACAAAGTATCTCTGGCATTACTCACTAACTACTTCTGATTACGTCTCAAATTTTTGAATTCTTACTTCCATTGGACATGAACTTTTATACATGTTGAAGGGGTAAGAAGTGTCTAAATTACATTCCAAGGGATGTTGGCTGATACATGGGCACAGTATGGAATCCAGTACTTGAGAACTGCTTGCTTTGTGTGTCTGCATGCAACCTCCTGCTTGAAAAAAAAAAAATACTGCATGTGATGTAGATATTCAGTATATCCAACACTGCCTGAAAGAATGCTTAATGTCTTCAAAGCATAGACATAATTCAAGTGTAAAGAAGATAACTCACAACAGAGTTCTTGTGGTTTTCCACAGTAACAACCACAGTACCCAGGATTATAAGGACAAATCATTAGCAAGGACCACATTTTCAGTTGCTTTCTAATTAACACATGACATTTCATATTGTGCTGCCTGGCAAGGAATAACCTTGTGAGTTTTTGTGTTGCGCAAACAGTGACTGCATTTCCGTTGGCTTTAAGCCTGCTACCTCTGCCCCTAGAACGTTTTGAACTTTGCTGATCTGTATCCTCTGTAACTAAATGCTATGCTGCATTTTAAACTGTTGCAGGCTTTTAAGGTTGAAAGGGATGGCCATGAAAATACTTATGACCCTGTAAATACTTCCCCCCATTAACACTCAGAGCAAAGACATGACATTCACTGAGCCCCCAGAGGATACTCTAAACTCAAGGCCAAGGTACAGCTCAAACTCCAGGCTGCCTTTGAAGAGCTCAGAATGTTTTTCGTCACTGAAACACAAATATTCTCCTTCATTCATCTCCAAACTTTGCAGGGTTGGGAATACAGCTTTAACAGAACATCAATTATAACAAAATCACTGTTGATTTCTCCTTGTATTACATGCTGAGACTGCCCATACTTCAATACTGCAACCAGTTTTAGGTTTGCCACCAAATTTTTGAACCATGACCCTTAATAATAATTTTCTGGAGTAAAAGACATATGGTCAATAACGTGGAAATACAGCCAAAGTGGTCCAAATTAGCATAATCCTTTTGTGTTACAGTGGGTTGATGGCTGAGGTTCTCAAGAGTTGTTCTAGAAAATATCAGCCTGTCCAAATGTGTTTAATTATGGAATCTCTTATGGGAAATATGTGATAGAGAAGTTTGGAAGACTTAGTGGAAAAGTTTCCATTTTAATTTTTAACTAGAATAAAATTAGAGGATAGGTTTTAATTTTACCAGACCACAGAAAAATTTCCTTGTTAAGATTTTAGATCAAGTTCAATAATAATAAATAAAAAAGTAACATTAAGTCAGCCACGGTGGTGCACACCTTTAATCCCAGTACTCAGGAGGAAGAAGCAAGCAGATCTCTGTGAGTTCAAGGCCAGCCTGGGGCTACATAGGGAATTCCAGGACCTCCAGAACTACACAGTGAGACCCTGCCTCAAAATAATAATAATAATAATAATAATAATAATAATAATAAACAAAACAAAAAACAAAATATTCTTATAGCAGCCCTCCACCCTAAGACTGTTGACAAGGCGTGACTGCCTCTGAGAATCTTCCCCTGTGCCCAGTACCACAAAGTCAACCACAGAGAAGGAAGTCATTTCTAGGCAGGATTAAATAGCTGTGCAAATGAAGAAGCCTCAGGAGGCTTCTGTTTGATTGAAGACTGTCTGCTTGTGAAGGCAGAACTAAGAGCTCGTTGGTAACCTCCTGAAGTTTACTTGGTAACCTCGTATCTCAGATCCAGTTATTAGAGCAAAATAACAGAGCTCACAGGACTCTGTGCCAGGGAGGCATCCTGGAAGCCAGGAAGGCTCTGGGTTGGAGTCACACGTGCAAACTCTGTCTTTTAGGTTCTCATGTAACATGGACCACCGAACTTTCTGCATCCAAGTGTAGATATAGGAACCACAGAAAACATGGAAGATGATATGGGTGTCGAGGAGTCCATTGACATAGATACAGAGAAACAAAGATCTCACTGACAGGACACACGATCCAAAAATTTAAAGACTATCTGTTAGGCTATAAAGAGTCTTTAAGAAAAGCAACCCAGGAATCCACGTCTCTATCCAACCCTTTGTGACCCAGGACCTCATTCCCCTCCTCAGAGACCTCACGGTCTACGTAACGTTGGCCTAACAATATCGATCTCATGAGGCTCATGCTGAGAATGGGATGAGTGAACGATGTGAAGCATGCCAAACATTGCCTGCCTTGTACTAACTTTTTAACTTTTTTTTAAAAGGGGTGATGTGGGGGCTGGACAAAATTGATTCGTTTCATCGAAAAGCTGTTTCCTTGGAATGTCTGAGCATTCTTTGAAATTCTTTGGTTTAACTGTGTGTGACCGTGTAACAGAAAGGAGTGACCATAGACGAAATGAGAACTCCTCTCTGTGACGGACGCACTTGACATTCACTTCTGAAAGCTAACAGCATCTTTGGTTTCTCTGTTCAGTCGAAGCCACGCCTCCAGCGAGGTGGAAGCTCTGCCTCCCTCCACAACAGTCTCATGAGGAACAGCATCTTCCAGCTCATGATACACACCCTTGACCCACTCGCTGAAGGTAATCGCCAGGCTTTGCTCTGGGAGCGTGGTTTGGGGGAGAGGAGGATGTTGAAGGCTTTGCTTCAAAAACAGCTTGTGTATGCTGAGTTCACTCACAACGGTCAGACTCCTCTCGGTTAACATTGCCGGATGACGCCTTGACTCGTCCATGTGCTTCATTCCTTATTGCTCAGCTCCTAGCAGGGTGGATTTATGACAGGAGTAGAATATGAGTTCCGTGCGCTGGTTCTGTCTTTTGATGCCTCTGGCACAAACACTGTTTCTAATGAGGCTGGGGATAAAAAGGTCTCCATCTTTTTAGTAGTTTTCCTTTATCACTTTCAAAACAAAGTTGTGTGTGAAGATAAATTGTATACCTTAAAAAAAAAATAGAATAAAGAACTCTATTCCATGGAAGGGCTATGAATGGCTTGGAAAATGGTATTCTCTGAATATTGGTGAAATGGTATTATTTGGGGGCAGTTGGGTGGGGACAGCATCCATCCAAAGAGCCCATCATAACTTCTTGGGACCAGTAATTGGAGACCCAAACGGCCTGGGTTCACCTCCCAGAGTGATTGTAAGAACCATTGCAAAAAAAAATCCAATATGTCCCGCGCCAACCGTCTCGCCAGCAAGAACGACGCGGCACACAAACAGGATCCTTCTGTAGCAAAGCTTTAATACTCTTGAGAGGGAGAGCACAAGCTTCCAAAAACGGAGACCCCGAGCAACAAAAC
>NC_034595.1:39148978-39150432 GCF_900095145.1 Mus pahari | reverse complement strand
TTCCAACACAAATCATGTTTTGTGAAAGTGACTACTCAGGTTTGTTATGTATGTTAGTCTCAATAAAGAGATTGCACATGTTGAAAGAAAGAAAGGAAGGAAGGAAGAAAGAAAGAAAGAAAGAAAGAAAGAAAGAAAGAAAGAAAGAAAGAAAGAAAGAAAGAAAGAAAAAGAAAATCATGCTGGTTCTAACTGTAGGTGATGCCCATGCTAACAGCTAAGATACCATTACTCTGTTCACCCAGTGTTCCAGTTAATAAGGGAGTTATACACAGCCAACAGCCTCCTTTTATTTCCAGGAAAAGGAATGAGGGAATCATTCTCACTGGCTCCCACCTCCTGCCACTCTGCAGCAATGTAATGTTGGGCAAGTTAGGGTCTCTCTCTAAAGCCTGCCTTCTTCATGTAGCACTTTTCTCTATTGGATGCTTCAAAGTTGACAAAGCGTTCTCACCCCTGTGAACTTATGTTCTGAAGCATATTCTCCCTCCATGGAGTATTGTACCACCAACAGATCATAACTGTGCCTGCTGCCTACCCTTAGCCATCATGTTCTGGGAGCCATCTTCCTTCCGCTGCAGCTTTAGAGCTGGTCCACTTCTCATAGCCTCTGCCTGTTTCCCACACAGCAGTCCAGGTCATCTTTAAAAGTCAGCCAGGCTATGCGAGCCCCTGCTTAGCAACCTGTAGTGGCTTACCAGGGTTCTTAGGAATACTATGAAACCCTCATCTCCTCAGGATCTGCTTCTCATTCCAAACTAGACAGCTGCTCTCAATAGTCTCGCTGTCTTTACTGTTGCTATCACCAGGACTTTCTTTCTTCCCCTCCATCCCTCTCCTACCTCCCCCTGCTCCCCACCCTTCCACTCTTCCAACCAGCACAATCCAGGACCTCCAACCCTCATCTGTGCAGATCCCTTTCTGCATTCTTTATGGTACCCATTATAATCTCTGTGGTTGCTTCCAAATGCCCGGGTTCTTGAGAGCATGTGTGCTCTGTCATTCAACAGCTGTCCCCAAAGCCCAGCAGTGCAACCAGCATGTCATTGCTACTAAGACTCAGGCAGGCCAAGCAACTTGGCCCAAAACCATCCACAGTTCTAAAGCCCCGCAAAAGCCATTCGGACATGAGGCTGTCAATAAATTGTTCACTGGTTATTTTGGGACACTATCTCCTCTCCCCTCATTGCCCCAGAGAATCAACCAAGAAAAGAATAGTTGTTTCTGTCATGGCTCTGTCCCAGGCAGCTGACGAGGGATTTGACTGACATGGCAATATTATGTGGTAAAGAGGAAAGGCTCCTGACCTGGATGTTCTGACTCGGGTCTCACTTCTGCATAAACTAGCTACGTGACCTTGAACAACTTGCCTACCTCTCTCTACCTCAGTTTCCTCATCTATAAAGTCTAAAGTGTGTGTGTGTGTGTGTGTGTGTGTGTGTGTGTGTGTGTGT
>NC_034595.1:39113945-39148893 GCF_900095145.1 Mus pahari | reverse complement strand
AGAGAGAGAGAGAGAGAGAGAGAGAGAGAGAGAGAGAGAGGCAGAGACACAGACACAGACACAGACACAGACAGAGAAAGACAGACACAGAGAGAGAGTCTATGTGTATGTAAATAAATGTGAATAAGAATGAGTGTGTGTGTGTATATATTTTTGTGTGTGTGTGTGTGTGTGGAGAGAGAGAGAGAGAGAGAGAGAGAGAGAGAGAGAGAGAGAGGCAGAGACACAGACAGAGACACAGACAGAGAAAGACAGACACACAGAGAGAGAGTCTATGTGTATGTAAATAAATGTGAATAAGAATGAGTGTGTGTGCGTATATATTTGTGTGTGTGTGTGTGTGTGTGTGTGTGTGTGTGTGTATCCACAGGTCTGAGCAGTCTAAATATCTCTTTAGTTGAAGGATTCTGTTTCTGAAAGGGCTTGTTTTTGTTTTTCTGGTTAGAGGGGAGGTTGTGTTTTCTTTCTGTGTGATAAGAGAAAGTGAGTCTGGGTTGTCTCGGAGTTGGGCCATCAGTGATTTTCCAAACCACCTTGTGGAGCTAAGCTGCAATTAAGCTGTTTGCTCCTGCTGCTGTTGTCCTGAGAGGTGCCTTCTGAATCTGGGCACTGGCTTTCAAGGTGAAACCTCTCCCTGAAAGACAAGGGCTCCCTGAACATGAATCTCAGAGACTCTCAGGACCATAATCAGTCCTGTACTGAGTGACTGGGAAATACAGAAAGCACTTTGATGCTTTGAAATTACGCCCTAGCACACAGACAAGAAAAGCTTCCTGTGGTATCACTCACGCTCACACACACACACACACACACACACACAAATAAAATAAAATGAAATAAAATTAAAGATTCACAATCACTTTTCATTTCAGCCAAAAACTTAACCCACTGCTCTCTCAGAAATAGTCACCTCTCTTGGTTTAGGTCTCACCCCTTGAGTTCACATGTCCTGTGATAAGCTATAACTTTTGAAGACTATAGAACATTCTGGTTCAATCTCCAGGCTGACCCCATGAGTGTGGCAACATATCTAGAAAGTTCTCTGATGCTCCTGGCAGTTGCCTGGCTGAGAGGTGAATGGGAACCACTGGCGTGCAGCCAGTGTTCACAAAGGAAAATATTCCATGTCACTGAAAACATTTAGAAGAGATGGCCTGTAGGCCCATATTTTTCTGAGTCCCATCTGTGCCACACAGGTGGGTTGACTGGACCCTACCTAGCTAACACCCTTGACAGGCATCTGGTTTGGTCTCTGGGCCTGCATCCCATAATCCAGCTGGGTGTGTATCCACCTTCCATCGATGTATCACAAAGCACCCAAGACCTAGAGCTTGACTTTATGGTAAGAATTCGACTGGGAATCAGCTGGGTGATTCTTGGCTTCATACCATGTCAATGGGGCTTATTTGGGCCAGCAAATACATTGGAAGGTCCAAGAGGGTTTTCTTCACACATGATCTTTTGAACTCTCCGTGTTGTCTCTGGCTCCTTACACATAGCCAGGTATCCTACATGATGCCTGAGGATTCCAAGAGTAGACCTAGGAGACCCAGGACGGGAAGTCCCAGAGGCTCACTTCTACTATATCCTCAGTCAAACTTCACCAAGGCTGGGCCAAGCTCCACTTCTCAGGAGAACAGTACCAGAAAGCCTGAACCCACCTACCGTTCTAGCCAAGGCTGTTTTGTTCACCTGTTCATGGATGTTTGGTGTGCTGGAAGCAATCCACACTGTGTGGAGGGACAAGCCATAGTCAGTCTTCCAAACAAAGCTGACCTTGTCTTTTTAGGAGCACAAAACCGTAAGCATGCATTGTTCGTGAATACAAGCTTTCCGATCACCCTAAAGCAGGAAGGAGGGCAGGTGTCTTTTAAGGAGCAAATCATTAGGATTCCTCAAGTGGAGTTTGCCGTGCTTCATTAGAGTCAGAGCAGGGCTAAGCGAGCCCCTCCATGTCTGAAGGAGCTAGGAGCAAACGCTTTGCCTCTCAATAGAAGCAGGGCATGCTGGGCGAGGACACACGGAGTGTGTCAGGAAGATGGCTTTGGTGTTTACCACTCGTTCTTGCTATTGTCATTGTTGCTTAGACTTAAAGTGCCTGCTTTTCCAGGGAGGAGAAAAACTCTCTTCTCCTCTGGTTTTCAGACAATAAAAAAGTATACAGACAATAAAGATGCTCAGGACTGACCTTTTATAGAAAAGAAGAGCTTTGGGGAAAAGGTGCCATTTCCTTCCTGCCAGCCTTGCAAGATTTGCTGGTCCTGTGGTTCATTAGTTGTGTCTCGTGGAAGTGAGAACTACACAGTACATGCAAGAAATTACACCGTTTGTCGTGAGCCACTCCTGTAAACTACTCCTGAAGCCCAGACTCACCTCTCTAGGCAGAAACAACTGCCCTCTTTGTCCCCAAAAAGGAAGGGGTACTGCAGTGTTTTCAATTGATCCGTCAAAGATACCACAGGAACAATGGCTGGTAAAGCTTCAAGAATAAGCATGCTGGAATGAAAAGTTAAGACAGAGTGTCTTCGAAGATCGTGACCATGGCATACATTCCGAATGAAAAATATCAGCATTAAATGCATGACAAATTTTTAGAAATTACTCCCTAGGCCAAGAAGGCAACAAAGTTATTTTAAAGTACTAATAAAGAGTTCGGACTCTATGGAGGTTACTTTGCTGAAGAAAAATGCAATATAATTTTAAGAGAAGACACTCTTGGAACACTTGTCTATAACATCGTACTGACACCATCTGCTCCATTTTGGATGGAACATTGGATGTTTCCCCAAGGACAAGAGCATTATAATGGCCAGGCCAGGTGGATATCAATCTATACCATACTGAGAAGTTTCCAGCATCCTTCCGCTAGGGAACCGATGTCCTGTCTGAGCAGGAGTACCAAACATAAAGGTCATAGACACGTCTCCAGGGGCTGTAGGTTGCTTCCGAATCTTTATGAAAAACCGTGGGCATTGAATCGCCATGGCAAAGTCTACTGACTCAAGCCCCAGGCCCTGTGGGTTCCATGCCTAGCTCTGTCCTTTTCCAGCTGTGTGAGTCGTCATCTGTAAAATCAGAACACTACTTCCTATCTTGCTGTCTTCGCAGGGTTTCTTCACAAATATATATTGTGGTAGAGTTTTAGCAGGGGGTGTTTAGGAGGGGGTGTTTGTTTTGGTTTTGGTTTGGGGTTTGGTTTGGTTTTGTCCACACCACTAGGGTCAACTGTCAGGTGTGAACCTCAGTTGACAAAATTTTCCTAACGACTGATGTGGAAGGGCCTAGCCCACTACAGGTAGTGCTACCCCTGGATGTGTGGTCCTGAGCTGTATAAGAAACCAGGCTGAACAAGACATGGGACACAAGCCTCCAGGTTCCTGTCAGGATGTGTGAGCCAAATAGACCCTTTCCTTCGCAAGTTGCTTCTGGTCACAGTCTCATTACAGCAACAGAAAAGTAATTATGCCATGACCCACCTCTGTTCAAAGCCCTCTCACCGATAACACCTCTGCAGACTCCACTGTGACTGGAAATCTGCCTCTCCCTGCCCCCCCCCCTTGCCTTCTCTCTTCCTGTCTTCACTCCTGTTCCTGCTCCTCTGCTTCCATTCTGTCTCCCTTCATCTTCCTTTGTCTCTGCCTGTCCCTCTCTCCCCCTTCATTTGTTGTTATACTTCTCTGACTACCCAGAAGCTCCAACAAACTCCAAGCAAACCTCTGTCTTAGGGCCTTTGCACACACGCCCACTAGACCTAGACATCCACATCTCTCCTGTTCTCTCTTCCACAGAGTCAGCTCCCAGAGGCTACCTGATCAGAGATGTCTTGATTTCCCTCAGCTCTGTAGTTCTCCACAACAATTATCACACGTGTTTCTTGTTTCCCACCCATGTCTCCCCTGAAATGGCCAACAGGACAGGATTGAGGCAGGTCGTGATCTACCCCGAGTGCCTGGCTCAAGCAGAACCCAAGATATATGTGTTGGCTGAATAGAATGAATACTGACTTTTATGTTTTTTCTGCTGAACAACTGTATGTTTAGTTGTGCTCTGGTGAAGGGCTCTTTTGTTGTGATCAACAAAGTCCTATTCAGTTGTTTGTCTTTCAGTAGAAACAACTTTCTGTGCTTTGGCTCCTGTAATAGCCATAGCCTTCAGTGTTAGCACCGACCTGGAGCAGCCACAGCCTTCAGCATGGCTCCTTCCTGGAGCAGGTGCTTTGGTCTGCCCTTGCTGGGTGGTGAGATCAACCCTCCCCTCAATGGCAGCTACCAGGAGAAACAGCCTTTCTGCTTCTCCCTTCCTCAGATGTCCCAGACCCTTTCCAAATACTTTGTTCTTTCCTTTTCTTTCCTTTTCTTTCCTTTTCTTCCCCTTGATATTGGCCCTTTCATTTATTGCACTCCATGGACCTGGTTTTACAAATCAAAACGATTACCACCACTGCAAGAGTCTAAGACACTGGGTGTCTGACCCCATCACTCATAATGCACAGACACACACACACACACACACACACACACACACACACACACACAGCCCTGTAAAATAGCACTTAGAGTATGTGTTGGGGCTAAGGAGCTCTCCAGGCACAAAAGCTGAGCTTGTTACATTGCTCTGAACCATTTTCTAAGACCAGTGCTTTCTCCATCCTGTGGAGATTAAAATTAGCCTTGCACTTTCTTTTCATTCTTAACAGTTTTATTAGTAGTAGCAATGTGTATGAAGTGCATACAGTAAACACTTCCCAGCATAGAAGTGGAATCATGGTTGCCTGGCGAACCTGTCATCAATGAAAGGTTGTTTGCTGACAAGCCTGAGAAGGCTTAGGATGGCAGGAGGCCCCTCTGGAGTCCCCATGTGGACTTCCTGAGGCTGCTTTTCATGACAAAGCCTTCAGAATGCTGTAATGAGGTGTCTTCAGCTGACTCCACCTTTCCCATAGGATGCAGTTCTTTGTTTGCAGTTAGGCACATTTCCCTGGTGTGTTATCTTCCAGCCAGCAGCCTGCTCACCTGCCTGCAGGTTGGCCACACCGAGCTTTTCAAAGGGACCTTTGTGCCCTCATTTCTTTCCCTCTCTGCTGGCTTGATAGTAGTAGCCTGATGGTTTCCAGAATGGGTGGTAAGCAGGTGACATCAGTGTCCTAAATCCCAGAATGTGATGATCACAAGGGTTAAGCGAACATAAACATATGTATATATTACAATCTTCCCTATAGTATAAATCGTGTTTTTTCTTTTTCTTTTCTTTTCCATTTTTTTTTTTAACAACAGAGTTCTTTTGTTCAAAGATATTCCTACACGGAAGAGTAAGCCTTTACATGATTATAATTCCTGAGCGCTTACGTCAGCTTTTCTCAGTGTGCCTAATTCAGCAGCCTCCCCACTGTACAGCAGGAAGACCGAAAGAGCAGACACAACAAAGACATGGCAAAGTACAACGGATACACAAAATCAAGATTTCAAATTTTTGTGGCAAAAGTATTAACATTATTAATCTTCCTGAAGAACGTTAAAAAAAAAATACAAGCCAATGTGTTAGGAAGATGTCCATTCTTTCCAAATCAAATCTCAAAAAGATATTGCATGAGACTGCCTAATTTGATTTGTAAATTTATGTAAACTAAGTAAGAAGAGCAAAAGATATTTTTTGGCAACAAAGGGGTGCTGAGGGGAGAGGGGCGGGGACGGGACAGCAGGGAAGACCAGAGATGGAGAATCATTCTCGAAGCATCTCTGTTAAATTCTCCAGTTGAAGTCTGAGGAGGGAGAACAGACTTGATGAAGGCAGGGAAGGTGCCCCTTGGGTGGCCCTTGAGGGACTTCTAGAACCTGCATGAGTACTGCTGCCCTAGAATCTATGACCTGCTCTTGGTGAAGCACCGGGGAGAGCTGTCTTCCCAGGTTAAAGAAAACAGGGCCCTTCGGCATGCACTTGTGTGTGGGGGGTTGTTCATTAAGTGTCCTTGTGCACTGCACCACAAGCCTGGCGACTGCCATAGCACAAGCCTTTGACACAAATGAATGTAGCTAGCCACATCCAGAGGAATCCATATTGGTATCTGAAGCCTGAAGAAGGGCCATCAGAGAGCATTTCTGGAGACCACAGCCTGTGAGAGCAGATTGTAGAAGTGGAGGGACTGTGAGCATCTGAGGAGCTGATTGATTCAAGGAGACACAAAATGTGGACTGTAGGCTCAACAGAAGATAGAGCTCCTTTGAGAGGAGTAGGTATATCAGTTGTCCCTCATTGCCCACTAGACTACAAGTCTGATAGCTGCTCCCATCAAAGGGTGTGTGTATGTACCTGTGTTTGTCTGTGTGTGTGTGTGTCTTTGTGTGTATGTGTCTTGTGTGCTTGTATATGTGTGCATGTGCATGCATGCATATGTGTGCCTGTGTATGTGTATATGTGCCTTGCATGTCTCTCTCTCTGTGTATGCTTGCGTGTATGCCTTGTGTGTCTGTGTGTGTATGCATGTGTGTATATGTGTATGTGTCTGTGTCTCTGTATGTGTGTATGTATGCGTATCATGTGTGTGTCTCTGTGTGCTTGTACATGTGTGTGTGTGTGTGTGTGTGTGTGTGTGTGTGTGTGTGTGTGTGTACCTATAGAAGTCAGAGGTTGATGTTGGCTGTCTTCTCTTGTGGTTCAACCTATTTTTTTGATAGGACCTCACTGTACCTGGAGCTTAGCAGTTGTCTAGAGTGACTGGCCAGTAAGCCCCATCATCTTTCCTTCTCTGCCCCTCTGCAAACACTATGATTCAAACATCAGCCACTACTCCCAGCTCGTGTGGGTGCCAGAGATCTAAACTCAGTTCTCAAGCTTGGGAGTACTCGCTTAACTGACTGAGCCATTTCTTTGGCCTCAAGACTGGAATTTTTGAGTCCCTGATGGTCATCTGTGGGATTCTGTCAGCCATGGTGCTAAGAATGTAGAAGTGTTTTGCCTCTGAGGAAACACATTCAAAACCACTGTGAGTGCTAACAGCCACCCCGGGCCTGAAGTTTGGCTTCAGAGCTGAGACATTTGCACCCACACAGGACTTGTGTCCACAGTCACACACGCCCATCATCACTGCACTGAGCCAGCTGTCTATCCCACTGCCTTCCAACTCTCTACCATATGTGAATGTCAGCAAGGAGCTGACACGAAGATTCAACCTTCCTTCCCTCTCCTGCTTGGCTTTCTTGTTTCTTACCAGACCCTGGAGTCTGTTATTTATTCCTCCCAGCTTCTGGGTTCCCCCCTCCCCAAGGGAAGAGCTACAAAATGAGCTTCTACAAATTGTCATTTGATCCCCAAAAAAGTCATTTCATGCCTGGTTCATTCAAACCGCGGAGGTGTCCCTGAAAGCAGAAGCATAACCTTTCTTTCTGTCTCAAGTTATACATCGGTTTAAATTAGCAAGAAAAATGTTTCCACACAGCCTCAGCCAGGGAAGTGAGTAGCAACAGGAGGGAAAACTCCCCGGAAGAGAACACGCTGTCCACGGGCCTCAGTTCAATAAAAAGACAGCAGCGGAAAATGCCAAACCTCCAGGTAGAGGAGAGCATGCAGGACAAGTTGGTTAACCCCTCTTTTAGGGGATAATAACGCTTATTTCTCTATTTTAACATCATAATGATTGGCATGCAGTCACTCCTGTGCTGAAAACATTATAAATAAATATCAATTAGGGCATAAGGGAATGTGGGTAGTCTTGCTAAAAAATAAATGCTTTTGAGTGTGGACATAGTTTCTCTCTCCCCTCATCCCCTCCTCAGCCAACAATTTATTTTTGCTGGCATTTGAGGTTAAATGTAGCATGAAGGAGGCAGGCTATAAAGCACAAAGTTACACCTCATTTGCTTCCTTGGAACTTATTCTCCAATGGTCCCTCTTTCATAAAGGAGGACTCAGAGTCCAAGAGATGAAAAGCAGTTTTCCAGACAGTGCTTGGATACAGGGGCAGAGCAAAGGACAGAGGCAGTCCTGGGGGTGAAAAGGTGTTTTCAAAATGCAGATGTACACATGGCATACATGAATCTAGTCTGTGTCATAGCCCATTCAAGGGCTTCCATCCAAAGGAAAGGCATTTGAGCCGAATGCCTGACTTCAGTAGTGAAATGGTCCTTCCTCCTTATCCCATCCATCTGGGAAGGGCTCACCACCATCCTAAGGATGCTGCTCCTACTGAGACATTGCATCCTCAAGTGACTCTCAGGCTCCTGCCTCTCCTGACCTTACATGATAAAGTCTGCCAGATCTGCCTTCTTTATGTCAACCATGTAAACTCATCCCTTCACCCATACCACACGGTCCCTTACTGGTTGTTCATGCTCGAATGAGACTATATTATATACTCACGCATGCACGTGTTTTTGGAAAAAAAAATTGTTGATTATGTAAAGCTCTCCAGTTTCCATCAGATGTGAGTGGGCCAGGGGTATACATCTACCCATTCCTTTACAAAGAACTTTTCTTTCACAAGCGGGCATGCGTAGCAATCCCATTTAAAACATTTTCTTTGGGAAGCTCACTCTATGTAAAGTTTCTGGGGAACTATTAGGCAGTGCTTGCCCCAGACTACTTGTGGACAGCCAGCTCAAATGCCATGGTTGAACGTGACCTTTGCAGTATCTCCACAGCTACTTTCATTTGTCTTCTAGGGTGGCAGTTCTCATGCCCAAACAACTAATAATGGAAGGAACTTTGCTTTAGCTTAAAAGCCTTCAGGCCAAAACACTCGTCATTAGCGGGAGTTAATGTCATGCCTGAAAACTATGATAAGAAAATTCTCCCTCATGAGAGAGAGAGAGAGAGAGAGATTTAGCAGGACCCAGCAGGCATGGAGGCAGGAGCAGGAAGCTGAGAGATCACATCTTCCAATGGGGAAGAAAGCAGAGAGCCAATTGGAAATGGAGTAAGAATCTACACACTCAAGGTCCACTCCGGGTGATGTACTTCCTCTAGAAATACTCCACTTCCAGGAGCTAATGGGTCCTGGAGGGATGACTCAGGGATGAGAACACTGGCTGCTCTTGCAGAAGATCTGGGTTCATTTCCAGCATCTATAACTCCAGTTCCAGGAGATCTGATGCCCTCCTCTGACCTCTATGGGCTTTACACACATATGGCTTACATACATGCATGCAGGCAAAACACTCACATTAATTAAAAAAAAGAAAGAAAGAAAAAAGACACTACCCTCCAAGGTTTCCACAACATCCCCAAACCGTGACACCAGCAGAGGAGCAAGTGGTCAGATAGGGACATTCTCATTCAAACCTCCAAGGCCAGCTTCTCCAGAGGCTGAACACCAGCCAGAACAGCTTTGTGAGAGCCCTGATGGAAATTGAAAGTCGGAAGAGTTCTGAGGGTAACACATAGCTAACACAATGGTAGAATACCGAAGAAGCGTGCTTGAAGCTCTCAAATACTACAAAATAAATCCTTCACTTCTCCTTTTCTGTATTTTCCCCTGTAAGGGAGCCTGTTTAGCCCTGGATGGCAGCATGGCTGAGTTTCTACCACTGACCCTCTAGTGAGCAGAAGTTATCCAGGAGCTGCAAAGCTACGGTTTCTATGTCTACAAACTTATGTCTTTTATACCGTGAGGAAGTTGCAAGGCATAGTATTTCACGTGTTTTCTTTGAGAGGTCCGAATGTCGCCTGGAGTGCATAGCTTTAGTATGGTCAGCAGACATGAAGACAAAACAAAACAAACCCTCTTTCCAACATAGTGATGAAAACCTAGAATAGCAGTTGCTGTACTCCTTTTTAAACCCCACTGAAGCAGCCCCAGGCTGCTCTTAGCATCTACCAGGGCTAGAAGATTCTGCCTCCTGCTTCATTCATCATGTTCTCTGTATAGCTTTAGGTATATAGTGGACTATTATGAAACAAATCCAAGTCCTCTACCTTCAGTTATCCATCTGTAGGGGCCCTATCACATGGAAGAGTATTTAAAGAAGTCAGTCCAATGAATGGGGTTATGCTTAGAATGGATGATGAAATCTTAGAGAATCATCTTAGACTTCCTCCAACTTTTAATCCAGTCTTCTAAGTTTGTCTTCGTGTGGGCTGCATATTTCTGCTGTGGTCGGGAGCTAAGTACATAGTGAAATTGCATCCAGGACAATACCGCCCAAAAGGACCTATGATCCCTTGGGTTCTTGTTTCTCTCCATTACTTCTGCATCAGAGAATTAGAGGCTTTTCTTTTTTTTTAAATTTTTTTATTATTATTATTTTCTTTATTTACATTTCAAATGCTATCCCGAAAGTTCCCTATACGCCCCCCCCCCGCCCCTGCTCCCCTACCCACCCACTCCCACTACTTGGCCCAGGCCTTCCCTTGTGCTAGGTCATATAAAGTTTGCAAGACCAAGGGGCTAGAGGCTTTTCTGTTGTGTCTTCTTACCCTGGAATCACTGTTATCAGCCCCTCTCAAATATTCACGGTCTGTCTTACCCTTTGCCTTGATTTTCCCTTGGGTGATGAGATTTTGTGTGTTTCGTTTTCTTCTCTCCCATCCTCCTTCCCCTATGTCATGTATCAGAGGGTAGAAGCCTGGCTGTGCAGGTCTAATATCTGGATATACTTTAGCTCCAGTTCTCTGTATGGCACAAACCACTGAGTCCAGAAGATATCCAGGAGCGCAGCAACTACTCTCCTCAGCAGTGTCTCTGTCCCATTCCCTAGGTGCTGTCTGTGTGCTGAGGTCTCATTCTTCCTATGCCTCTTTTGCATGAATTAACTCCTCCCACTAGAGAAAGAATTACCCAACATTCCTAGAGTAACACGACAGACATCCTTCCCTTCACAGACTTCCTCCCAACAGATACTAAGGAGTAGTAGTACCTGCAGAGTTAGAGCAGTAAAAGAATCTTAGGCAGAGGTACCAAAGACAGGGCTAGAAGGAGACAACCAGAACACTTTAAATGGGGATTTAATTGTTGATCACCTATAGAGCACCAGGAACTCTACAGGGGGCTGAGTTAACAAAACAAGTACAGTGGTTCCTTGTCCTAACCAGTATAAAGCAAACTGGTTAAGGTAGCTTTGCCCAGCACAACAGCAAGAGCAAGTACCTGACAAAGGCATGCAGGAAGGAAATGGGTTATGCTAGGGTTGGGGGCATTCAGTGATGCCTAGGGGGACCGTAAACCTTAAAGCATGGATTTGGAGTGGGAAGTAAATTGGGACATTCAATGAAGGTTCAACAACAAAAAGATAGTACGTACAGGGATAAGAAGTAGTGGAGCTTCCATTTTGGCTTTTGAAAAGATTGATTGACAAGTGGTATGAAAACACCAGCAAAGCAGAAGAATTCAGATAAGACCATCATTGCAGTAGAACACACTGACCTTGGGTAGGATGGAGGCAGAGCAGAACTAGGGAACTTCATCTCTGAGATCACTAAGGCTTTGCACAAACCCCTGAGCAGCTCAGCATCACCTTAGATACATACCCAACCACAGATCTTACTTAAATTTATAGTTTTATGAAACATTGGCTTCTCTGTATGGGCAGTCTCAGAACTCTTTTCTCAAAAAAAAAAAAAAAAACACACACACACACACACACACACACACACATCAGGAGAGCTGAATAGTTAACCAAATTTAAGCCAGTAACAAACACATTTAGAGCCTTTAGATTTGGTAGACAGAGAGTGCCTATAGCAATGTAAAAATATAGCCAGTATGTTTGAAGATGTTATCAGTGAAAAGCTCAGCTTTCCACTCCTCCTCACTGGCCCCTGAAAATTAAGACCATGTTTTAGAAATATGTTATTAGAACAGCCTAATTAAGTTGTTCAAGCCAACAAATGCCTGTAATCCTCAACACGATGCTCCCAAGACGGCTATGCCTATTCCCATTTACAGAACAGTGAAGACTGAGTTTCAAGGAGATCAGATAGCCACACACACACACACACACACACACACACACACACACACACACCCCTACCTACCTACCTACCTCTTGGCCAGAAAGAGCAGCTCCAGCTGTGCAAGATTATCAGCTGTGCACAGACCTATCATATTATATTCTCACCTGTTTTTCACCTTGACTTTGGGGGAAAAGGAACAAAGCAAACTTTAGCAATGTGCCAGGATCTGAAGCCATCTGCAGATAGTTGTTGAGGTTTGAATGGCACAGTTAAAAGAATTCTCATAAGAGATGGGTGTCCTTCTAAGCATGCTGTGTTAGGCTGGGTCTTAGAATGTTCGTTGTTTTATTTTGTTTTGTTTTCTGAAAAAACGCTTATTCTACTCTGCCCCATCTCCTCCCTACCCCATCTCAAAAAGAGAGCAGAACCTGGCATCCAAGAGCCTGCTTTCCTCGCCTGATCACCCAGCACATGTAAAATATGGTGAAATACGGTCTGATACAGCCCCTGCCAGGACAGCGCTCGGCAAGCACTGGGGCATTGCTAAGCAACACCACAGAGAAGCTCGCTGCAAATTAGGGGACAAATTTGTAAGAAGCCAGAGTATCTGGGGACTCACATGGACATTTTATTATGAACCATCTGGATGATCCACAGTAATGACCACACATTACTGTTCACTGTTCAAGGCTAATAATCCCCGCATAATTATATTGACGCCTTCCCCCTGTGATCCTAACCTAGCTTTCAAAGTCTTCCACTGGGCTTTGCCTCGTCCAGGTACTAATCTGCAGAATGACTGAGGAGCGTTAGACCTAGTGAGCAATTTTCATTCCTTCCAAAATCAAATTTAAAACACAGTAAGAAAAGTCACTTCCTGCTCTCCACTTGCACAGTGGTGGAAAAGAATGCCCAGAAATGCCCATAATAGATGGAACTGGTCACAATACCATAGCTTTCAGGTTTCCCAATGTGGGCTCCACTACAGTTCCCCAGAGGAAACCATCGTAAAATTAAGTCCCATTCTCAGCCAGCAAGGACCCAACTAGAGCACAAAGAAGCAAGTCTTGACCTGATGAAGTAAAGTGTTAGGCAAGTATGCCTGCCAGGTCCAGCCACCTGAATGTTCATTTATTCAACTAACATTGTAAGTAAATTGGACTAAGCAATCCGATTTTAAAGCACGTTATAAAATTGATGAGCGAAATATAGCTCAGATTCATTAAGCTTTTTTTTTTTTAATTTAGAATTTGTTGAAAACACATGAAAATCAAGAGGTTTCATAAAGAAAGCCAGGTATGCAGGTTCAACTCATAAGAAAGGGTCTGTGAGTACTTCATTTACGGTACTCATTTACACATGTACATAAAAACCAGGAAGCACCTGAGTGAGCGAGACAAAAAAAAGTTGATAACAAACCACAAGGCCTACATTTGCAAAGAGTTGAGACTGGAGAGAAGGAATTTCACAAAAGGGCCAGTTTCAAGCGGGCATGAACGTCAGCGGTAACTCCTTAAGAGCGAGTGCACATGCGCACGCATGTACGTCCTGCTTATACACCCTACTTGGAACTCAGTAGCAGGTGTAGGATTACTGTCGTGGTTCATTTTGTGATGCTCTACCAGAATGCCTAGTACTGGGTAATTTACAAAGCACAGAACTATGTGCTCAGTTGCTCATCGTTCTGAGGATGTGGGTCTGGCGGGGGCTAGCTCTCTGCTGTCAGGACGGCACCTTGTCCTCCATAGGCTTTGGATGTTGCTCACAAAGGCAAAGATAGAGCCCCTCCCATGATTCTTTTTTTTTTGGGGGGGGGGCGGGTTTCGAGACAGGGTTTCTCTGTATAGTCCTGGCTGTCCTGGAACTCACTTTGTAGACCAGGCTGGCCTCGAACTCAGAAATCCGCCTGCCTCTACCTCCTGAGTGCTGGGATTAAAGGCGTGCGCCACCACGCCCGGCCCATGATTCTTTTTATGGCACCATGGATCTATTTCCAAAAGAATCTATCCTCCTGACCTGAACGGGTCTTGAACGGTTCTAAATCCCAATTTCATTGCATTAAAAATTAAGTTCAATTCATTTATGCAGGAGGACCCATCCAAACCATGTTCAGCTCTTTACTTTTTGTTTGCCAAGTGCTTACCTCGCTTTGAGAAACCTAAGTGAGAAGCTTTCATCTCACAGAACAAAAAGAAGTATCTTTCAGCAGGAGGAAAGAACTCCACGGGGCAAAATGTATCTCCGCTAGCACCTCGTGTATGGCATACGTATGCTGCACATTGAGTTCAGCTGTCCCCAGGCACCTGTGCACCGAGTCCCTGTTGAAGAGCCACTCAGAGAAGTTCATCTCGAATGTCAGTCTCCCACAGAATGCCAAGCCAAGCTTCTGCAATGAGTCAGTACTCTGAAAGCTTTGAAAGCTTTTGAATTTGAAGGTTAAAATATTCCTTCCTTTCTCACTTGAGTAGGAAGTGAGATTCGAGGTTGTTTCCTCATTTAACCTCCATCTCTTAAGTGGTTCGGGTTTTGTTTTGTTTTTCTCCAATTTACAAAAAAAATTACTTCTGTTGGCCAGGAATGTTTGGTACATAAGAATAATGGCTAAAGAAAACCTTTTAAGAAAACCATTAATTTTGGTAGTCCATACAAATTGGTTTTTGAGGGGGGAAAAAAAAATCCAACCATAAAGGTTAATATTGGGCTGTATTAGAAAACATCTTCTTTCAGCCAAGAACTTAGGCTTAGTTTGAAGAAAAAAATTTCAAATTGGGAGACATTGAAAAAAAGATAGTAATTGTGCTGTCTAATGGTGATCCCCACACATGGGAGGCAGAGGCAGGCAGAGCTCTGTGAATTTGATCCTAGCCTGGTCTACAGAGCTAGTTCCAGGATAGCTACCCAAAGAAACCCTGTCAAAAAAAAAAAAAAAGCAGTAACCAATCTATTCCAAACACCCTACAAAACAATCATAAGATCTACAAACAGAGCCAGGCATAGTGGTTCATGCCTTTAATCCCAGCACTTGGGAGGCAGAGGCAGGCAGAGCTCTGTGAATTTGATCCTAGCCTGGTCTACAGAGCTAGTTCCAGGATAGCTACCCAAAGAAACCCTGTCAAAAAAAAAAAAAAAGCAGTAACCAATCTATTCCAAACACCCTACAAAACAATCATAAGATCTACAAACAGAGCCAGGCATAGTGGTTCATGCCTTTAATCCCAGCACTTGGGAGGCAGAGGCAGGCAGATTTCTAAGTTCGAGACCAGCCTGGTCTACAAAGTGAGTTCCAGGACAGCCCAGGCTATACAGAGAAACCTTGTCTCGAAAAAAAAATTTAAAAAAAAGATCTACGAACAGTGCAAATGCTGTGTATGATGGGAAATTCCAGATCATCAACCTTTATCCTGTCATCTAGAAACATTCATGCTAGATGTTGGGTACATGCCTGCAGTCTCAGTGCTTGGGTGGGTAGATGCAAGAAGATCAGGAGTTCAAGCCTGAACTCAGCTAAGTAGTGAGTTTGAGCCTAGCTTGGGCAATTTGAGTCACTGTCTCAAAAATCCAGAGTAACAAGAAATAAAATCTTCAAAGCAAACATTTATTCTGCGATTAAAGGAAATCCTCAGATTTATAGAAGAGACAAAAATACCTTCATTCTGAGATTAAATTAACAAATTGCTGACTTGCTTCTGGAAGTTTTCCAAAGGTATCCTTTATCAGGTTCTGTGTATTGGGAAAGAAGTAATAGGTAATTTGTTTCTCATTTGAATATCTCAAAACACTCTTGAATAGCCACGCAGGAGACCATTAGCCCTTGGATAAGACTTCACTACTTTACACTAAGTTGATTTTTTTATAGATTGTTGCTGGACCTTCGGCAGACACAGATAGGAGACCAGTTACTAAAGATGTTTGTAATTCCCCAGTCCAATTTCTTTACAGACCAAGTCGTCTGATCTTATAAAAACACTCCTGACAAGTAATGGCCTCTCCCTGTGCCCCAACCTCAGTGGAAGAACAGAAAAAAAGGGGGAAGGGGCACGCAGTTCATAACTAGTAGCACCTATCGTTGAGCTGCCCAATAAAGGCCTCTTAACCGCTGTTGTAATGGCTGCCGTGGAAAAACTTGAGCATCAGTGTTGACCTTCTCGGTTTTACCAAGTCCAGAAAAACTCAACACACCAAAGCGTTCTGAATGCCAGTGTCTCTGCGGAGCTGTCCATTTGAATACTTTTATTTAGTAAATGCGAGGAGAGCTGAGCATGTGGTGTGGGGATGTGGGTTTTCTGTTTTAGACAGATTTAAAGAAAGACAGTCTTTACTCTCAAAGTAAGACATTAGCCAGGAACCAGCTCACTGGCAAATACACAAAGGGAAAATGTCTGGGCTCCCGACAGATAAAGAAGGCTCACATGTCCCATCCTCTACCTCCTTTTGGTCAGTGCTTTGATTTTCCTTAAATCTGAGAGCAGATGTAAAGGATTAATGAAGAGATGTTTTTAAATATGGGCCCCCATCATGATGACTGTCTTTTGCTATTGAACAACAAATCTCTTTTGAAAACCTCTTGGCCGTATTGAATTTGTCTTAACAAGCTCGGATAAGGTACCAAGTTGTCCCATTGCCCTGCTTCACATCCTAGGGGCTCTCATCTTTGTGGTACTTGCAATAATGACAGCTTCTCACATTCTTCCTTGTGTGGGTTATCCTGTATGCTCTTCACTGCCACTCTGTTTATAGGACAGCGCAATGACCATGCTGAGGATGCCAGCATTCAGAGAGAGGAAACACCCTGCTCAGAGTCACTTGTCCCATAAGCCGCAGATCTTGGTTCCCAAACTACACCTCCAATTTCAAATCCCATCTTCTTCCATGCACTTTATGCTGAACATAATCCTTCCTTGCAAGCCAGTACTCATCCATACATCTTGACGAGCACCGGACAGCTTAGCTGCAATTTGCCCTGCAGTCAGGACTAAGAAGGCCTTGATTTTTCAGATTGTCCAGAAAAGGTCAAACCCATACCCAGAAATAAAAGCTAGATCTTTGAAAAGAATAGAACATCAATCATTAATTTTTCCCGTGAGATGGCACTTACATAATCAATGTGTATTCTCATTTGTTTCTTCACCTCCAGTCCTCATTCAAATCACATGACCTCAGCATAGGTCCTACTACCGGCTTTCCATTTCACACACACAGATTTCAAATCTTCAAACATGGGAAGTCCCTTCTGCTGCTGCTCCCAACTCTAGGGTTTGGTGGTAGCTATGGAATTAAGAGTGTCAAAGGCCTCCAAAGAACAGCTGAGGAAGGAGAAATCTGTGCCCATGTATTTCTTGCGAAAGGCAGAAGCCACAGGCCCCAAACACTAATTCTTATTCACAGATTAGAAACAAACCCCCTACCTTGATTCTGTTCAGTGTCAAGTATGGACCAGAACCCGGAGGCCAGACCTGTAAAGTCAGCTAGAGAGATTGCTAGCAAGTGTGGAGCAAGGTGGTCAGATGAACAATAATATGCTCAGTTCCTTGGATGTGTAGGGATTGGGACACCTAGGACCCCAGCTCTCCAGGTGGCACAAAAGCCAGCACAGCACCATGTCGGCCAACATCAGTGGCCAGCCTTCAGGCTCATAGAAAACATACCAGTGAGTTTGTAGGGCACTGTGGGAGGAGGCATCTATGGTCAAATTTAGGCTCATCCCAAACACAAACCAATGGGTTTCCAATGTACCCCTCCCCATGGGCCATGTGGTATTCTTAAAGAAGTCTTTCAAAGAAGTGGTACCAGATGATTTCCAGTGTGGAAACCAGGATGACATACCACTCTTTCATGAAGCTGGGACCAAACAGTTACCTTCTAACCTTTCCGAGCCTCTTCCCTCCTTTCCTCAAGAGACTCTCAGTTGGTTCCTAGTCCAAATAAGTTGAAAATAGCAGGGTGATGGTCATGAACACCTTTAATTGCAGAACTCTGGAGGCAGAGCCAAGAAGATCTGTGAGTTCTAGGCTAGCCTGGTCTACAGAGAGAGTTCCAAGACAGCCAGGGCTACACGGAGAAACCCTGTCTCAAAAACCGGAAGTAAATAAGTAAGAGAGAGAGAGAGAGAGAGAGAGAGAGAGAGAGAGAGAGAGAGAGAGAAATGATCAATGAAAAACAAGTCAAAGGTGGCTTAAGGTGTCACGGGTTGAAGGGTGGGTGATTTGGAAGTCAAGTTCTTGCACAGGTGAGTTTCATTACGCTTTCTGGGCCCTTACAGCAAGGTTGGCCTGGCTATAGGCTATCAACAAACAGTGGCTGAAGTCACTTTCTTGGGGGGGGGGGGGCATCCTTGGCCTATAGGACAGTAGCCAGATGTGTGAGGAGCTCTGGCTTCTGCACGCACACTGTTTATGTCCTGCTTGCATGTTGCATCCCTCAACCTGCACCACCCATGACCCCAGGATCAGGGAACAGGCGTGTCTGGCTGGTGGAGATGTTGCCCTGCTTCCCTCGGGATGTGACTGCTCAGTTCACAGTTCACCATCTCACCATCCCGTGGCTGCCAGCAATGAAGACTGTGTTCCAATCTGTTCATTTCCACCCTCCATCCTTTCCTGAAACTATCGGCTTGAGTCGATGCTATTCCCTTCAGCTTCCTCCTTCCACTGCTCGATTGGCCATCTACCTGTTGCTATGTGGCTTTTCACTGCCTCACTCCACATGGTTTGCCTTATTTTTTTTCCCATAAAGTGTGCTCCTATTCTTGTTCCTGTGTACCATTCGCCATCCAAGGAAGCAGCTCAGAAGTGATCTAGATGTTGCCACAGTGCACGTATGTGTGTGAAGCTTGTTTTGTGTGAAGAGTTCCTACTCTGTGTCAACATAAAGTGACAATTCAACAATGTGATTGTATTTATTATGCATTGCTCCAAGTAGAGATAAAGTTCAAAACAATAGCATCTACCACAAACAGGTGCTTCACAGGTTGGGATCAAAACAGGTGTGTGCATACACAAAGGTTTGTGTCTGAAAGAAGATGGATCCACTAACACACAGTGATGTGGCATCACTGTGCAGAACATGGTTGACAGCCAGCTTTGCAAACACATGACCACCCATATCCCGTTTTCTGAGCAGATAATAGTGGATTCCAGCTGTTTATTCCTCTGCTTTACATGGCAGAGGAAGAAGAGCCTACAAAAAACTATTTGTTGGTTGATAGAATTTATCAATTTACTGCAAGATTACACACACACACACACACACACACACACCTATTTTGTAAAGCCACTATGAAGATATGATTAATATTTATGAAGTATGTAGATCATTTAAGACCTCTACTCCTCTGTAAACACACATACATGCATACACCAGCTGTTCTTAGAAAAAAAAACACTTCACTAAAAGCAATACCTATAACTCACAAAAATTTATTATTTAAATAAAATTCAACTTTTTATTGAACCACCTGCATCTCTTGTAATGATTCTAACAAAGACCAGAATAGATAAAATCCACAAGAACATAAAGATGGGATGATTTTTCTCCCCAAAGGTATACTTTTCTACTGGTATATTCATATTAAAATAGCTTTAGATGAAATTAGACATGTGGAAAGGAGTATATAGAGGAGAGAATGTATAGTATAAATACCCAACGCAGGGTGTTGGTCATCTGCTATAAGCAGGCTCCTACATCTCACACAGGCTCATCAATTTCGAGTTGATTCACATGTGAGTTTTCAGCATCTGTCCAAGGCGATGGGCCATGGACACATTGTGTGGAGTCACAAGAGTGTCTCTGGAGCCTAATTAAATTCTTGAAGTTTATTGGGAGAATGTCATTATGACCATTTTTAATCAGCTTACAACATTGCTCAAAATTATCTGGGATTGTAAAAAAAAAAAAAAATCAAAGTTTCTGTTTTGAAACTAAAGTAAGAGACAGAAGAAATATGTCCCTGTCTCCTCTCTCCCCTAACCCAGTCATCATGTAACTCCATTGACTCCAAATTCCTGCCTCCCAGTGATCTCCAGTGCAGACGGGTCCCCGGGTCATCTACACTCGGAAGCACGGAAACTGCTCCCCTACCCTGCTCTTTGCACCACCGCAGGTCATGCCTTGGTCCCCAGGTTGTCTCAGCCAGGTGGGCTCCCCCAAGAAGATGCCTCACTGGTCCTTCCAGTGCTTGCAGTGCCTCTGGCACCTTGTCCAGCATCCTGCACACACGATACTCTAAAATATGAGATCTTCAGGAATAGAGTTAAAATTGGGCTGTTCGTACAGCATCTCTCCAGGTAGCCTCCTTATTCTCTAACAGATGGTTCTGTCAGGGGCTGGAAAAGCCATGCGGTGACTTTCAGGCCACTTTACATAGCAAGTGTCTACAAGGATCCCTGCATGTAGACGGCTGTTCTTGCTCAGTTCTTTCCTTCTGGAGTGTCACCTCTATAAAAGTTGTGAGATTAGCAAAGGCCTGTGCCGAAGCACCTTTGCCAAGTATTCTGTTTTGTTGAGTGTTAAACTAACGTGCCCTATTCTGTACCACACAGCCCAGGCCACCCTCAGTTGAATAATATATTTTCAGTGATTCTGAAAACGGGCCGTGAAGCCGTCTGCCACATGCCTTGTGTTTGCACATCTCCAGATAGTTACGATTGCCGAATCTTGACAGTGTAACTCTGCATCTGATTAATTAAGAATGTGTAAAAGCGAAGTTTTTGCATTATAGCTCGTTCCTTATCTTTGTGTCTTTTACTGTGATGTTGTAGAACTTGGATCATATGGAAAACTAAAATATTATGACACAATGACTGAAGAAGGTAAGAATGATTTCAGAATTGTACGCCCCTGGCTTTTTCCTTTTCCTTCTTACATTTATGGTGTCTGTTGCTTGCCCATTTTTTAACCTCTTTATTTTCTTCTTTGCATGATCTCAGTAACATTGTGTGGTTTTTGGTTGGTTTGTTTGATTTTGGTTTTGAGTTCTGCGTTCTGCATTTTTGTCTAGTTTTCACCATTGCGTTTAGTTGGAATTAGAGACGTGCAATACCATGGGTAATTTTGTTATTCCATTCAAAACAATCAAACCATCCTGATTATATAACACACGCAGAGAAATGGTGTCCACAATACAAGCACAAATCAACACCCACGTACTCATAGGAACATACGGAAACGTGTCCACCCAGCACTCGCCTAGGATGCTCTGCATTTCACAGGAGGATTAAGTTTTGATGGATTTATTATTTGTGTAAAAGCAAAGAAATACCTAAAGTAGCATGTACACTTTAAACCAGCATAAATCCCAGTTCTCAAGCAGAGGGCAGTGGCCTGTGTCCTCAGACCCTACTGTCCCTGCCAACTCCACAGTTCTAGTCACCAGACTTGTCTCTAGGAGGCTCCCGCTCTGTAGGTTGGGTGAGTCACTTGAACAATTTCCTAAGTTGGGATTTATTCTTAAGTGTACTTACTAGAGGACTCCAGTCCCCATCTCAGAGAGTACCCTTGTCCCTGGCAGAATCACTTTTCGAAATTATTTACTTCTGGAACAGAATTCATAGAAGAGCAATTCGACATTTTTGAATTCTTGTAAAGGGACTTTGTCTCCTCACTCAGCTGTCATTCCACCCCATGCATGTCTCCACATTTTGAGGAATATGCAGTATTTATTTTTTTAAAAATCATTTGGGGTTTTTATACAATTCTTCCTATGATACCAACATACAATCAGAAGGTACCCTAGATGTCTTTCAACACAGGAAATTCCCAAGTGTGTTGCATATCTTGCGTTCAGCTTCCAGTATTTCTTAGCTGCCTTAGTTTACCAAAGATTTCCTAGTTGCTTTGCATGCACAAAGTGAACCATCTGACAGTCCTGAATAAGCCTATTCTCAACCCCCTCCAGTTCTGGCTTCTCTACATAACTGGGCCCTTCTATGTTGCTCTCCTGGGTTTCTGGTTAACCACTGCAGAATTATTAAGTGGTCTGGCCACTAAGAAGATCTTCATCAGAGTCCTGTCAACAGCCGGAGAAATACAGGTCTTTGGTCAGTGCCCTCCCACCAGGGAGTAGGTTGAAGGGAGCCCCCAGCCTGGCTGTCATTTGATTTCTGGCTTAGGGAGAGGGTTTGTTGACTCTCACTCATCTCCACTCTGTCCCTTATAACACCCTGTCCATGACCTACCAGTCCCACCTCTCTCTTGTCTCCCTGTCACTTTATCAACTCTTTCCCTGTTTCTCTCCTTCCTCTTTATACAACCCTCTGAGCAGATGCTGTTATGCAGCTGCTCCTTCCTCTTTCCTTGCTACCCCAGATAAGATCATGGGGCGATAAAGGAGGAGTCCTTACAGTCTGATGATATTGCTTGCTAATGATAGAGGTTGGGAGAAAGAAAACCAAAGTCAAACTGTTGTCTGGACTAAGAACCAAGCATGGTCCTTAGGTCAGGAAGCTTGACCACCGGTGTCTTGGTGACCTCATAGGTCACCTTTAACCTCCTTCGTTATTTTGACTGCCCCTCTCTTCATTTGTTTCCCACTCACTGTCTTATTCTTGGCTAAACACCCTTCCTCGTTATGGTAAGCAAAAAATAACTGAAGCAGCATTCCATGACATATCCTCCTGTGATGTTGTTGGTGTGCTTCAACACCAAGGAAGAGAGAGAGCAGAGGAGGGAGCCATATTTAAAGCACTAAGAGACTTTTGACTTAGACTTCTCTACCCGGTAATTCTTGGTCCTTGGCTGTTCTGTCAGACACCACAGCCTACAGTGAATCATGCAGACCAGTGAATCCGATCTGCAGGGTTCTCAGGCCTCTTTGATCAGAGAAATCTTCCTTATGTGGATCTTCTTGTGGGGCCATCCAGGAAATGCTACCTGCCATTAACCCTTCATGTGGATTGAAAATCTCTGAAAGAGTGAAGTCTTCTAAGCACATAGCAGTCCCGTTGCAGAACCGATGTAAAGGAGATCATGGAATAGAGCTTCAACCCTCCCAGGCCACACTTTTTGACAGAACAAGCCAAGTTTGGCTTGAACCTAGTTCGTGGATTCCATCAAAGAAACCCAAAGTCAACTTAGATCCCTCAGACCTGACAATAGACATTCTCAAGGGCTTCTCACCTCTCACTTTAAAATAATAATCATAACTGTGATTTATGACCCTCCACGCTGTGCAATGTAAGGGAGTGTAATAAAGATGGGGGCATCTGGGGCAATAACTATCACTCACTACCTTTGGGAAATACTCTGCTCCATTTAAGCAGTTTTACAGTTTGTGCACTGTGACTAGCCCTCCAGTGAGGCTTTATTATGTCGGCTCTTATGATGAGTCATTATTTGTAACTATTTACAGGGATGCTCTGGGCATGATGTAAGATCAGCTCCTTTTCATCCTCTTTAGAGGAATCAAATGGAAAGATGCATTATACATACCATCTCATCTCTAGAGAAGAATGGAATAGGGACTTGTAAATACTGTCCTACACATAGTTGGCACATTATTTTTGGGTGCCTTCTTATGCTAGGTGTCCTAGTAGGCACTCTGAGGAAACATGACTGAAAAGAAGGCAGTCTGTTCCCATGAAGCATGCAAACTAGAGGAAGTGGTAACAGAGAGTGACTGAGGCACCAGGAAGAAAAGAGTAAAAACTGGAGAAATTCAGTAGATGGTGTAGAAAAGATGTCTGCCAGTGAGGAAGGGAGAAGATTTTATTTTTATGAAGAAGGGACTCTTTGAATGAGCCTTAACAGGTTAGTAGATATGGGATAAACTAGATAAGGAAGATGGCAAAAAACTAACTGACTGGGCTGAGAGAAAGATGAAGAGGGAGGCCACTCCCACATAGTGAGGTGTCCAAGTGCAGTTTTGTAAACTTTGTATTGTCTCCCCAGTACCATGGTCACATGGGCAGGCTGTAATGGCACTGGAAGAAATCAAGGCTCATAGAAGTATCTTAGTGCTTGAAGACACTGAAGTTCAAAGGAGCAGAGTATTTCATCTGGGAATTCAGAGACAGCAAGTGATGATGGGGGGGCCAGGGTGTTGCCAAACTCAGTATAGTCACACCAAAGCTCTGTCTTGTGCTCTGGGGAGCACACCCATACTGGTTCTCCTCTACCTCTGTTTTGGTTTGTCTCTGTAATAAAGTACTGAAACAGATGCAACAGCCCAAGCCATCATCTCTTCATTATCATGAGGATGGATGCGGTGCCAGGAAGGATCAGGAGCAAGCAAAGACAATCTGCTTGAGAATGTCTGCCAAGTGGGGGACATGAGGTTTGAAGGCTGTAAGACATTAAGCCAGGAGAAAGCAGCAGGGCCATCCGTCATTCAGCCTTGGGGACCTAGAGCAGGCAAAGTCCAAGCCCCACCCCAATCAAACACTGCTTCTGTAGTTTTACTCCTATTCCCAAGATGATAAACTATCTAACCATGGCATCTCCTTAATAATAACTGCATAGGAATTATTTTACAGACATAAGAGGTTAGTGAGCTTTGCTTTTCCCCGGGATTGTATTTGCTTTTTGGAACAAGACACTTCATGAAATTCTAAAAACAAATGTATTAAGCTAGTTCAAAGATAGTGAGATGGCTCAGCAGGTAAAGACACTTGCTGCCAAGTCTGATGTCTCTAGTCAATCCTCGGGACCCATGTGGTGGAAAGAGAGAAACAGTTCCTACAAATCGTCCTCTGATCTCTAGATATACATGTAGCACAAGGTCCCGCCCCCCCCATCCAAAAAAAATGTACAAAAGAAAGAGTTATCTCAACCTATTTCTTCTAGCTCAACCCAATGTCTCAGAGTCCTAGGCCAACATTCTATCACAGACTGACCTACCCTCCCCCTCCCTGGTTTACATAATAGATTTAAAGCAAACGCCATATGCCTAAGTAATTATTTTTGCTCTATGGAGATCAGCATTTTATAGAGACTGGTAGGTGACTGGACAGTTACTTTGACTGACATTGTTGAAAGCCATCATCTGTAGCCAAAGCTGCCTGCATCATATTGTCCTGAAACTCAACAAAGCCTTTTGCAGAAGAGAAGATTTTTACACCCCCCCACCCTCCCAAATAAAAAATCATTCACTGATCATACCATAAATAAAAGTAAGGTAGAAAATGTTGTGAAAGTGAGAACAAAAATTAATGCCTTTCCTTGATGGAATTAATCCTGTTTCATGGCAACCAACAGCTCCTCTACCTCACCAAGAAACTATTAATATCGTGCATGAGTCATGGGATCCTAAACTAGATACATGGCTAGTTTTTTTTTTTTTTTTTTTTTNTGTAGACCAGGCTGGCCTCGAACTCAGAAATCCGCCTGCCTCTGCCTCCCAAGTGCTGGGATTAAAGGCGTGCGCCACCACACCCGGCTATGGCTAGAATTTTTTAAAACACATTGTTTCAAAGAAACAAAAGCACCAAGCACTCACACAGCCCTCCAGCCATCCAGTGTTCTCTTCCAAAGATAGGTGGGGTTTTGGAATACTGTTCAGCAGTGTTCTCAGTTGCCCAAGATACATCCTGTAAAACCATAGGAATAAAACAAGTTTGTGAGCCACTCGTTGCCTTTCCTATACATTTTAATCATTGCTTCAATATGTATGGATATGTTGTACACACTGGTATTATCAGATAGGGTTAACTCAACAAATCTAAATTAACAATGTCTTGATTGGGTAGAGGGTTATTTTTCTCTCAAGTGTAGGACCTGGAAGATATGGTTGTCCTACAATAATTCAAAACCCAGGATCCTTCTACCCACCCTGCTGCTTCAGCACCCTAAGGACTCCTCATGGTCCAAGATATCTGCTGCTGAAGTCCCAGGATTACATCCATAGTCACAGAAGGTGAAAAGGTCAAAATGATTCCATAATCAGATCATCACAGCCCCTCCCCCTCAGATAGTCATAACCCCTCCCCCTCAAGTAGTCATAGCCCCTTCCCCTCAGATAGTCACAGCCCCACCCCACCTCCAGTTTGTCACAACCCCATTCCCCATATAGTCTCAGCCCCTCCCCCTCAGATAGTCTTAGCCTCACCCCACCCCACCCAGATAGTCACAGCCCCACCCCCTCAGATAGTCACAGCCCCACCCCCTCAGATAGTCACAGCCCCACCCCTTCAGATAGTCACAGCCCCTTCTCCACAGTCACAGCCCCCCCACAGATATTTTCTTTATGATTTCAAGGGAGCTTCTCTCAAAGTCCTTTCAATAAAACTTAAAGATTTTAATCCTCATCCACTGATCTTTCCATCATCACTCCTAACTATGAACCTAGCATTACACAGGCAAGCCTTGCCACATGGTTAGCTTCAAGATAGATTAGAAATGTAGTTTAAACACACACACACACACACACACACACACACTTGGTAAATTTCTGCCCCTAATAATTAAGTAGTAAATCATTAGGAATGAAAATAGAAGAGGCACTGACGGGCACCTTGAAGTCTCATGACAGGGAGATCTCACTTTCAGAAACCTGTGTGTTGGTGAGGAAGGTGGAGATAGAGGCAGTGTGTGAGACCACAAGAGCTCATTGTAACTTTGGGAGTCCCAGAAGACAGTCAAGCAGAGACCCTGAGAAGGCTTTATAAAAGGCTGAGCTTGAGGGGAGGGGGGAAGCTGAGCTTGGCAGAGTTTTGACAGAACTCTAGATGTAAATTTGCAAGTCATGCATATATCCTTTGTGGTAACACAACTGGATGCTAATATGCCACTTGTAGACGGGAAGAGATAGCAGCTGATTGAGCTTTGGTGACTCCAAACCTGTGAATCTACAAAAAATAGAGGATGCCCAAGTAGGAAAGCTACAAGGTGAGGGAGATGTCCAGAGAGCAAGGGAAGATCACATTCCAAAGGGGACAGCAAACAGGCGAGAGTAGCAATGAGAGAGCCATGAGGGCAGAAAGTTACTGTGCACTTCCCAGTTTGGGAGGTGGTAGCATGTATGTCATCATAATGGGCTCTAGAGATAGTTTTAAGACACTGGATAAGTGACTGAGGGTTGCAGCAGTAAGGGGCTAAGGATGCCAAGGCTCTCCTGTGTGGTGCTGTCATGTTCCTAGGGTTGGCAGCAGAAGGATTAATAGAGAAACCATGATGGAAAGGGTTAAACCCTTCAGAGAAGGTAAAAGGAAGAGTTAGGTGGGGCTTTTGGGGTGTAGAATTGGTGGGGTTACTGGGTCAGGGAGATGTTCTAACAGCAAGGAGGGAATGGAGAGGTTGTTTCAAAGGCTACAGATGAAAGGGGGGGTGGTCTGTATATAGTGTATGAATTGGGAGAAAGAAAATAAAAGTTGCAGAGAAAAAGTCCAGGACAGCAGAGGTTTGCTGCCTTCAGAACTGGGAGGTTGCATCAGGTTAGGAACAGTCAAGTCCATCTGGAGATGTGGGTCTGGATGCTGGTGGGCGACGCAGACATCCTACTGGGAGGAAAGGATGTTGTTGTTGATGTGTAGGAACAGCCTAATGGTTCTCACCTTTCTTGGAATGAGTCCATGGGCCATCTGTCATGGAAAGCAGTGCCTGTCTTGTCAGAAGGGAGAATTTCAGGTCCCTTGGGGATCAGCTGGTGGTAGTGTCATGGCTAGAGAAAGGAAACCAGCCTTCCTTTGGTTCAGAGAGAAACTTCAGCCCAGCCTAGGAAAGCTTTTCTCCTCAGACATCTCCATAGGCAAGGTGGCCTTGCTTAGGAAGGACAAGCCGCCTTCTCTGGAGAGACGTGATCAGATGTTAAACACCTCTTTTCCCTATGCACGACTGTCCCTTAGGAAGTATGACATCATTCGATGGCTTGCCATCCACTCCAGTCCCCGAACACCTGGCCTGGTAGCCTCCTGGGTCACACGCCTAAAGGGGAGAAACCCTAAATATTGTTTGGTCTAGTTCACAAGGAGTACAGCAGCTACTAGACCTTTGAAAGGATAGGTGGTATATTCCCTTTTTATTACCAACCCAGACATTTACCAGAGTATCACAAGCTAATTTTAAATTAATTAAAGCTATTTATATTTTTTAAAAAAATCTACATGCATACAGAAGTAAAAAGGAGGCACTCCTTAAGGAAGGACAACGGAATTGTCCTTTCTCCTCTGTAATCTCCTTAACAGTGGTCCTCAACCTTCCTAATACAACCCCTTCATACAGTTCCTTGTGGTGACCCACCCCCCCCAACCGTAACTGTCACTTTGCTACTGTCATGAATCATAATGCAAGTATCTGTGTTTTCTGATGGTCTCGGGTGACCTCTGTGAAAGGGTCGGTCAACCGCAAAGGGGTCGGGACCCTCAAGTTGAGAACCTATAGTGTAGATACATACATCTAGTACAAATATCTAAAAACAGAAATACCAGGTCAAAGAGTATGCACACATATCTCCCATTCTGAATGACACATCCAAAGTCCCCTCCATTACGGCCTCGCCAATTTCTGTTCCTATTTGCAGTGCCTGGGAGAGCCTCAGAGGCAGGACTTAAATAAGCCCTTTGAAGAAAGATGTTCCCTGACTCCATGGCAAAGCAGATAGATCTTGTCATAGAGCTACCTTCTGCCTACTCGTTTTAGAGACCTGGGTTTTTTTGTTTTGTTTTGTTTTTTTGAATAGAGCTGAGTTAAAGCCAGGGTACAGCAGTGGTTGAAGTGATTGCCCCCTCAAAGTTGAGTGACAAGACTGTTGCTCTTACACAAGATATCCAATTCACAGAAAGCCAGGGAAGCAGTGTGGGATACCTTACTACATCCCAGTGAAGGAGGACAGATCTCCACTGTGCATGGGCACCATTGCCCCTTCTACTGTGCAGTGAGAGAGCCCCACTTTGCACCAACGCCTTGATGTTTCCTACTTTTCGGTGACTGAGCAGGAACCCTACTGTACACTGGCACCATGGCCCTTCCTGTCATCCAATGAGGAGGGCTGGAACCCCACTGCCCAGACACCATTTCCCTCCCTATCTTCCCGTGACCAAGGCAGGAGCCCATTCACAGACACCATTTCCAGTACTGTGTTATGTTTCATTCATTCAATTCATGGTTAAATTCATCCAGTCCGATTTTTCATGGCCAGAGAATTTTTGAGGTATTTGAATAGATGCTTTCTGGAAGGTTGGGCTTCATCCAGAAAACAAATATCTGAACTCACCATGACTTCTTCAGGGATGTATTCTGGCAAGTGTCTCCCTGGGACTGGATCTTAAGAAGACAGACAGCAGACGTGCATAACCAAACTAAGCAGCTAGTTCCGGGTACTGTGTCTGTCAGAGAGAGCAGTCCAACCCTGTGGGCAAAGCTGCCATCCTCCTGAAGACACGGACCAGGGAGTTCTTCCTGTGAGAATACATCTGCTGCTCAAATGCATTGCATCTTATTTTCCTGATCTAAACTGTCAGCAGTAAAAGCAGAAAGATCAGACTTGGCAAGCTCAGGCTGATTTTGCCACGCTGCATATGTAGAAGGTGTTAAATGGCAGCAGAAGGCAAATTGTGGATGCTTCACCCTGTCTTTTCCTGACATCCCTAGATCTCACGAGGTTAGGTTGCCTCGTCTTTGTCAGTCAAACCGAAATACTGTTATTCTACATTAATCTTCCCCTCAGCACACATACAGCTTTGTGTGCGTGCGTGTGCATGTGGAGTATGTGTGTGTGTGTGAAAAGAGAGAAAAGAGGGTCTGGAGAGAAGGCTCAGCACTTAAGAGCACTAGCTGCTCTTCCAGAGGACTAATGTTCAATTCCCAGGTGGTTCGCTGACATCAGTAACTCAAGTCCCAGGGGACCCAGCACCCAGGGGATCCTCTAGCTTTAGTGAGCACCAGACGCACATACATGGTGTACAGACAAGCGTGCAGGTAAAATGTATGTGCTCATAAAATAAATAAATGAAAGGAAGGGAGGGAGGGAGGGAGGAAGGAAGGAAGGAAGGAAGGAAGGAAGGAAGGAAGGAAGGAAGGAAGGAAGGAAGGGTGGGTCCATCCCCATAGGAAGCTGGCATGTTCACTTAAGGATGGTGAGTTTCTCTTATGATTAACTCTAAGATGAACTGAATTGTCTAATTTCAGTCATGGGCTTCACTGCCTTGAGTTAAGGAGTTCAGGCTGTGCTGGCATTTCTGCTGCAAACCCACAAGATTTGCAGGTACCAGACTGCCGTGTGAAGTAAAGGGAATGAAAAACAAACACACACAAAACAAACAAACCAACCAACCCAGGAGCTCAAAGTACTTCTTTTACACAAGAAATCCAGATGACAACAGATTATACCAAAGGGGGGAAAAGAAAGACACAAAATAGTGACCTCTGCCAATGAAGTTTTAGCAAATCTAATGCCTTTTACTTTGCATCAAGATAAAGCATTGGGTAATATGCTACCTCATCAGCAGACAGAGGTCTTTGCTAGTCTCTGGCTTTTACAGCCAGTTTGCAGAGACACGTTCCAGGTTCAAGCGCTAATGGGCTGCCTGGGACCCGACCTTGCCACCTGATAGGAAATACTTGGTTTAAGTTCTGGAAGTCTCTGAGTGTGCTGGGTACTTTATCAATAGTGTCTATTTCTCCATTAATCTCTTAGCTCTCTCCAAGGACCTGGGGATGGAAACCAAGGGAGACTTTAAAGCTTCCCACTGCAGACCCACCTAGCTCAGAATCCTCTTTGCCTGGGAGCTGGGAAAATGGTCACAGAATGAAGTTCCTGAAACAGAGCAAGCTCCCTGCTAGGCCTTGCTGGAAGTCCCAGTTCTCCTGAAACTTTGCCTTAAAGACTTGCTACAAAGTTTTGGCTTGTATACGTCACATTTCCCTTGAATTTCATTAGAGACCACTTTTCAAAGATGACCACATAATCTGTTAGTGCAACTAAACGTTGGAAATCTACTGAAAGTGTGAAGTGAAGCAGTCCCCTGAGGCTTCTGCCATGTCCCTTTGGGTTTTTCCCTCTTTCTTACCCACTCACCAAAAGTCAACTCGGAATTGAGTTTGAAAGAGCAGCCACACTCCTCCCTACCAACCCCTTCTCTGTTGTTTATAGTAATGGTGCCACATCCACCAACCCCGGTGCTAGAGCAAGCCTAATGTTGGGGGACAGATACAGCAATCCCATGCTCGATGCCCAAATGCTAGCTAGGGAGATTCAAAAAAACTGTCTTGAAGAGTCTCTGATGAACACTCCTAATAGGACAGATGTGTTGTCTTAGAAGAAAGAGATCTCTGACGGCTATGATGTCTCGGATGGGGTTTGGAAGAGTAAGAGAAACCACCTAGTGTGGAGCACTGGGAGCCTTGTGGGCAATGAATAGAGACGAAGGGGATGGCATGGAAGTTGGAATCCAGTGAAGACGCTAGAGCTGACACCAGCCAAGGAGGCCTAGCTTGAAAGGTAGCGTCAAAGGTCTTGGCATTGATGGGTGTTTGCCTTGGAGAGAGAACTAGATGCCCCTTGGGGCCAGGAGACTATAGTGTGGGCAGCAGCAGCAGCTTGCACAGGTAGAAGAGCAGATTACTAGGAAGGGGGATGATGCTTGACATTTGGAGCATTTGAGTCTGTCAGAGACACTCCTGACTGGAGGTGTCAGTCTTCTGGAAAACAGTCTGAGCTTTGGGATTTGTGGACATCAAGGGTAGCAAGAAGCTGGTTCCTTGGGAGAAGACAGGAACAAGGGGCCAGGAGGAACTCTGAGGGTTACTGATATTTAAAGAGCTCCCTAGAGGTTGTGAAAAATTAAAATGATTTTGAGGATGGGATAAAGGAAGCCAAATGCTACAGAGAAATTAGGTCATGAGTAAGAAAAAAAAAAAAAAAAAAAAAAAAAAAGGCAGGTTTCCCAGAGCAATGCTGGCAGGAACCGGGTACAGAGTTAAGACCAGCATAGCCAGGTTTTCCAAGTGGGGTGCCCGCAAGGGAAAGGTGAGAGGGCAGGGCCAGCAGAACCAAAAGCCCCAAGGGGACCTTGAACCTAAGAGAAGACACAAAGACCGAAGATTGACTATGATACAACATCTATGAGAGGAAAGTCTGTAAACTGGAAATGTTAAAAGCAAAAATGTCAGCATTTAAATACCAACATTTGTAAAATGTTGAAAATATTTCAGTATGTTTACAAAAATTTGCTCATTCTCCCCATGATGAGGCAACCAGCTCAGGGCTGTAACATAATAACCTCACACTGACCAGATGTATGCCTTCTCATTCACTACAGATCTACTCAGATGATCAGACCTATAAATGTAATGACTCTTCAATTATGTTGGCCACTTCTACTATGAAGTTTACTAACAATTGACTAATGACAGTTTACAACAGTAATTTAATTTCATTAATGTCAATGTAGTATAATAAATAAATAGCATAATAAATTCATGATGATTCTCAGAATGAGGGAAATAATTTGGAAGCTGTCTTTCAAAAAACAGATTTAGGGGTGAATAAAAATCCTATCTTTTGTTTAAGATAAAAATTATCTTCTTAAATTTTTTAAAAGTATTGAATGTTTTTTTTTTTTTAAGAATAAAAAGAAAGCCAGTCCCTGTTTAAAAAAAAATATCGTTTCACAGAGGTTGTAAAACAAGCCATTTGTCTATCCTACCTGCCAGGAAGCTTCTGTGCCAAGGGGCCTTTTCATTCTTGTTCCCTGAGCTTACACACATGCACACACACACACGCACACACATGTGCAAAGCACAGACAAACATGCATACGGACACACCATATGCACACACACACACCATATGTATGTATATATATATATATATATATATATATATATATCACATACATACCACATACACAGAGAGAGAGCACACATACCACTCACACACCACACACATACACACACCATATACATTACACATACACAGCACACACATGCCACACACATACATACACGTGCACAGCACAGACACACATGCATATGCACACACTCACCATACACACACACAGCACACATACACACAGAGAGAGCACACACATACCACTCACACACCACGCACATACACACACACACACACACACACACACACCACACATACATACCACACACACACCACGGCCATCAGGAAGAGCTCTATAGTTAGAGTGGGAATATAAAATGCTTGGGAAACTGCTGGAGAGATGGCTCAGCAGTTAAGAGCACTGACTGTGGTTCCAAGGGTCTCTGGTTCAAATCCCAGCAACTGCTGCTGGAGAGATGGCTCAGCGGTTAAGATCATTGACTGTTCTTCTGAAAGTCCTGAGTTCAAATCCCAGCAACCACACGATGGCTCACAACCACCTGTAACAAGATCTGACTCTCTCTCTCTCTCTGGAGTGTCTGAAGACAGCTACAGTGTACTTACATATAATAATAAATAAATCTTTTTAAAAAAAAAAAATGCTTGGGAATAATCCAGGTTGTGAATGTTTCAGAGGCACCAGACAAAACTACCAAACTCTACTGGAATCATAGTTAATCATACTGGAATCATTGCTTAAGATTTCCAAGACTACCTGAGCCTTCAGGGAGAGTTTCATTGCAGTGTGCATCTGATGAGCCTGGCATTGTGGATTTTGATCACTGAGCCATCTCTCCATCCCACGAACCTGGCATTACTGGGGAATAGACAGCTGGGAGAAGGCCCCTCCTCAGTAAAGCCTTCCCTCTAGTGGTAAAAATGAGTATTGCTGCCAGGAAACTTAACACTGACTGGACAGGACAAGTGTCATGAAACCAATGACTCTGAAAAATCGGGATGGGTGCCAGCCGTTCAGGTTAGCCCCATCATAAATGAGGGGCCACATAGTAAAGAGGGAGCAGGCCCAGCCTTCTGTCCCCAGGTTTCCACAACACTACCCAAACCTATTCTTCCATCCCAAGACTCTTTGGGGAGCTGGCCCTGGCAATTCACAGAACAAGGTCTGACCGCTCTGCCTTTCATGTCTGCGCTATAATACTCAATCTACCCCAGTTGTCGCCTATGTAGTGATAGAAGGTTCTCAACTTGGGAGCTCTCAGCCCCACCATAGCCATAACCTGGGAAGGTTCCGAGAGAACTGAGTTTAGGTTATAGCCGCTAGGAAGGAAGTTTAGCCTTATCTGTTTGCCTCAAGATGAGTGACACAAGGTCTGTTGAGCTCCACTGGGTGCTGAAAATGCAGCAAGAGGGAACAACAGCGAAAAGCCCTGCTGGCACCCAGTTTTTCCACCAGTAGAAAATAACACATAAGCAACAGAAATAATGATAATGATTATATCATTATATATAATGATAATTTCCTGTTTCCAAGGAAAAAAGCTGGGGGTAGGAAACGCTAGAGAGGAGCTGCTCAGGGAAGGCGGGACAAGATCATGGCAGTTGACCAGATACTAGAAACTGTGATTTCTGACGGGAGAGCTTGGCACAGAGCAGACCAGCCAGGGCCATGGTCCAGAGTGGAAAGTTGCACAGTGTTCTCAAGAAACAGGAGACAGGGGCTAGCCTGAATGGTGCAGACCAAGAAGGGGGTGGGGGTGACAGGGCGGGCCTGTCGGCAGTTGTAAAGACCTGTACTTTCACTTTGACCTGAAGATACATTGCAGGCCATCAACCAAAAATAAAGGATTAATATGACCTAATTTATCTGTCCCCGGGGTGCTAAGATGACAGAGATGTAAAGGAAGAAGAGGACACACCAGCTGGTTGACATGTTTCTCTCCAGGGAGACTCAGAGTGGGACTCAGGAAGTGGGGGCTGGAGAGAGAAATGGGCTGTGATAACGTGAGAACAGAAACACCTCATTGGCTGATGGGTGGCTTAAGAAAAAGAGGAGCGCTCGGGATGACCCGAGATGCCACCCCTGGTCTGTCAAAGCCTTGTCAGAATGAGGATGACCTGTCCGCTTGCATCCAGTCGGAGCTTTCATGAGAGAAGACAAAGGAGTACATGGGTGTAAGGGACGCGAGCTCAAGTGACCTTTGGCTTTCAAAGCTACCTGTCAAGCCCTGAACTTCAAAGAAAGAGACAGAGACAGAAATGGCGGGTTTGAAAACACAGAAATAGACTTGCTTTCATCTCTCTCTCTCTCTCTCTCTCTCTCTCTCTCTCTCTCTCTCTCTCTCTCTCT
>NC_034595.1:39097177-39113898 GCF_900095145.1 Mus pahari | reverse complement strand
TCTCTCTCTCTCTCTCTCTCTCTCTCTCTCTCTCTCTCTCTCTCTTTCTCTCTCTCTCTCTCGTTTTTTTTTTCTCCCCAAATGGCTGGCTCCCTTTACATCTGTTTCTTTAGTCCCATTTTTCTTTCTGCATTGCTGAAACTCGGGCTGTGACTGTCTGGACCTGGTCTAGTCACAATCCCAAAGGGTCCCTTGTGACAGTTGCCTATCACAAGCTTGGTGGGGAAAAGGTAAAGGGATTCCCAGGGGACTGTTTTAATGTATTCCTAACAGGACAGAAGCCAAGTTTGCTTCCCTTGAGTGACCAGGTTGTCCGGTGGAGCTTGAGACTTTTCTTTTACCTGGGAGTGACCCAGCCAAGGATTCCAGCGGCTGTTTTTCTCAACCCCTTCCCCTTCCCAGGAAGCCCTGGGCTCCCATCTTTTCCTTCCAGACTTCCTGCCCACCCCCTCAACGCACCCTCCTGTGAGGACACTCAGCTGGTACTCTCGCACATTCCAGATCAAACTAAACTATCCTAAAATTGTGTGCCAGGTTTGACGTAGGTGCCTCACGATCCCAGCCGAGTTTGCTATTTCCGAGGCTTCTAAGTATACAAATATCTGTGGCTATATAAAAAAAGGCAACACCTTCAGGGTTTGCACCACAGCGTGGGGATATTTTTAAAGCTGCTTTGGATCAGGCTTTAAAAAAAAAAAAATCACTCCGTGGCTCACCTTGAAAAGTATTCAAAGGTGTCTTGATTTGTTCTTGCCAGACACAAAGCAACGTGGTTGTTTCTTACGCCCATCCTCTGTGCCCCCACCTAAACGTGATCCTCACACTTAGAGGCGATTTCTAGAGGATTCCCTGAAACTCCAGCACCAATCCAACAAGCTGAACTGAACATGGCTTCCTTTGTCCGACTCTGCCTTCCCCCTTCAGGAGTGTGCGTGCTGAGTGTGGAAGGTGGGCCTTGCTAAAACCTAAAGTTCAAGACAAAAATCCCTTCAGATACGGGTGCCATCATCTGCTCTCGGAATGGGAAAAGTCTCCATGTTCAGGACAGTGGGGCGAAGGACAGTCTTACTCTCGTGCTGCTGGAGGAAGCATGTGGAGGAAAGAAATTGAAGAATTTCTTGCCAGCCTTGGTAGCTTTGCGCAGCTGCCCATGGGACTAAATGCCAAGAAAAAAAGGCAACAGGTTGGGCCCTTTTTTCAGTAGCATAGGCAGCTAAAGACCTGCTACCCTACTTGGGGAAAACAATGACACAGAAGTAAGAAAACCCTCCTGGATGGTCATGTGACAAGCCCCACCACCACACCCCAGAGTATCTGCCATGGTTCTTGGGAAAACCACACCAGGTATGACCAACTCTGTGTTGAAGGATGCTTCGTGACAAAGCAAGTGGCTACAACGGGTTCATGACCAGGAGTCCGTTTTTTAAATCATTTCTCTCTGGCACATATATAAGCCGTGGGAGGAATCTTGTAAGCATGGACAGTCTATGACAGCCACTCTCTCGTGCATATTCTCTGCTGTGATTTGTGACTTGAGGGCATTGGTTGGGCTAGGTTGGTTTACATAGGCTTGCTTCTCCTGTACCCCTTTCTACTTTGTTACTGTGCGATACACACGTTTAAAACAAGGTAGCTGATCTCCTAATTTCATAGACATACAAAGTGACCTTGGCTGGAAGGTGGACTCCCACCATAGCAGAAAGAGCTTTGTTAGCAGAAACTCCAATGAAATTGTAGAACCTCCTTTTGCCTCTCTTGGGTACCAAAACGCATGATTGGCAGACTCCCTGGAATTGTCTTCCATGAAAAGTGACTTCTTTAGGCTTAAGATTTCAGGGTCCTAAGAGCCACCAGCCCCATCTGCCTGGTGCTCAGAGAAGACCACCAGGCAGCCAGGAAATGCCTGGCATCAGCCGGGCCACCAGCAGGCTGTCACACCTCTACCTGTCTCCTTTACCGTTCTTCTCCCCCTTTCCATGCTTCTTTTCACTCCCTTCTTTTTGTCGTCCCCAGAATGACTTTCCTCCCCCGCCCCCTTCTTCCCACAGTTTACCATGGAGATTAAGTAGAAACAGACAAGTTCAAACCACCTTCCAGGATGAGCGCCTGCCCATCCCTCCTTCTTCCTTTCCATTCGTACCGCCTCTGAGTTAGTCAGTTCTCCATCACAGTGACAAGGCTCTGGAGAAAAACAATTCAAAATGAGCTAAGATTTATTTTGGCTCCTAGTTTCAGAGTTCCCCCATCACCTGTCCTTGGTTTGTATCCACGGGAAGGCAGAATGTCATGGCAACAAGAGCCGGTGGCAAAGGCTCACTCACTTTGTAGTGCCCGGAAGCAAAGAGAAGTAACAGGAAAGCCATAGGGGCCCTTGCAAAGTCATGTCTTCCTGCAATGACGCCTTGCCCGCCACAGTTTCCACCACCTCCACTGACCTACTTAAATGTCTAATCCATCAATGAAGTGAATCACTAATAAGGCAAGAACACAATCTGTTTTCTCTGAAAATATACACAGATACGGGGAACTACGAGACTAACCCCCTCAACATCGCTCACCCTGTCAAGTTGACCATCACAATCAGCTATCACACAGTCCACACCACATTCTGACCTTGCCTTCTGCTTTTCATTGCCCCACCCCCTTACCTTTGGGAGCACAATTGCACAGCACACTCATTGCCTAGACCAACATCTTCGTATAGCAAGAAATGAAGTCAGGGGCTGGCAAGATGGCTCCATGGGTCAAGTGCTGACCACCAAGCCTACCAGCCTGCCTTCCATCCCCAGCACCCACGTGGTAGAAAGAGAAAACTTACACCTATGAGCTGTCCTCTGATCTCCACGTGTTTGCTGTAGCATGCACATACCCTCCCAATTAAAAAAAAAAAGTTTCAAAAATGCAATGGATTGAAACACAAAATAAATTTAAATTCAGTAGTTTATAATGTTGCTGAAAACACAATTTAAAAGAGAGAGAGATTTGGGTTCATGGCTAATGAAGCTGTGAGCAAAAATGACACCATCCTGTGTCACCTGCACATAGGTGTTCACATGTTCGATGACTCTGAATCCACCATGGAAGTCACCATTCTGACCTGCCAGAGTCCCACGCATGGGGAAGGGAGAGGTGCTTACCTGTCATGTCCAGCCTTGGAGGAGGCTCTCCCCAAGAGAAACAATTTCATTTGATTTGCTTCTAACTCAAGAAGTAGAATAAGATTCCCCCGAAAACATGCTGTTAGGTAACACAACCAACAAGAAAGCCCAGTAGAAAATTGTGGGGCTCGGGATATTTTTAAGGAACACATTATGCTGGAATCTACGCAGTCATCAGCTCGTTTAAAATGAGAATCTTCTGTACCTTGAATATTCCCAAGGAAGAAAATCAAAGATTGAAAGAGAGTAATGTGCTTTATGTTCCTACTCACTACACTTTGCATGACTGTCTTGTGTGCTTGTCGCATGCGTTTGCCCATTAATTGTGTCAATAATAAAGACAAAATGTGCGAGACACTTGTGGCACAGCTGTTCACAGTGATTGCTTCTAGCATGGGACTTCTTTTCCAGCTCCTTTCCCAAAGTGTCTCATCTCCAACATGCTCAGCCCATCCTTCTTTGCCCTAAATCCCCAAATGGGATCCGTGGCCGCCTTCTTGCTTTAATTGCAGCTGACTCAGCTTTTTCTGGAGAGCTGTGATGTCTGTCCCCTGACTCCTTTGGGAGCTGCAATCATGACGAAACACTTGAAAACCAAAGTCAATGTGAAGGACAGGCTGGCTTGACGTTCCTTCCCAGCCTTTGTCCAAAGCAGATGTGGAATGAGCATTTAATTCTAAAGCAGCTGTGGGCCTTCAGCCTTGTTTGGGGGTCCAGCGGTAGAGGTGGTTTGGGAGATGATGGATGTTTTCAGGCATTTTGTGAGCAGCTGGAGAGGAGGAAAAAGTCCAAGTCACACCTCCCCTCTGTGGTCCGGCAGCTTGCAGATAGATTCTCAGATAGAGAATTGGGCTGGAGAATCTACCAAGGTAAGAAAGCGCCCCACCCCCATATAGGTTGAAAGGCATTTTGGCTGCACTGCACAGAATGTGTGGTCACTGCTGTCAGGACTCGTAGAGAGACCACCACCCACCTGCTTCGGCAATCGTTCTTCCTCACTCTGTCTCTCTCCTGCCACTTTCTCTTGCTTCAGGGAGGTTCAGAGAAAAAGCTTCAATCCTCCACAAGATCGCCAAGAAGAAATGCCAAGTGGATGAGAACGAGAGGCAGAATGGGGCTGCCAATCATGTGGGTGAGTGAGAGACCCATCCCTTGTCCTGCCCTGGTGGGTGGGGGGGGAGGGGCAGAGAAACAGAACCAGTGTGGGAACCCCTGCTCCAGTCCTTCCTAAACAATGAAATGGATTCTTCTTCTCCCCCTGGGACAGGACAGGAATGGACATGTATGTCTCCAGTAACACTAAGGAAATCCACAGGGAAGAGTAATTATAACCAAAAATCACCAGATTTGACAGGAGACACACTCCAGTCGTCCAAGTCATTAGCGTTTAGCTAGAGGTGAGAGCCCTGCTTCTGTATGACTGGTGAGCAGACCGTATATCTGTGACACTGCTCACAGACCCACCCCCATCCCCAAATCACCACCCACTCACCCAACAGGGTCCTTTCAAATCCATGCCATCTCCTCTTTCTTAAGAATTCAGCACCATCAGTGCTGGGGAGATGTGTCAGCAGATAAAGTGCCTACTATGTGTGAGGACCTAAGTCTAGATCCCAGCTCCCACACAAATGCTGGATGGGAGTGTTGGGCCCCCCTGTACCCTCAGTACTTAGGAGCCAGGGACAGAAGATTCCCCAGGGCAAGATAGCTAGCTAGACTGGCCAAACGAACAAATTCTGGGTTCCACAAGAGACCCTTAGTAAAGAAAATGGATATCAACCTTTGGCCTCCATACACATGTGCACACATGTACACCAACACACACACACACACACACACACAGACACACACACCTACACATGAGCTCACACTACATATACACAGGCCAAGAAAATAAAGCTAGGCAAAAGCAACCTAGGTCTGTCTTGGCTGACTCTTCTAGAACTTCTGTGTGACCAGATTGTGACATTCAGGCATCTTATTTTAACTTGGGACATCATGTTCCCTTTCTCCTGTCTGTAACTATAATATAGCTCTCAATTCTAAATTCAGACTAAATTTAACCTAATCTGGATCCATGCTGTAAACGAAGCTATTGCCCAAGTGACTAAAATTATCTGCAGGCAAATCTCAACCGTTTTGCCCTCAAAATACTCCATAGAAGACTTCCTGCCTCCCCTACCATCCTGAATTCTAACCCAGGCACAATTTCAACCAAGGAGCAGTTAAGAGTCAATTGAGCATTTGTGGAGAAAGTGGACAGGAATCAGTTCAAGTGTTAACTAGGATTGGGTTATGAGTTGCGGGTTTTTGTCTGATTCTCTCTTCTTCTGTGAACCTGGATACGTTTTACAGAATGAGCAGAATTTTGGCTTTGTATTGTAAAGTCAACAGGGAACATTACTGCCTGGCTAAGCTCTGTGTGTGATTTTTTTTTGGGGGGGGGGTGTTCAATTACCAGGGCTACTTTTTCAACTCTGTTAGTTTTTCTTATGTAGGATGAAGTCGCTTGGAACAGAATGGTTTGTGTGTCTGGGTTCATTCCCAGACCTTCTCTTGCACGCTAATGAGTGTATCCTTAGATTTAATCATCCATGACAAATAACCCCAAAGAACGTCCTGCTGTTTGGACCAGCGAAGGACTTGGTAATAGAGGGAGTGTGTATCAAAAATCTATGCTTTTCCAAACCTCAGGATTTATTTTCATATTTTTGTGACAATAAAGACTGGTTTAAAAGCACACTCATGGCCAGGCGTGGTGGTGCACACCTTTAATCCCAGCACTTGAGAGGCAGAGGCAGGCGGATTTCTGAGTTCAAGGCCAGCCTGGTCTACAGAGTGAGTTCCAGGACAGCCAGAAACCCTGTCTCGGAAAACCAAAAATAAATAAATAAATAAATAAATAAATAAATAAATAAATAAAAATAAAAGCACACTCATTTTAGGGACTGTGCATGGGTTACTTGTCTGTGTCTATCCTAGCGGATCTAAAACCCCTTTGGATCCCTCTACCCTGTGATTCTGGGATCCAGCTTGGCCTCAGCAATCTGTTCCTGATGCCTATGAGGGCTTTCATGTCCGTCCCCGAGGTACTTAGCATGTTTTAGTTTAGATAACTGAATGAGCTATCTGGCATGGCTACAGGCAGCAGAGCATCCCACAACACTGACGTTAGTAATCATGGGTGGATCATGAAAGCCCAGATTCCTGTACCTTCTAGACCTTCATTTGTACCTCAGGACACCATGATTGGATTCGTGAGCATTTTGCTAGGATTTTCAGTATTTGACTGTTTCAAACCAAACATTTTTATGAAGTCCTTTTTGTTGCGGGGCATAATAGGGTCTCACTATATAACCCAGGCTGGCCTTGAACCTATGACAGTCCTTCTACATCTACCTACCAAGTGCTGAGATTTTTCTTATGCACTAATGATAGAAATATTTGGTCCTTCTGAAGTTGCTAAGAAAAAAATCCTGTTCTCCCATGAGCATCCTGTAATTGCTTACATCTGGCACAGCTTAGCAGACTGGTGTCCAGCCACCCTTACTCCTGGCTCATTCCCTCCTTGCCCTGAGCAGAATTGGTGCCAGTGGGAGCCTTTCTTTTTTCTTTCTTTACTTTAAAGATCTCTATTTCTTTTTATGTGTTTATATATGACCCACGTGCTCACAGGTGAACATGGACCCCAGAATAGAGCATTGGACCACCAAGAACTATAGTTAAAGGCAATTGTGATCCACGTGATATGGGGGGAAGGAAACTGAACCCAGTTCTTTGAAAGTGCAGCAAATGCTCTTAACTGCTGAGCAATCTCTGCAGCCTCAATGAGAGACTTTCTGTTTAACTCCTGCTTACGTCCAAGTTGAGCCTAATGGGGCTTGAGCACTGGTCACCTGGAGGCTTCTCTTAGCCCTGGAAAGAAGATATCTTGCAAAAAGCAATTGCAGTGACAGATGTTCAGATTATTCATTTCTGGCTTGGCCAGGCCCTCTTCTGAGTGATTTTCACGCACTTTTCTACCTCTTTGTTGGTGAGGCAGTGGTAGCAGCAATAGCAGTCATGGTAGTAGTGGCACTGTTAGCAGCACCAACTTAATGCAGGTGAGGAAACTGGATGCCACAGAGGTTGAGGCAGTTGCTGAGGGTCATACAGCACAAACTGTAGAGTGAGAGTAGAAACACAGACCCATCTGGTTCCTAATGTGACAGAGTCCTGAGGCCTTTGGGCCTCTTCTCCTCTCTCAGGAAAACATGACTGCATTTGTTAACCCATAGCATCTCTCTAGCTTTCTCTCTCACACAGCCTTGTTCCTTGTCTCAGCACCTCCACCCTCTTGATTTTCTTGGAACAGGACACCCGGTGCAGAATGTGCTGTGAGCGTTCTCGGGATTGTAAGAAAAGGCAGGTGGCCAAATCCTCTCCCAGCACAGGCAGTTTTGAAGACAGAGTATTAGAGCGGAAAACAGAGGACCTTGCCTGGCTGTCAGCCACAGTGAACCATTCACCAGTCAGGGGGTGTTCCAGCCCAGTGGAAAGGGGGGCCTGCCCAAGATGGCAGGCTGATGGTGACAGAGTATAGCCTAGGACATGGTACCATGGACAGTGTCCTTTGCAGGGAGGTACGATTGTAAGGGATCCAGCTATCTTGCAGTCTGTATCTAAATGTCTAAAGGTATGTATCTGTGCCCTTGCATGTCCTAACACATGATGATAGGGCCTCCAGTGGTGTCATGTGTGAGCCAGAGCTATGGAGAGGTAAGGGACAGCACACTCGGCAACACAGGCTAAGTGGTAAAAAAAAAAAAACCCTTTGCAGGTCCCCCACACCAGCTTCAGGTCTCCGGTGCCTTCTCCTCACCTTCTGATCCCCATTTTTAGAGCATTCATTCCAACATGGCCCTTTATTCCCACTGATTCTGATCATTTTCTTTGTGTTTAAATTATGCCGCAGAGAAAATTGAACTCCCCAACAGCACAAGCACAGAGGTGGAGATGACACCATCGAGCGAAGCTTCAGAACCTGTCCAGAATGGAAACCTCTCCCACAACATTGAAGCTGCAGATGCCCCGGTATGATGTCTGAACATGACAGTACAGCTTCCTTGGTGGCCCAGCTCCCAGCTGGTTCATATATGTGTCTTCCCCAGGGCCTCACATGGGGCAACCTCTGTGTATACTGAATGAACACCCAGACTCTCTAAGCTACCGTCTTCTCTGGGTGAAGGGAGGGTCAGATGTCTCGGAAAGGCATACACAAGTGTATGGTAAAGGTTGGTGGCTATGGTTTTAAATTTGGTGCTAAATATCAAAGAGCTCACAGTCATCACACCTTCATGAGATCTTTTATGTCTGTGGTTGACGTTAATACTCTTTGGCCCCACCCAGAGTTCAACCACAACCAATGAACTGTTCTTCCTAGAAGTAAGACTACCTAGCATCTATCAAACACCTACTATGTGCCCATACGTGGTGCTAAATGCTTTAGGATTGGCCATCTTCAGACCTCACAGCTGAGAGTACTGGCATTGGCACCTCCACCGTACAGCTGAGGAAGCCAAACCTGCTGAGTTGAAGTGGGTAACTGGGTTAACTAGTTGCAGGTCCTAAGCTGAGACGCCACCTCAGGTATGTCCAAATGCTGTCCCCGAGCTGTTTCCACCACGAGTACTGCCTTTAGACCACAGTCGCTCAAACGATAGGCAGAACCAAGTGGTGCTGGCTGGATATTTGGGTCTTGTGCTGAACAAATAAACTAGAACTTCTAAAGCATGGGGCCTCAGTTTTTCATCTCATCAAGTATCCTCCATCAAAGCTTTCACAGAGAGAAAGGCATTTCCAAATTCTCAGGTCGGTGGGGAGGACGGTGATTCTGACTTTCCAGTGCAGTGGTAAGGCCCAAGGCGTGGAATAGAATTGGCTTCCCCGCGACGATGGTGCTACCTTTACCGTAAGTAGCACCATCCTAGAATTTGCAAGCAGTCTTGTCCTGGAATTTTTCCCAATGAGCTGTTATACAGTGCTCACAGAGAACTGAGCCTCCAACCAGTGTGTTCTGGCACCTCCTTCTTTTATGTCAGGAAATGGGGGCCGTCTGCCCTCTGGAAAAAGTATGTAACTGCTTTCCTGCTGCCCCTCATCTCTAAGGGTAATTTAGAAGGAGATTCTCAGCATTTATCTGCAGAGACCGCAGCGCTCTCTGCCCTTGTGTCCTCTGCCTTCCAGCTTCTCGCCCTCCTGTCCAGTGCCCTGGGCTGCCGCCACATCAGTCAGCGCTCATCATCTGGCAGGGCAGAGCGGCTTATGTCTGCATGGATAAGCAGCATGTGGTGGCAGGAGGCAGGCCCCAAGGACATCTGGCCACCCTTGGGGCTGGCACAGTCACAGGTGTGCAGAGGGACACCTCATCACCATGATAACCCCATCTGGCTGGTCAAGGGACATCTGTGTCCCTTCACGGGAGGATCTTGCTGCAGGGGAGCAAAAGTCTCACTGACCCCGGTCCATTGAGCTGCCCCAAGTCTCAGTTCATGTGAGATGGGCAGATTTGTGTGCTGTGCTGGCTGGACTGGAGAGCAATCAAGCTGTCAAAGTCATCATGATAGCTGACTACAGGGTGACCTGCTGGTTTGTTCCAAAGCCACAGGGCTAGATGCCAACCTAACTTCACTTCCTCCTCCTCTTTCTTCTCCTCCTCCTCCTCTTCCTCTTCTTCCTCTTCTTCTTCCTTCTCTTCCTCTTCCTCCTCTTTCTTCTCCTCCTCTTCCTCTTCCTCCTTAAAGCACAAATCCTAAAAATACTGCCTAGTTGGTGCTATTGTAAGAGCTAAATGTGCCTCTGGCATACAGCCACGTGCTAGTTGCTTACATCATATTTCCAAACTCAATGCCTGAACATCATTCTTCCTTAAAGAGTTCCTTGTAGGTAAGTGAAGGAGGTTGTATAAGTATACGATTTTAGTGGGTATTGGTGATTTCAATAAGTCAGCTAACAAACATTTGGTGGCTAATAATGGCCCAGATTAATTATGGAGGACTCTGAACACAGTGCTCTGGGAGCCTGCCCCACCAAAACAAAAACAAAAACAAAATCCTATCTGGGGAATATATGAAAGCTCTGTAGAACATGTAACATTTGAGCTTGGTATTGATGGATGGAAGGAATTTTGTCACTCAGAGAATAAAAATGAAATAACAACCTATGTAGGTGTCCAAACGTATTTAGTGATTGCTGAGCAAGATGGTAGACCAAAAACCAAGCTTTTAGCTACTTTATGGATTCTTCTTTCTTCCACCCTTTTCCACCCCTTTTCTCCCACTCTTCCAACTCTTTAACACTACTCTCTAACTCTCTAACACAATGACTTAACAAACCCTGACTGACAGCAACCAACAGCAAACAACCAACAACTCACCCCACCCTCTTGGGGCCTCCCATTTATATACCCTCTGAAAAGTCCCCAGACGTCACAGTCACAGAAACTGCCTACTGCTGGAGAAATCACACCCCTGCTAGAGCACAAGGCAAATCACAGACAGCTGCTGTGGGCAGTCTGAAGCAGCCCCGTCTCTCACACCTGGGATTAAAACAAAAATATATTCCCATAATATTTCTGTGTTTTCTTTTGTTTTGTTTTTAAAGAAACTAAAACTCCGAAATTTCACCAGGGAGTACAAAATGGCTTGAGGTTCTTCACTCACCCATCAGATCAGAAGGCTCTCAGTGTTCATCTGGGTCAACAGTGGACTGGGCTCCGAGCAGCCCACATGAGACTGATGGCCACAGGGACAGAGAGAGCGAAGGAGGATGAGGGCACAGGGAAGTGCAGAGCCCTCTGGAAAGCCTTGCTAAGGGGGTGTCCTGCAAACTGAGGTGGAGCCTGCCAAAGGCTGGCAAAATAGGGGACATTAGGGGGCAAAAAATGAGCTCGGCGTGTTTGGAAACAGAGGGAGCCAAGAGAAGGAGCCAAGAGCAGGAAGGCAGGACTTTAGATGATGGGATGTTGGTTCTTCCTGGGCAGCAACAAGTCACTAGGCATCCCAGATGTGATTTGCACTAACAGAATGCCCTGAGGCTGCATCCAGTCTGTATTTAAAGCAATAATGAGGCAGAGAGAGGTCCATGAGGGGTTGATGGAGCCTGGGCAGTGCAGTAGACCCAGTGGAGGACATCAGTGCATCATGAGGCATGCTGTGCATGATGGTCAGCTCTTGAGGGTGAGGAGCCTTAAAGGATTTGGTGAGCAATGGCAACTTCTGGGTGTTTTGCAATAAGACAGCTCATCTTGTTCAAGGAGGGACCAGGGGGCTAGAGGTGTGGGTTGGTAGTAGGGCACTTGCCTAGTGTGGTTTCCAGGCCACAAACTACAAAAATGAGGGGAGGGCAGAATAGAAAAAGAACAGGCACAGAAAAGTGAGCTGAGAGCCCAGAAGCTTGTAGGTCCATAAGCCAGTGTCTGTATGACCCGAGAGGCTAGAATGGTTTATACATTTTCAAAATGTTTTTGTGAAAAAGAGAAGCAGGAACATATGGAACAGGGACCATATGGACCCCAAAGCCTGAAATATTTACTGTCTAGCCCTTTGTGGAGCGCGGGGGAGGGGGGACTGCTCGTGCCCAATATAGACCATCTGTAGTCTCTAAAGAGAAAGCTCTCCTATACGGATTTGGAAGCCTTGTTAAGTGAAAAGGCACTGTGCCAAAGTGTATCCTAGATTGTGAGACTCGACTGAACACTGTCTGATACGCTAAAGGAAAAAGAGGGAACCAGCATGTAGGCCTTGGTCTGGGACGCTGCTGGAGAACTTAGCAGTGCCAGTTACCCCGCCAGAGACTTCTCCGTATGTGGGGTTTGCATTTTGTACCAGGTAATTGTGTTGCCTAGTCAAAAAAAAAAAAAAAAAAGTAACAACAATAAAAATAGCAATTTGCATAGCACATACAAAGCCCTGACTTCAACCCCCAATACTACAAAAAGGGGGCACCTGTAATCCTAGCATTTGGGAGGTGGAGACAATAGGATTAGAAGTTCAAACTCATCCTCCAAATACATAGTGATGATGGGTGAAATTAACACACTATTCATGAGTTATGCAAACAGGTTACGGTGGCAAACCACTGGAGTCCAAATCCCAGCCCTTTTCCTTCCCAGCTGCGGGGCCTGCAGCAAGGTACTAAACCCCTCTGTTCGCCACATGTCTTCTCGGTGACACAGTAATTAAAAAAAAATGCTTATCTTGTTAGTGCGAGGCTCAGCTGTTCTTTAAACAGTTCTTGAATACAGTGAGCACCTCACCATGGTGTCTTAACATCGGTAATGCTTAGAAAAATCCTTTCTGGTTGGCTACTAAGTAGCAGCGATGACAAGGCTTTCAACCAGGTATTGGTTACAAGGTAAAGCATGGCTGGGTTTCAGAGTTACTTCTGAGCCAAAATTGAGAAGCTATGATTAAAAACTGGCCATAGAAAAACAGAAAATTCAGTTGAAATATTCATTACACATAGATCAATTAATGAAGTGGTTCGTTTTAATAATCAAATTAAAAAAAGGAAACAGGAAAGGGGGAGCTATAGGGAAGGCTGGGTGGAGGTTTGGGTTAGGGTATCAACTCCAGGGTAAGGGGAAAACAAGATTTGCAGTCAGGAAACTCTGGCCGCTTGGCACAGACTTGTGAAAATGACTCAGTGGCTCGGTTTTGCTAGTTCTGTGTCTTTCCACATTGTATCTTTATCAAGTTCCATGACAAGTGAGGTGCTCATCCCAACTTTATTCATGAAAATTCTGAGCCCATGTTACACACTCATTGCTGCTATTCTCCTGGGGGTTTAGCCCATCTCCTTAATTAGCCTGCTATATTAAAAAGTCCAGATTTGAAAGTGAGTTTCACCTTGACACCTTAGGCCAGGGGTTTCATGATCATGGCCGAGAAGAACATATGAAAACTTCTCGCACGTAGACCACAATTGTGCCCTGAGCAGCAGTCTTGCTGCGTGCAAGTCCATGCAACCAAGAGGACCCAACCTTCTCCACACTTCAGTATTGAGTCTCTTATCACCTGATGAGCCAGTGCTGCAGAGAAGGGAACTGGAGCTGCCACGAGTTCACCTGCCCGCCCAAATTTAAAATGTGGATCATTTCCCTAGGCATAGACCTTAATGCTTTCCTACATTTTAATTCTTCCAGTCTGGGACAGCTTGCCTAGCAAGTAAGAGGGGGGAACCTGAATAGGATCCCCAGAACTGAGGAGGTGAGGAGACTGCCTTGCTACATTTTAATTTTGTGATCTAGACAACACACAGCATGCTCTGGGATGTGCCTCTATGAGGCATCTGAACTCTGCAGATACGCAAAGCAAAGATCAGTGTCTAGCTAAAGAGTTTATTGTTTTAAATTGTGCCTGCTTTTTATTTTACATTGAGACCACTATATAGGCCTGGAAGTCCTGGAACTCACTACGTAAACCAAGCTAGCCTCGAACTCAGAGCTCTACCTGCTTCTGCCTCCTGAGTCCTGGGATTAAAGTGTGAGTGGCCATGCCTAGCAATGCACCATGAAGTGACTATGTTTCTTTGCTCAGTTCTGATGTCATTTCACCTGAGACTGCTCTGTCCTTAAAGAGGGAAGTCTTAATTGTCCTTGTTTTGGTAAGAAAATTCATGTGAGAAAATTGCATCCCTGGATAGAAGGATGAATGGATGGATGGATGGATGGATGGATGGATGGATGGATGGATGGATGGATAGATGGATAGATGGATAGATGGACAGACAGATGGACAGATGGCTGGATGGATTGACAAATGGATAGATGGACAGATGGATGGATGAATGGATGGATGGACAGGTGGATAGATGGATAGACAGATGGACAGATGGCTAGATGGACTGACAAATGGATGGATGGAAAGATGGATGGATGGACAGATGGATAGATAGACAGATGATGTAGAGAATGAAAAACAGACATAGGATCTGTAAACTGCAGGCTCTGTTCTTATGTCCTCAGCTTATAAATTGCATATCACCACTCTGTGTTAAAGCCCTCTTTTCTGCATTTTAGAACTCAGCTCTGATGTATCTCTCCCTAGGTGCATGTCTTCCATCCCTAAACCCAGTAGGGTTTTCAGGACCTGATTTCTGCAGTCCCCACTCAGAGACTAAGTAAAGGATGAATAGAGGAAATGTGACACAAGTGACTGTGTGTTTAAATCTCTCCTTTCAAAAAGAATTAAATGCTTAAAAATATCTCCTGCCTCTTAAATCTAGGTTTCCAAGGGTGCTTTAGAAAAACAAGTGCCATTTTCAAAGTTTATCGTTTACTGCAGATTGGTGGTGGTGTGATCTGAGGGCTCCCTGGAAAGACTTGATAACGCAAGTGAATCAGACTGCCAGGTGTCATGAGAATTTCCAAAATTACCCATGCAGGTGGTGCCTAGAATCCATATTTTCTGTTTCTTCTGCAAATCATTACCTTTAACATAACAGCAAGCATCTCTATCTACAGTGTTGGGGTTCAGCACAGGGACCCCCACACTCTCCTGTCAGTCAGCAGGGATGTGTGTGGATAGGAACAGATAAAGCACTGTGGGAGTTTAGAAACACCTTTCTTTTCCTCGATTGGTGAAGTTGTCTGCCTCTTGGAACAGCCGTAGAGCACAGTGAGAGGATTCTATAACCATGAAGTGGTGGGAAGTGATCCAGCCAGGCCAGAGGGCAGTAGTGGGAGAAGGGGCCACATTTCACTGTGCAGGCAATGGGGATGTCAAAAGATTGCCCAGTCCATCTGGCTGGATGACTTCCTTAGAAAAGAAACCGTCAGAGAGACCCCACCAGTAGCCATAAAATAAGCTTAAAGACTATTGCTCACCAGGCCATTTCCAGGGCAGAGAGTATTTTTCATTATATTTTTAATGAAAAATTGAAGATCTGTTTCCTGTATCCATTAACCTGGATAATATTTACCAAGTGCTGGATTCATTCAGCAGCCTTTTAATATATTTGTCCAACACAATATATTTTATTAATTGTTTGGGAATTTCACACAATGCATCCTGATCACTCAATGCTTCCCACCCCTCTCCCCCAGATCCACCCTCCCACCCTTGTGCTCTCACCCTCAAAAAACAAATTAAGAAAAAAAAAATACAAGTACAATTTGTATTGCCTACATGTTCATTTGAGCATGCTCAGACTCCCAGTGCCAGCCCCGTGAAGATAACTGAGTCCTTTAACATATTTTAAGAATGAAATAGATACAAATTTAAGACTCTTTAAAGTCTTCTTAGTTTGAATATTGACAAAGAGTTATACCTTATTCACAGGGAGGCTTGTTGTTAATATTTGCACTTTCTGGGGAGTTTTGAAAATATCTGTTCATCTTTCACATGATACATCAGTAACTGACTATTATTAAAAGGAGACAAACCTCCATTACCACCCTGGGAAAAATACTGGTATCAATAAACTGTTTCCAATGACTAATTCTAACCCAATTGATAATAAGAGGCTAAAAAGGCGTTTATGGTTGCTTTTCTAATTCTCCACTTAGCTTCTGTGTGGACAAATCTTTTATGAATGTGTCAGCAATATTTACAAATGCCTGAAAACACAACTAAACCAGGGTACAGCAATGCAGGAAAAAAATCCATCTTGTCCGTAGCTTGTGCCTCAGAATCACTTGGACAAAACACACAGTGAAAGGAAGGTGCTGCATTTCAATAGAGACACTTACATGCTGTTCTACATGATTAGAAATGGCTTCTTGCCTTCCTGGAAAGCAAAGGTTCAGACCGGTCCATCACTCACAGCCATACATGTTAAAAAAAAAAAAAAAAAAAAAAAACTTGGTTTTGTTCAGCGTCTAGTACAAGATTAAATTTTGGGCTTGGCACTGCTCAGTGGAATCTTATTTCATGTTTCATGTGCTAAGTGTTTGATGCCTGAATTTTTTTTTTTCTGCACGTAAAACAGGTTAATGATGTCACTATAGGGGGCGTGAATCCCTTCCTTCCTACCACCTGCAGCAAATGTGTTCATTGTTTGAAGGAAATCTGTTTCCTAATGAAAGATTACTTCTGTCACTTCAGGATGTCCACACAGAAGGCAAGGCAAATGTCTTAGATGCTGCATCCCTTCTCAAAAGGGATGGCGTTTGACTCAGGCTCTTTTCAACTTACTTTGTGTGTAAGAGACAATACAACAATATGTAGGGAGCTAAAGACTAAGGACATATTACAAAGAATAGTGGGTGTTGGTAGAAAATATGAAAGATCAGTAAGCCTCTCAGAACACAAAGGTAGATAATTCTAAGACTCAGAAATGAATTTTTAAAGGACAGGTGAGAAGCAGATTAAATTAAGTAAATGCACTTTCTACTGAGCAGTGAACTGCTGGAAAAGGATTAATATCCGTGCAGTCATCTTACCTGCCCACTCAAACAAACCTTAGAAATGCCATGGATGGAGTGACTTACACAACACAAACTCATTTTCTCACAGATCTGAGGGCCAAAGGTTCTAACCCTAGTCAAGGCTCTTTCTGGCTTCTTTTTTTTTTCCAATTTTT
>NC_034595.1:39093605-39097072 GCF_900095145.1 Mus pahari | reverse complement strand
GGGCCTCTCTTCCCAATGATGGCTGACTAGACCATCTTCTGCTACATATGCAGCTAGAGACACTAGCTCTGGGGGTGCTAGTTAGTTCATATTGTTCCACCTATAGGGTTGCAGACCCCTTCAGCTCCTTGGGTATTTTCTCTAGCTCCTCTATTGGGGGCCCTGTGTTCCATCTGATAGCTGACTGTGAGTATCCTCTTCTGTGTTTGCCAGGCACTGGCATAGTCTAACAAGAGACAGCTATATCAGGGTCCTTTCAGCAAAATCTTGCCGGTGTATGCGATAGTGTCTGCGTTTGGTGGCTGATTATGGGATGGACCCCTGGGTGGGGCCGTTTGGGGATGGCCCATCCTTTCAGCTCCAAACTTTGTCTCTGTAACCCCTTCCATGGGAGTTTTGTTCCCAATTCTAAGAAGGGGCGAAGTGTCCACATTCAAGAAGGTCTTCCTTCTTGAATTTCATGTGTTTTACAAATTGTATCTTGGGTATTCTAGGTTTCTTAAGGAGTGCTCATGTGGTCTTTCCTCATCTCATGATCTTCCCTCAGGAAACACAGAAAAGGGGGAGAGAGAAGCCTAGGGACAGGAGACAAGCCAAGAAACAAGCACCCTTGGAAGCCTTTTTATAAGTAACTAATCTTTTCAGATCAGGTCCCAGCCTCACAACCCCATTAAAGGTTAATCACTTCCTCAGAGCTCCCATCACTGAACACCAGCTCCCTGAGGAGGGGAGGTCTTGGCACATTTGACAGGCTTGCAGAGGTTTGTATCCAGCAGGACGCTCCCCTTCGGATAACTGAAGTTTTCCTAGATGGCTTTCTAGCTTCCCATCACCTGCTCTAAAATTGTTTTCTTCTTCAAGACGTTCCCGGTTTCGTTACAGAGGGAAGGAGAATGAAAATGTATTGCTCAGAGGGGTAGAGCCTTTCAGAGAACGTTCCAGAACTCTGAGACTGCTTTGAACGTAACTCAGCACACCTTGTTTGACAAGTTCACAAACTAATTTTTGAAATCCCAAAAGTTCAGATTCCAATGGTGACTTTCAGATTTTGAGTCTGTGACACTAGAACAATCTGTAAGCCGGTAGTAATGTTTTTGTGGCTGTCTTAGTCTAGGGTTACTACTGCTGTGATGAAACACCGTGACCAGCCTAGGGAGGAGAGGGTTTATTTCACTCACAGTCCCAGATAATAGTTCCACATCAGGAACAGTGAGGGCAGAAATTCCCTCAGGTTAGGAACCTGGGTGCAGGAGCTGATGCCTGTCTCAGAGGGATGTTGCTTACTGGCTTGCTCAGCCTGCTTTCTTATAGGATCCAGGAACACCAGCCCAGGGAGGGCACCACCCACAATGGTCTGGGTCCTCCCCCATTGGTCACTAAGAAAATGGCTTACAGCCAGGTTGTTTTTTTAAATCATTTTATTCATTTACATTTCAAATGATATCCCCCTTCCTGATTACACCTCTACAACCACCATCCTCCCTCTCCCAGCTCCCTTTTGCCTCTGTGAGGGTGCTCCTCCACCCACTCTCCCACTCCTGCCTCACTGCTCTAGCATCCCCCTACGGTGGGGCATCAAACCTCCACAGGTCCAAGGGCCACCCTTCCATGTATACTCTTTGACTGGTGGTTTTTACAGCCAGATCTTATGGAGGCATTTCCTCAGTTCAGGTTCCCTCCTTTCAGATAACTATAACTTGTGTCAAGTTGACATAAAACAAGCCAGGACCGTGGGTCGGTCTTGTCCATAATCTGTGTTCTATTTCTGCAGTTGGTTGGCAAGGATATCTGTCAGTATGTCGTTAGCCTCCATGAATTGGCCAGTACATTTTGTGAGAGAATAGAGACAGCCAGTTTGCACCATTTCCTCTGTGCCAAACACAGTTTAGCCGATGGTTCCATAGCAGGCGCCCTGTGGAAGGCTCCAGGCACTTTCTACTAGGCAATCGGTTGTTGACCATAGAACCATTCGCCGTTTTAAAGAATCACTGTGCATTTGGGGTAATTTTGCCTTTAAAATAAAAAATTCCAGCACTGGTATTGTTTTTAAGTCTGTGCAGAGCTCCGAGTCAAGGTGTCACAATATTATGAGTCTTACCATCTGCTTAGAAGCTCAGTTTCTTATAGGAAGTCATCTTAAAGCTACCTACTGAATAACATAGTGATTTTCCTCAGGGCTGTGGAATTTCCCCTTCCCTTTTGTTTACAGAGTCTTCTATTTATCCATTTGAACTAAGAGAAGAAAATTGGATTGTTGGTATCATTGCAGTCGACAAATGCTCAATAAATATTGGATGGGTGAACAGATGGGAGAAACCATTCAGTTTCCACCTTCATATCAAATAAGTGAATTGTAGGACTCTATTGTTGGAAACAATATTATAATTCACATAATCAAATCTCTCTCCTGGAAGAAATTATCTTCCTGACTGTTTATTTTTAAGAGTGATAACAGCCGTGTTTTGAGTGTTTGTTCTGTGCCAAACACTGTTCAAAGCACTTTGCATGGATTATTTCAGGCCAGTGATTTAAAGGAAACTTCTAGAACAAAATTCCTATTTTAAACAGCTTTCTGTCAGACTTTCTATTTCATAGGAAGCACATGAGGAGTGGATCTGTGTCCATGGAGTCTTTCTACAGCTGTCTTGTCATTAGATGAGGCACCCTCAGGATGTCCCCTGGGAGCATCTTACAGGCTCACTGCCCAGGCCCACACACCTTTTATCAGTTCCCATGGAGACCTACTTGGCGAGATGATGCATGCTACCAAAGAACTTCTTTTTTAATGCTCTGGGCATAAAAAGGGAGAAAGGTAGTCCCAGGATAAAGACAGTGCTGTTTTCTTGTGCACAGTCTTCCCAGGAGACATCATGACCTTCAAACACTGAATGACAAGAGTCCAAAACTGACCCAGCTCACATCTCAGCCCTGCTGACATTAGTCCTAGAAAGGTTTATTATCATAAAGAGTTTCATTCATTTTCTACACTGTCCCATAGATGTCCATTTTAAAGGTAGCCAAAATGGATTGTCCACAGTTATGGGAGTCTGGGGTGGCATCAAGCAATGAAACCCATATAAAATCTCATCACTGGACTTCGATGCCACCTTCCCCATCAGCAAACCCAGGAGAAAGCAAGTCTGTCTTGCGTGTGTTTGAGAGCCTGGTATTCACCGGTGTCTATAGCTCCTGCATTTCAGTTTTTTTCAATTTTTTTTTAAATTAAATTACACAGTTTCTCCCTTCCCTTTACTTCCTCCAACATTTTTCATGTTCCCCACAAATTCATGACCTCTTTTTCTCTGTTATTGTTACATATTCGTGGTGTGTGTGAGTGTGTGTGTGTGTGTGTATATATATATATATATATATAAATATATAAATACAACTTGCTCAGCCCATTTAGTACTACTTGTGTGTGTGTGTGTGTGTGTGTGTGTGTGTGTGTGTGTGTGTGTGTGTGTGGT
>NC_034595.1:39091347-39093020 GCF_900095145.1 Mus pahari | reverse complement strand
TTCCCCAACTGAAGCTCCTTTCTCTGTGATAACTCCAGCTGTGTCAAGTTGACACAAAGCTATCCAGTACACGCTGTCCAGACGATCAAAAATCAGTTTTAGGCTCAAGATAATAAATGAGGAAATGTCTGTTAAGTGCTTAGCATTTCTTACAGCTGAGTTCTTAAAATTTTTATTTGTACGTGTGTGTGTGTGTGTGTGTGTGTGTGTGTGTGTGTGTGTGTGTATGGGTGGGTGGGTGGGTCGATGGATGAGTGGTATGCAGGGCCTTCAGAGTCCAGAAACACTATATTTTTTAAACCAGGCTCAGGGGCTGAAGAGATGGCTCAGTCCTAAAGCTCCTGCCACACAAGCATGAAGACCAGAGTGCAGACCCATGCCATCCAAGGAAAAGCCAGATGCAGTGGTACACATCTGTAACTCCAACACTGGGAGGCAGAGACAGATCCCTAGAAACCATTAGCCTGCCAGCATCGCTGAACCCATGAGCTCCAGGTTCATATCCACAATTGGTTGAATTTATTACAGAACAAAGCTGGGAAGCCTGATGTCACGGGTCACAAATGTCTGCTCCGTGTGTGGCATTGAGAAAAGGGACAGTGTAGAATGGAGAAAAAAGAGGTCACTAAGGCCTGGCCGTGGAATTGGGACCTTCTTTCAACAGGTCACTTCATCTCGGGGGCCCTCGTCCATCAACCAAGACAGATGGCCTTGGATGTGGGATGCTTCCAACTCTGAAGCTCTGGAGTTGCTTCTCCTGGTGCCTAAAGCTCCTTCACTAAAAGACCCCGGAGCTTGACAACTGAAGTTGGCTTTTATGATCTACGAGCACCCTCAGAAAGCTTGACTGACAGTTCCTCAGGGAGGTAGCCCCCTCAGCAGAAACAACAACAACAACAAAAAAAAAGGTTGGCCTCAGGATGGCAGGGTTTAAAGACCTGCTGACTGTGAGGTGCACCAGTGTCTGCAGGGGACGACAGAGTGCCAGTGGGGAGAGGCAGCACCTCTAAGTTCTGAAGTAAGGACAGGGGAGTAAGATCTTCACTTCCAACTTGAAGCAAATAAATCCCAACTGAGCTGAGTCGGAGGCCAACCCTGGCCATCCTGAGGCCGCTTTCTGTGAACTAAGGGTGAGGCCTTGCTGACCACCAGGAAGACTAAATCTAAAAGCAGCTTATTTATAGATCCCTTTTGGGGTTGTTCAGCTTTGTTTTCATTTTAATTCCCGAAAGAAGAGATTGCCTTAGAGTGAGTTACCTTCACTCTAGAATCTGGTAGCCAACCCTTCACAAGCAAAAAGGATATTACTGAGTTGCTTCCAAGAAATAGTGTTCAGGCTTCAGAGGTAACCTCTGGCCTGGTGAATCCCTACAGCGTACATGCAAAGATGCTAAATGGATGCCACAAATTCTGCAGGTAGCCAACAGTAGGTGCCTTGGGATCATCTGGTTTTGCCTCTCCTAGGCAGGAGCCCAGATTTTCATAATTGGCTTTATACATAAAAGGAGAGGCTGCTTGAGAAATCTGGAAACTGGAGTTTGCAAGTTCTGACTCTGTTGCTTGCTCTCCCCATCCTGCTAGGTCTGAGGGTCAATGCACCACCTATCACTTGGGCAGTAAAGTTTCTCTCTCTCTCTCTCTCTCTCTCTCTCTCTCTCTCTCTCTCTCTCTCT
>NC_034595.1:39083681-39091200 GCF_900095145.1 Mus pahari | reverse complement strand
TGTGTGTGTGTGTGTGTGTGTGTGTGTGTGTGTGTGTTAAGCATTTCTCTATACATCCTAGGCAAACCTACCACTCACCATATAGCCCAGACTGGCCTCGAAGACTGGAATCCTCCTGCCTCAGCTTTCAGGAGTACTAGGATTATAGTTATAACCCCACCCCACCCCCTGCTAAGTAATGTGTTTTCCTCGAAGGTTCTTTTATATCAGAAATTGCAAGGAGCTAAAGAGTTAGTCACTAGCCTAGTTTTGTGTAACCATATGGCTTATACAGGACCCCAGCAGACAGAAAACCATGTTGAGTCTTTATATCAAAATATCCCTTGGATTCTTTCTGGCATAACCTGCTCTCCTTGCCTTGTTCTCTAGGGGCTTTCTTCAGACACTTTAGGAGGCAAGTGTGGGTCATCACAAGGTCAAAGCTAGCATGCCACACACAATTCAAAGCTAGCAACACACACACAAGTTGAAGCTCGTAGCCCTGACCTCAATGGCCTCTTGCTTGGAGACAAGCCTAAATTCGAGCATTGCATCTCCTGCTCAGGCAAAGACAAAATAGGCCCTGAACTTGGAACAGTGTGTTCTTCTGCCATGTCTCTAACCAGCTTGCAAGCTGTTGCCCCTTGAGCGGGAGTGAGATTTTCCTGGCAAGAAGACAAGAAGTTCTTCTGAAGTGTTCTGACAGCTTGCTCCTGAGGACCCTCTCTCATCCATCCCAGGGTCCTAGGCTCCATCACGGCCCTGCAGCAGGAATTGTCTCCCACCCGCACCCCCACCCCATGAAGGGTGGAGATTCCCATTGGCATAGCCTAAGACACAGACTCTTCTACTCCACTCCTGCCCTAGCAACAGCCTCCTTAAATGCCACCCTTGGACCCTCATGCCACCCAGCTAACTGTTTGCACTGGACACTGGTGTGTTTAGAGCTTAAGCATCCAAACAGACAATTATTTTCTGCTATTTGCTAGTGGCACTGCCTGCCTGGTGACTTTGGCAGATGGAGAAAAGAGCTAATCCGTAGGTTACAAGCAGAAGGTTATTGATGAAATGTCACCATCTGTTGGTGTCATTAAAATGATATGAGTCATAAAGCGTTGCTTTTGGTTTTTTGGTCTCTCTCTCTCTCTCTCTCTCTCTCTCTCTCTCTCTCTCTCTCTCTCTCTCTCTCTCTCTCTCTCTCTCTCTCTCTCAAAAAGGATAGCTTGGAGTTTAGGGAGAAGTTGTTAAGTTGTGGATGGAGGTGGGGTCAGAATGGGGAGGGGAGGCTACCCCAGACGAAAGAGCTTGATGAGCCAGCAGATGAGCTGATCAGGGAAGCCGATCCTCTGCCAGGTTTAACCCTGTATGTACATGGTATGAGGTGAGGTGCCCATGAAGGCTGGCATAGTACCTCAACTCTCCATGCCTACTTCTTGGTGCCTACTACCAGGTCGTGGATGGGAAAGTCATTCATTTGGTTACATGAAGAAGACCTCATTGGAAGAAAATGTGATAGGCCCCCAAACTTCTTAGTCTCCACTGCCCCGTGACACACAGATTCTTGTACCCAGATGGCACTGTAGGTATGAAAGCCCATAGGGGATGGTTGTCTCTACAGGTCACCTCTCCTCCAAGGATGATGAGGTGGCTAAGATTAGGGACAGCTTTCAGGAGAGAGTAAAGACATTGTGGACAGAGTGGCTTCTGCATCACATGAACAAATGGGTTGGAGAGGGTTGCAGTATGTGTTTGATGAAGGTTTGGGTAACCAAAATGCACCGTCAACTTCTTTACCTAAACCCACAATTCTCTCCGATTTGTACTTTGTGGATTCTTACCCACTGCCACAAGCCTGTTGTTTTCAGTCTTTTCCAGTATGGCTTCCAAGCTCTTGAATTTTTTTTTTTTTTTGAGATCTTTTGTCCATCCCTAATGTGCACCAGTAAATAAATTGGCAGTGGTATTGCTGTGGGTCCATACATACCCAACCATGACCTCTAGTTAAGTACTTTTGTCCCTTAAGCCATCCTGCCCAAACCTTTGCCACCTGCCCTTCCTTAGGAACACAGACACTGAAGGAGTCCAGCCCAGGTGCTTAAAACATGTGCAAAAGCCTGAGGATGCTCTCTGTGCTATCTAAAGGAAACGTCACTGCAAGAGCACTTATTGATATTTTTAGATCTGGTGCTCTGTCCTGCTGCTGCTCTGTCTATTCTAAACAAGCAGGTCAGCAGCGATGGGTGGTGTCAGCAGTGCTGTGGTGGTGACACTATGGCCCCATTTCAGGGACCAATGGTCATCCTGCTGGGTAAATCCACCTTTTATCTCTTCTGCCCCTGGGGCTTGAGAGCTGCTGACTGCAATAGAAGCCACCAAACCACTGGGAGCAGGCTGCCACAGCAGAGACTGGAGTGTCGGGCAGGGTTGATCCCATGGTATGCTTCAGTCCTGTTTTTCTGAGTCCTGAGGCATGTGTTTGGAAAGGTGCCTTTAGTGACGAATGAAATGGTTTAGAACTCACCCCGTTGATTAAGCAAGTTAGGAACACCCGTGCAGATGTGCTGAGCTTATTCTTGGGTGGGAGACAAGTGGCAAGGACCTCTCAGGGTTATCACTGAACTGTTTCTGAAGTGAGTTCTGTGTGCCTGGTGAGTTGGAGAGAGAGAGAGAGGAGGGGAAGGGAAGGGGAAAGCAAGAGATTTTCTTTCTTTCTTTCTTTTTTTAACCTGTGTTCTTCCTTCCAAGGTGTCTGAATCACAGCCCTAGGGAAAAGGAGATGGGGTCACAGGTCGCTAGATCAGCAGATATTGTGAATGGTAAAATAGTCATGAAGGGAGATTCTTTGTTTTTGAAAGGATGAGGTGAATCATATCAAAGCACATTACATTCAAATATCATAAAGAAGCCCATTGTTTTTACAGTTGAATAAGAGACACAGTTGGATCAAAAAAAAAAATGTCATGAGTAATAACTATGGTTGATGCTAAATAATCAGTTGATAAACATGAGAGGCCATAAGCTATCCCCCAAGGAATGAAAAGAAACTCCTAGAGTGCTCTGGGGCGGTGGGGAATGGAGAGCTGCTTGTTCCTAGGCCTCAGGCTGTGACAGATGAGCTGCTCCTTCAAAAGAAAGCCCATGAAGGCAGTCGAGGTGGCTTGGGAAAGCTTAAGTGGGACTCAAGAGGACCCTCGCTTGTTCTGTGGTCCTGCCGTTTGTGACCCTGTAAGTCCCCTTGTCTGCTTGTTTATCTCTGTCCTCTTGTTCTACAGAAGGCCACAGAGACTGCCGAGGAAGAAGATGACCAGCCCCTCAGCCTGTCCTGGCCAACCAACCCCCGCAAGCAGGTCACCTTCCTAATCGTTTTTCCCATCGTGTTCCCTCTCTGGATCACCTTACCTGACGTCCGCAAACCTGTGAGTGAACCCCTGTAGAAACAACTCCGGTGTAAAAGCCTGGTAGCCACCATAGTCTGTTCCCAGTTGTATTTAAAGAGAAAGGTGAGGTGATGTGCATGTAAGCCCCTCCTCAGATACGCCTGAAACTTCAATCACAGTGATTGCTCAGTGACTAAACCCCAGAAACCAGAAGTGTGAAACCACCACTTTATTCTGCTCATGGATCCTATGGGACAGGAGTTGGAGTGGGTACACTGGGAATGGTTCATCTCTACCCCAGGCAGATCTCTGTGGGTTCAAGGCCAGCCTGATCTACATAGTGAGTTCCAGGACAGCCAGGGATATGTAGAAAGAGCCTAACATTTTACAAAGGAAGAGAAAGGTAGTGGCCTTCACCTAGAGGCAAGAAAAGTGACTCAGTGGCTAAACTCGCACACGCTGCTTTTGCAGAGGACCTAAGTTCAGTTCTCAGAAACCACAGTAAGTGGCTAATAGCCACTTGTAACTCCAGCTCTGGGGATGCTGTCTTCTGGATTCTGAGGGAACCTGCAGGCAGGTATGTCCAAACCCAGGCGTAGATACATACACAATTTTCAAAAATTAAATCACAAAAAAATAGTTGACCTGGAATATATACCAGTGTCACATGCCATATGAATCTCTCAATGAGAAAAATGTCGAAGAACCAGAATCCATCATAGCGATTCTCTCTTAAGGAGTACAACTCAAGGTCCAAGCAGGAAAGCAATTTCTGTATTTTCTTAAATTTTCTTTTGGCTATATATTGGATTTAAAACATAATTTAAATAATTGCTAATGCCTACATGTATGATATTCCTTCTACAATTGTATTGCCATCAATATAACCAATATTATTATTTAAAATTGTTAGATGTCAGGGCTGTGAATGCCATACATACCATTAGCAAAATGCTATCTGAGTGCAGACGAAGCAAAGGAACATTCTCTCCCAGGGCTGGCAAACTCAGATCCTGAACCGTTAACATTTGCCCTGGAGGTGGGAACGCTAATGAGGGCAACAGTGCATGGGCATCAACACACACATGACAGAAGCGTGTACCTATCAGGCATCAGATTCTGCACTGATATTTTCAACAGACCACATCGTAAGATCTCCAGAAACATCTATAATAGAATATACATATATTATTGGTGAAAGAAAAAATATCAGCTCAGGAACCCCAAGACCAAGTTCTCAGCCAGGACAAAGGAGATTTATTTGCCCCAAAAGGAAAAAAGGGCAGGGAATAAGAGACAAGGACCGGAGATAAAGGAAGAGGAAGAAGGAGAAGGGAACAAGGGAGAGGTGTAGGGATATTTATCCCAGAGGGGAATGGGCAAAGGACTTCCTCTGGCTAGAGAAGAGACAGACTGGCCCATAGGAAAATTGTAGTTTATAAAGGTACAAGGGGAAACCCTGTGTTAGGATGAGGTGTTTAATTTTAATTGGTCCTGTAAGTTAGGGGGCTTTTGATTGCTGGACCTTTGTAGTCAGCCTCAGGAGGAGGAAGTAATCAAATAAGGGAACAGACCTTGGGGGCCAGCTTTAGGAATATAATCTAGTGGGTTTTAGCAAGGCAGAGGGAATAGGAGAGAAGGACAAGGCCTGCCAGAGCCGTGCTCACCAGACTGTGAGGGCAGGCTGCACGGTGAAGAGAGTTCCGTCTTCTCATCAGTCAGACTTGCCACAACTGAGCTGTGAGATGTGATAGTTAATCCTCACTGTGAACTCCACTGGACTGAGAATCACCTAGAAGGCTTGTGAGACACACCCCTCGGTAGGTCTTCAAAGGTGTTCCAGGGAGGACAATGGAAGGGGACAGACCTGTCACGGGGGTAGATGGAATAAAAGGGAGAGGAGACCACCAGAGCCCCCAGCATTTCCTCTCTGACTCTTGCCCGCTTGAAATGAAGATCAGCCCTACCATGCACTTCTGCTCCCAAGATGCTCTGCCCAAGGGCACAGAGCAAAGCAACCGTTGGCTCTCATTAGCCAGGTAGCCTCTGGACCATAGCACATTTCGCCATGAAGCCTGCCCTCAAGGGCTGATGGAGCTTGCTTTCTCTGTTAGTCTCTTTTCTAACTGCTGGGACTGGCTACCTGGCAGAAGCGGCCTAAGGAAAGAAGGCTGGATTTTTGGCTTGTGGTTTTTAAAAGGATAAATTCCATCAGGTCTGGAAAGCATGACCAGTTGGCCTGAGGCAGCTGGTCACGTGACGCTCACAGTCAGGAGCAGAGAGAGGTAAATACTAGTGCCCACCAATTTCCTTCTGTTGACCCGCCTGGGGTCTCCATAGGATGCTGTCACCCACATGCAGGGTGAGTCTCCTCTTCTCAGTTATACCTCCTTGGGTGTGCCCTCAAAGACAAACCCAGAGGTCTCTCTCCTATGTGATTCCAGATCCTGTCAAGACAATGAAGATTAGCCACCACCTTCCTTGCTTCCTCCCAAGCATCAGCTACAACATGAAATGGTCCGTTCTCTGTCTTTTTCTGGGTTCGGTGTGCTGTTCCAAGCAGAAATGAGACTACCAAGGGAACGTTTAGTTATGTTCAGATTTCCTCAGCAAATAGTCAGCACTAAGAACCACATAGTCCCTTAAAGAGTATAATAAACACAAAATTCATAGTTTAATAACTAAACCAAGGTATGCTTGCTGTGATGGACAGTTTTATGTAACTCGATACAAGCTAAAGCTGTCTAAGAGGACGGAAATCAGATGAGAAAATGCTTTCATAAATGGAGCTGTAGGAAAACCTGTAGGGCATTTTCTTAATCAGTGATTGATGGAGGAGAGTCCAATCTGTTTTGGTGCTGCCATCCCTGGGCTGGTGATCCTGAGTTCTACGAAAAAGCAGGCTGAGCAAGCCATAGTGAGCAAGCCAGTAAGCAGCATTGCTCCACAGCCTCTGTGTTAGCTCCTGCCTCCAGATTCCTGCCTTGTTCAAGTTTCTGTCCTGACTTCCTTTAATAATCAACAGTAATGTAGAAGTATAAGCCAAATAAATCCTTTCCTCCTCAAGTTACTTTTAGTCAGAGTGTCTCATCATAGTGATGATGACCACAAGTGAAAAACACTTGCATAGAACTCAAAGCAAGATTTCATAGCAACGGCCAGAGGAGACTAGAGCCTCAGCCCACACTCCTGTCAAGCTCACTCCACTGCCCTGACTGTGGTAGTTTGTTTCCCCTCTCCTATCTTATAGGGGCAACCTCGGGAAATGCATTTCTCCAGACCCCATTTTTGTCAGCTATTAATAAAGGTTTCTAAGATGCCTAGATTCCCTACCAGCCTTAGCATTCCGTGATAGAGAAAAAGCAAAAAAATAAAGAGATCAGCCTCAATACAATATTGCAGAAGGAGACTATATAACCCAGCTTATCCACGATAGTCTCAGCTTACTCTGAGAGCACACAGGTTGGGAGAAAAGCTATGTGGACCTCCCTGCGCACACAAGAGGCAAGGTAAAATAAACCTTGCCTGTAGATACCCAACCAATTAAGATGTTTCCTGGTCATGTTTATTACAGGGGACTTTTATTAGATTGTTTCTTTTTTTATTTTTTCTCAATATTTGCTTTTTTATTATTATTATTATTTTCTTTATTTACATTTCAAATGCTATCCTGAAAGTTCCCTATACCCCTCCCCCTGCCCCCTGCTCCCCTACTCACCCACTCCCACTACTTAGCCCTGGCCTTCCCCTGTGCTGGGTCATATAAACTTTGCAAGACCAAGGGGCCTCTCTTCCCAATGATGGCCGATTAAGCCATCTTCTGCTACATATGCAGCTAGAGACTCGAGCTCAGGGGGTACTGGTTAGTTCATACTGTAGTTCCACCTACAGGGTTGCATCCCCCTTCAGCTCCTAGGGTACTTTCTCTAGTTCCTCCATTGGGGGCCCTGTGTTCCATCCAATACCTGACTGTAAGCATCCACTTCTGTGTTTGCCAGGCACTGGCCTCACAAGAGGCCACTATATCAGGGTCCCTTCAGCAAAATTTTGCTGGCATGTGCATTAGTATCTGGGTTTGGTGGCTGATGATGGGATGGATCCCCGGATGGGGTAGTCTCTGGATAGTCCATCCTTTAATCTTAGCTCTAAATTTTGTCTCTGTA
>NC_034595.1:38972508-38981501 GCF_900095145.1 Mus pahari | reverse complement strand
GTATAGGGAACTTCCGGGATAGCATTTGAAATGTAAATAAAGAAAATAATAATAATAAAAAAAAATTTTAAAAAAGAATTGAAAGGAAAACCTATGCAACAACAACAACAAAAAAAGAATAATCCTTACACTGACATATGTATTTTGAACTCATGTTTTCAGAGTTCTTTCCCACAGTCTTAAGGTCTGTCCTGAAAGTCACAGCCACCTCCATTTTGCTAAGGAACACCAGGCATGTTCTTATTTCCAGAATCATGCTGCTTCTGATTATTATGGAGTCACTTGACAGAGAGAACATTCTCCCAAAGGAGGAGCATGGAGTAAAATATGTACATTATTATGCAAACAAACTTCTGAATGAGGTGGGCCCCTAGACTTCTCCTTAAGTGTGAACTATGTGTGGATCCTGTGAACACCCAAACGGGTAAGCAGAAGCCTCATCCTCCAGCTCAGAGGCCATGGCAGATAAGCCTAGCTATCTGTGACTCTATCCTTGGTATCTCACTGAGACCAGAGAAGGATGTCTTCTGTGGGGAGAGCACTGGACACAAAGTGCATGGCTAACAGAAGAAGAGGTGAAGACAGACTGGTCGTTAAACAAACAAAATCCCCAAGTGCTGCAGCTACTTATTTTGAATATAGTACTAAAAAAAAGTCTGAAATTTACTAGGAAATAATAATAACATAGTATAATCCTAAGACCATAGAAATTAAGTTCAGCTACTCATGACCTAAACCATCCCATTCTAATCTGTAGACATTGCATATAATCTGGGACATTGCATATCATCACTTCTGAATGACAGCTAGTGTCTGGAGAGCAGAAAGAGGAATTTGTAAAATACAAATATTCCTTGATTGTCACCTATACATATGTTGGGTCTAAAAGAAGTAGGAAAAAGATCAAGTCCCAGAAATGGAATTTTTTGTTGTGCAAAATATTTTGTGTATGAGCTGTTCAAATTTTGCAAGTAAGCTGACCAGGACAGAAACTACTGGGACACTGGCTTAGAAGTCACAGTGCCACACCAATTTTATCTCAAGATGCGGGTAGGTCAGAATTGCTACATCGATTCTAACATGCAAATAGACTTATGTGTCAAATTGTATGTACCAAGCATTTGCTAATTGACTCTCCCTAAGTAAGCCTGAAACCCTAATGCTTGTCTGACAGATACTATCATAATAAAAGTCAAATCTTATTGTATATGCAGTTCACACTGACCAGAAAAGCAACTGGGGCACACAGCTCAAAACTGATGTTGAGAATGATACTGGTGATGGTTAACACATGGTAAACTTTATGTTAATGTTGATGACTTAGGTAGGATTTTCCTGTTTTGAAGAAACATCATGACCAAGGCAACTCTTATAAGGACAACATTTAATTGGGGATGGCTTACAGGTTCAGAGGTTCAGTCCATTATTATCAAGGCAGGAACATGGCAGCATCCAGACAGACATAGTCCTGTAGAGGGAGCTGAGAACTCTATATCTTGATCTATAGGCAGCAAAAGGAGACAGCGACACTAGGCCTAGCTGGAGCATATGAGACCTTAAAGCCCACCTCCACAGTGACACACTTCCTCCAACAGAGTCCAACAAGGCTGTACCTTCTAGTAGCGCCATTCCCTATGGGCCAAAGGTTTAAATACATGCGTTTATGGAGGCCATTCTTATTCAAACCACCACAGTATTGAACATGAATCAAGTCACATAAACAGACAAATGTTAGACATAAACTATCATGCCACTCAGAGCCCTCAGCTCCCAGAACACAGCCTCTTCTGGACACACCTGTGCCACTTCTCCATCTCCTACAGGATAAACTCTGTCAAAGAGACCATCTATTCATCCCTCTATGCTTGTCCACTGTCATTCTCCTGCCAGGAGATGAACAGGAACATCAATCTCAGATGATCCTGCAGGCATCTATACAACCAGACCACAAGAGAACAGGATTTAGCACCTATTGCCAGTGCAGATGCTTGGTACAACCATAGGCAACCGCTTTTCTTTGTTCAATTTGCTTATTTTCATATTTCTTTCTCAGGAATTCTGGAATATTGATGGCATCAACATGCTACTTTCTTTGTTTCGAACTCTCTGGTTCCAGGGAGAGAGGTGGGAGATATTAAAATGGACATCAATCAAGGGTATGGATAATTCCAGAAGTGGAGAACATAGTCAAAGTGGTGACAGAGGTTTAAAGACAATGTGAGTTACAGGCATAACTTGGGAGATAAAGAAACAGACACTGGTTCAGTCTCTGAGAGCCCCCAGGAGCCTAGCATAACTGTCCACTGAGAGGCTCCACCCAGCAGCTGACTGAAACAGATGTAGAGAATCACAGCCTAACATTGTACAGAGCTTGGGAAGTGTGGAAGAGTTGGAGAAAGGACTGGGGAACTAAGAGGTGATAGGGACTCCCCGAGAAGACCAACAGAGTCAACTAACCTGGACATGTGGAGGCTCCAAGAGACTGAAACAGGAACCAAAGACACTCTGGGGCTGGACCTAAGCCCCTGCAAAAATGTAGCAGATGGACAGTGTGAGCTTCATGAAGGTCCCCCCAACAACTGGAGCAGGAGGCTGTCTGACTCTGTTGCCTGCCTGTGGATCCTGCTCCCCTAACTTGCCTGCTCCTCAAGGCTGGAGGATATACCTATAGTCCTACAGTGATTTGAGGTGCCAGGGTGGTATCCAGGGGGACCTCCCTCAGAGGTGAAGGAGAGGAAAAATGAGGGGAGGGGCAGTTTTAGGGGTACTGGGAGGAGAGTGTGGCTGCAATTGGGAGGTAAAGTGAATAAATAAGTAGAAAAATATATAACTTAAAAAACAAAAACAAAACAAACAAAAAACAAAGACAAGCAGATACTGCCCAAGCCAGAGCACAGGAGGGAAACTGAGTTGCAGGAGCTGCTGAACATAGCTGGTGAGAGGGCAGCAAATGGAAACTTTGTTTCATGAAGAAAGAAAGACATTTGAAGAGGTGGCCTGGAAGCATCCACATCTTATGAAAACTATAAACCAACAGCCTCCAAAGCCCTGTGACTTCCTATTTAAGAGAGAGAGAAAGGGGGGGGGGAGTAAGAGAGTAAGAAAAAGAGTATGAGTAAAAAGAGGCATGGGGAGGGGCAGGAAAGTAATGGGTGGAGGAAGACAGAAGAGAGGGAGGGAAAAGTCAGGAAAGAAAGAAAAACAGCAGTAAAGAAAGATAGAAAAACGGGGGAAAACAATGAAGGAGATGTTTGTAATCAAACTGCTTTAAGCCTGTGATAAAGATAATCTGAAAATTAGTCAAAGGGGGACTATATGTTATGAATGTGCAGAAAAGATAAGCAAATGTCTCACTAAAAACAAAAACAGATAACAGCGAAATGATACTTTAAATCACTGAAATTAAAACAACAAACAACCCGGCTAGTGGTGCCATGAGCCTTTAATCCCAGCACTTGGGAGGCAGAGGTGGTGGATCTCTGAGTTTGAGGCCAGCCTGGTTTACAGAGTTCCAGGACAGCCAGGGTTATACAGAGAAACCCTGTCTAGGAAAAACAATAACAAACAAACAAAAAAAAAACTAACAGCAACAACAAACACTGTACTCGGCGAAAATAAATTTCAAAGGTGAAGGCCAAATAAAAATACTTGACTCAACTAAGTACTGAAAACATCTGTAGCCAGGCATACATTAGAGCCCACAAAAAGGGACTCTTCTGATCAGCGTGACCCAGTTGTACAATGTAACTTCTGATTAGTGTGACCCAGTTGTACAATGTAACAGACTTCATGGTTCTGGTTCCTGTGTTCTTGGGCACTCATCCTCACTCTTACCCTCCCCTATGTTTCCTCTGCCTCCCCCCTTTTACTTTCAGCTCCTCCCCACAATAACTTCAACCCACAAACGAGAACATAGCTGTCTCTTTAACTCTGGCTTACTTCACTTGATGATATCTCCAGCACTAAAACTTACAAGATTCCATTTTTTTATGGCCAAGTAATACTTCATTGTGAACACACTAGATTTATCTCCTCCTCCACCTAATAGCATCTAAGATAATATACAGGAACTCATTTAGAAAAGAAAAAAGAGCACCATAAAGGTAAATGACACTTTTCTGCTAGGCAATATTCTTAACATACTATTTGAAGAAAGTCACAGTAAGCTCTATAATGCCTAAAATATAGTTCAAAACAACATCACAAAGAAGCATGGACCCACATTCCCAGAGAATGAGTTGACTTGAAGACTGTCAACAATAATTTCAATATTTAGATTCTGGTTCAAAGTAATCACTAAAAAGATTTACAGATAACAAACCACAAAATACAAAATAGAACCATAGATAAGGAGGATAAATTAATAAATGGAACAGATGAGAGAAAATAGCAAAATAGCAGGGGATGAAGCCACAGGTTCCATCCCTGTATTAACTGGATGTGTAACTTATCTGCAAACACCACACTAGGAAGATAGAGGCAGAAGAGCAAGAAGGATAGGGTCATGCTCAACTACAGAGCGAGGGAACTAACTAATCAATAGTTAAATGGTTCAAATTTCCTCAATTAGAGGCAGATTAAAAACTTAAAAAGTGAAACCGAGGTATCCTTCAGCAAATACCCAATTTCAAATATGAAGAACAGATATGGAGGATGGCATCCTAAAAAAATAAACAAAGGATTTAGTGAAGGTAATTCCAGAGAAAGGACATTTTAGACCAAAGAATGCTATTGAGGATAAAGAACATCACTTCATAATAACAGAGTATGCTATCCACCAATAACATGTATACAAGTAATAATAGAATTCAAAATTCACACAACAAAAACTGACTTTAGAAAAATACTTAGTCATGTTACCGATATCAATACCTTTTCACCAGTAACTTATCAAGCCAGCAGACAAAAACTCAGTAAGAATACAAAGTAGCTGAAACGGCTGTGAACTTCTGAGCCGAGTCATATACTCACAGGGAAGAGCCCAGGCCAGGTGAATATGGTCAGACCTGTGATTCCAGCACTTTGCAACCACCTGCTGTTTCAAATCCGTAGAGCTCCTTGTTTCAAAGATGCACTGAGCACTTACTGAGCATGTGAGCTTTTTATCACCATGATAAATACATGTGACAACCAACTTAAAGGATAGGGTTATAGGGCTATTGCTGCTCATGGTTTGTAGGGCCTTAGCCCAGAGTTTGTGACTGGGAATGAGGGAGAAACAGAGGGAAGCGAAGATATAGAGAGATAGAGAGGGAGAGATCAATAGAGAGAGGGGGGAGAGAAAGAGACTGAGAGATAGAGGGATAGATAAACAGGAAGGGATGGAGAGGAAGGAAAGAAGCCAGGATTCCAATACCTCCTTCAAGTCTTGACACCCCCCCCCCCAGTAGCTTAACTTCCTTCCACTAAGTCCTACTTCCTGAAGACGGCACCACCCTCACTTAGTAAGACCGCAAGGGCAGGATCAAACCTCCCAAACGTGGACACCTCAGGTCTAAACTCAGAACAGAAAGATGGGTTGTACTCTGAGCTATGAGACAAGCCTTAGTAATGCTGAAAGAATTCAAGGTCACACACATCACACAGACAATTCTCCAGCCACAACAGAATTAAAACAGAAATCAGGAATAGAAAAAAAAATCTAGCAAATACCTACATATTTGTAAAGTAAATAAAGCACTTCAAAGAAGTACTGCTTTAAAAAGTGCTGTAAGAAGAATAAATATAACTCTGTCATCTTCATAGAGCAGTGCCATATTCAGCCATCATTAAAGAAGCTTCCTCCTGCAGCAAACAGGAACAAATACAGACAGACCCACAGCCAGACATCACACAGAGAGTGAGAGACCTTGGAACATTCAGTCCTAAATGGGATGTCTCCAACAACCCCATCCCCAGAAAAGAGGAAGTAGAAAGAATGTAAAAGCAAGAAGGGATGAAGGGCACACACACACACACACACACACACACACACACACACAAGGCCCCTGAAACAATCAAGCCAGCCTTGTATGAACACACAGAGACTGAAGTGACATGCCCAGATCTAGAACAGGTCTGTATCAGGTCCTCTGGGCTTACATTGTAGCTTCCAATTTCACAGAATCTCCGCGTGAGGGAACAAGTGGTCTCTGATTCTGGTGCCTTCTCTTCAGCTCATCCTTTCTCCTCTTTGTCTTGTTCAACTTCATTGTGATGGTTTTGTTTTATCTTATATGTTATTGTGTGTATTTTTTAAAAGATGAATGAATGAACGATGGCTGAATGAATGCATGAATGAATGAATGAAAACCCAGCTCCTAGGGCAAAGGTTAAGAACTGAACCCTATGTGTACCTGCTAGAAGAGGGAAAGTCAGTTATCTCCAATGAGTGGCACCAAGTACTCCAAGGCACTTCAAGGTAGCCTCGAGTTCAGGAGTAGCTGACCAACAAGCAATGGACTCCACAGTGGTTTTGTATGCTTTTATTTGCCTACAGTTTGGTGGGTTGTTTTGTTTTTTTCATTTTTGGGTTTCTTTTTAATTTTCTAATATTATTTTATTTTGTTTTTTTGTTTTGGGGGCTTTTTAGTGTATTGGGGTTTTGCTTAAAGTTGGGTGGAGGGGAAGAATCTCGAAGGACTTGGGGGATGGGAAAAAATATGATCAAAATATATTTTAAATTATTTTAAATGATAAAGAAAATAATAAAAATAAAAACATCAAATCTAAATTAAAATTTAAGAAAACATTTTAACTTCATGGGAATCAGGACAATATATCAAATCTGCAAAGCTGCCATTTTAGGGCTAGAAGCCTTACCAATCCTTTGCAATTCTAAAATGTCTACAGTAGAGAAAAAAAATCTCAAACTATTAACTTGATGTATTTAATTACAATATAGAAAAATAGCAACTTCAACCTGACATAAGAATAAAAGGAGGGGAGGGGAGAGGGAAGGGGAGAGGGGAGGGGAGAGGAAAGGAAAGGAAAGGAAAGGAAAGGAAAGGAAAGGAAAGGAAAGGAAAGGAAAGGAAAGGAAAGGAAAAAGGAAAGGAAAGGAGAGAGGAGAAGAGGGAAGAAGGAGGGAAGGGAAGAAAATAAAATTTCAAAGTATAGCACCTTCCATACCCAGTGGAATGGAAGCTCCAAGCACAGGTTACAAAGAGGAATACAGTAATTAAAAGCACAGACAGATGGCCAGATGGACTCACAAATGCACTGTTCAGTGTCTGTGGGACCTTCATACGAAGCTTAACTCTTCTAGACTTTCCCACTGGAACTGACTTTCCCACTAATGCCCATGACATTCTTGAGAGCACAACAACTCTTAATACAGAGCCCGGGTGTGTAATGTGCCAATAAGAAAAAATACTATGTTAATAATATCACTACTTGAGCAATAATCTGAGCATTTGGGAGGCTGAAGCAGGAGGATTGCTTTGAGTTGAGGCCAACTAGACTCAGAGTGTGACCATGTCTCAAAACAAAACAGAACAAAGCAAACAAGACAGAAAAAAAAAATGTTATTGCTGATAATATCTCCTGAAGGAGAGCAGGCTGGCCAGCCATTGTAATTCCCCCGAGGCTCCATCTGAGACTGCCAAATAGTTTAAAGGCACAAGCTTTAGGAGATAGTCGTAGACACCTCCCCATACTGGGTCCAGAGGGAGTGGAGGAATGTGCTGGACGACAAGGACATCCTGTGCACGCACACAATTTTGCAACCAGACGAAGTAAACAGAGGTCACACGGCCAGCCCAGCCCAGCCTACTCCAGCAAGAGTCACTAGAGGCCCTAGGTATTAGAGAGTCAGAAATTTCCAGAATTGAGGGGCCCTGACAGCGTGTGTTCTGTGATGACAGGTGGTCCCTACAGCCCACAGAGTGTCGTGTTCGGTCACTCACAGTGACTGAACTCTTAGTACCCGCTTCATCCATATTCCCAAAACACAAATCTAGCAACCCAACTTCCTGACCATTAATAATAATACAGAAGCTGTTACTGTTACCATTATCTACCCCTTAAAGAGGAGGTTTAACTGGCCCTGTTTTTTATATGTAGTACTTGATAATGTCACCTTTACTCCTGTAACGTGAGTCAGATTTTATGAAGGATAAAACCATGTCCATAGACTCTGAGGTGTACTTTGAGATGGTTAGGACTCTCTGGTGTCGACCACCGGAAAGCAAACATAGCTACTTAAAGCAGCCAGCCCTTGCTATCCATGATGCTACAGTACTTGGCCTGGGAAGAGCCTCAGGGAGCTCGTCCAGTGAGCACCAAGTCCAGACAGTTTAAGCTTCTAGCCTTCCATGTGCTAAGACAGGCAGGACCTAGCCTGCTCCCTGGCCACTCAAGATACTAAAAAACAAAGTGGACTCCAAAATGAAGGCTGGCTATAGAATGAATTGTAACAGTACATGTGAGGGTTATTTGTGAAGCATATTCCAGTAGCCTACAAATAACCCCCACTTTTTTTTTTTTTTGCTTACTTTGAAAACAAAAAAAAAATATCTAAAGTTATAAATAGTTGAGTATATATTCTGAAGAGTCCTAGGATTTCTAAGTGAGACTGTCTTTTCCTAACCTATCATATGGGCATGATGAACACGAACTCTCTATAGATAGTGTTATCTTTTGTACTGTTTAGTTTTTGTCAACCCGACTCACTTGAGAAGAAGAAACCTTAGCTGAGAAGGTAATCCCAGCCAGTTGGTTGGTAGTCGGCCTTAGGAGGCATCTTCTTGGTTAATGATTGATGGAGAGGTGGACCTAGCTCACTCTGGGATGCTGGGCAGGGGATACTGGAGGTATAAGGAAGGTAGTTGACTGTGAGCCTTTCACCACTCTCTGTTCTAACCTGGAGTCCTGCTCTGACTTCCTTTCATGATGGAATACAAGCATAAGCTGAAAAAAAAAAAAAAAAAAAAAAAAAAAAAAAAAAAAAAAAAACCCTTCCCCTGACCCACAGAAACCCAATTAGGACATCTTGTAAATGTATGTCCAGATTT
>NC_034595.1:38967873-38972497 GCF_900095145.1 Mus pahari | reverse complement strand
TGGAGCTTGTTCCTCCTGTGATTCTGTTAGCCTCTGTCAGCAGTCCTGTGAGTCCAGCTCTCTCCTGAGTCTCAGTGGTCAGATTACTCTCTGCAGGGAAGCTCTCCTCTGGCAAGGAAGGTGCCCAAATTTCTGGAGCCTGAAACAGGGTCTCTCTCAGAAGTTAGGTTGCTTCTGTCTGTCCTGAAGCTGTGTAGTTTCTGCGGTCCACACTCTCGCCAGCACAGACTGGAGCCTAAGCGAACCAGAGCAAAGATGGCTCTCCTGCCTGCTCAGGCCTTGAGACTCCTCCTGGGCGGACACCCCTCCTCAGGCAGGAAAGGTGCCAGGTGACTGGAGCCAGAAATGGGATCTTTCCCAGAAGCTGTGTAGCTTCTGCAGGCTGCCCTCTCCCCAGCAGTGCACCAGAGCAAAGAAGGCTCTCCTGCCGGCTCAGGCCTTGAGACCCCTCCCGGGCGGGCACCCCTCCTTGGGCGGGAAAGGTGCAGGATGACTGGAACCAGAGAAGGAGTCTGTTCCAGCAGTTGTGTCGCTTCTGCAGGCTGCCCTCTCCCTGGCCACGCACTGGAGCAAAGATGGCTCTCTTACCAGCTCTCCTCTGGCGGGAAATATTAGATTGTTTCTTATGTCAATTTTCTTTTCGCTCTGATACACACACCATCTCAAACTCAGCTCAAAACGAAAATACTTCAGCCCAAGATTCTGAAGATGAGAAGTTTACACTTGGCTTGCTTGGACAGTTCTCCTGGGAGCAGGTTGCCATCGGAGAGGATCCTCTCTCAGCTGAAACAGCTTGTGTTCAGCAAGGTCTCTAATCTTAAGTAGTCTGGTCTGGACTTTGTCACAGGATGGAAAAGGACCAAGAACTTTAAGAATGAAAACTCCAAAATCCCTCCTGAGATCTAGTTTGGAATTTGACTCCATCATTGCCAGCACATTTTGTTGATTAAAGCCAGTATAAAACCAGCCCAGACCTCAGAGAAGATAGGTGATCTCTCTCTGATCACCTATTGATGGGAAAGGCAGAGTGTCTTAGATTAGGTCTCCATTGATATGAAGAGACACCATGACCAAGGCAACTCTTATAAAGGACGTTTAATTGGGGCTTGCTTATGCTTTCAGAGGCTGAGTCCATTAGCATCATGGCAGGAAGCATGGCAGCATGCAGGCAGACATGGTGCTGGAGGAGCTGATAGTTCTACATCTTTATCCAAAGCCAGCCAGAAAGAGACTATCTTCCAGGAAGCTGGGAGTCAGGCCTCAAAGCTTCTCCCACAGTAACACATTTCCTTCAACAAGGCCACCCATACTCTAACAAGGCCACACCTCCTCACAGTGCCACTCCCTGGGCCAAGCATATTCAAACCAGCACATGGAGTAATGTACTGGCCACTGGGAGTGGGAGGGAGTGTCTTTGTTTTAGTCCTGCCACAGACCTTACGTTTGTCCACAAAGGCCACAGGAGATAATATCAGGGAGAAGGAAAAGAATGGAAAAATTAACAAATATTTGCTCCTCTTTAAAGCCTACAATCTCTGTTTCTTCTGTAGTTTTTTAAATTCCTCATGGAGATGAAAATCCCAAAGCTTACTAATAATTACAGAGAAAGCGTGATTGGATAGCTCTAATTTCAGAATAAATATTACTCCCACTTGTTTTTATTCCCACGTCATTTCTATGCAAATTTTATGCCTATGTTTATTGAATATTGCATATTTCCACCCAGACATTAAGCAGGTGCCTCACAGTTACAGTCTTCTTAAATGAACAACTTTGTTTCAATAGTGAAAGGGCTCAAGTGTAATCCTTGATGAGAGACATACCTTTGAGGGAAACTGAAAACAATAAACAAGAAAACAAACACCCAATGTTATGTTCTCCCGTGGCCTGAGATGGATGTTCACACAAAGAAGGAGCATAGCTCTTGAGATAGGAAGACGTGATCCATTCGAGCCAGGAAGGACACTGAGCGCCCAGCTAGAGGTCTGCAGGTTCAGTCACCTATTCAGCACCAGGTTTTTATTGATCGTCTAATAGGAGCCAAACGTGATGCAGCAAGAATGAAGTGATGAAGACCCAGGGGGGTTAGTGGTTTGTTCAGTCACAGTCAGCTACTAAGAGGGAAGCCAAGGCTCCATCTTGCCAGGCATCCACAGTACCTCCCCGGGGATCAACCTCCTCATTCCTCAAAGACCGCACTGAAGACAATAGTGTACAGACACAACTGTAATTATTATCTGGGCACTTTTTAATGTCCTCGGGCGCGTGGCTCAACTTGTTGTGTACATGAATCTTCAGAACATTCAGATTTGTACTGCTTTATGCTTGCATTTTGCACGTGAAGAAACCAAAACTCAAAGAGTTTTTTTTCCTAAGTGAAAAAAAATCCCTGCACAGTTGGGAGCAGAGATTTCAACCTCCATTATCTTAACCCGGTGGCCATGTTTTTCACCTTAGTAGGATTGTTGTGGGGAAACTTCTTAAATGTATACTTCCAGAGCCATCAAGATGGCTCAGCAGGTGAAGGCAATTGTTACCACGCCTTTTGGCCTAAATTTGATTCCCAGGACCCTCGTGGTAGAAAGAGATAACAGTCTCCCAGAGTTTTTCTCATACCTTCACAACACACACACACACACACACACACACACACACACACACACACACACAAAGTGAATGAACAGGTAAATAAATACATGAATGTTTTTTAAAAATGTATGCTTCAGTCCAGACTTAATGGTAAATTCCTGTGACCTACTACTCAGAAGACCAAAGCAAGACAATTATAAATTTGAAAATACCCTGGGCTACATAGCAACACCCCAATCCCTTCCACCCAAAGTATATTCTTCAGGGCATGGCACAAAGTAGATGTCTGGTGACTATTAAATTTAGAACGGCAAGGACGTGGCCTGTTTGCTTCAGCCAGCTATTGTCCAGTGACATTTTTCAAACCCGCATCACACTGCTCTACTAAAAGCGTCTAATGGGAACATTAGCTGTCAATTAGGTACCTAACCATTACATTGGAAACGAAATGGACAGCACATGGACACAATTTGCTCACTTGCTAATTGGTACAAAGCCTATCCTAACAGATGTCAAAATGAGCCACCATTCCTGACTCTCGCCTAATGCATTCGACCTCGGGTTTTAGGGCTGTTTTCTCTCTTCCAATGGGACTGGTAGCCTGATACCTATACAGATGCTCCAGGGCAGTGATATCCAAAATGAAACCATGGAGTCCAAATGAGAAGAACGGTCCAGACCGAAATGAGAGAAGTGATTTCATGGCTTGTGAGACCGGGCATGGCAAGGCAGTTTGACAGAGAAACAATTAGTCAAGCTGCTGGGGCATGAAGGGTTGCAACTTCCGAAGCACAATATAGGGAGGCTGGGGAGGCAGATGGCCAAACAGCTGGAGCACTGGCCTCTGTTTCCTGGATGCTTATTTTCTGATGTTGGGAATAGATCCTGGCATCATGATGATGATGATGATGATGATGATGATGATACTTGCACTGCCTGTGGCTGTGTGTATTTTGAGCAGTGTTTGGCCCTATTTTCTTCAGAAAGTGTTAGGCACACATACTGGGTAGTCAGCTGACCTGAATTTCATCTCTAATTGAAGATCTCTGTAGAAAATAGGCAGCAAATCTTTACCTGCTCCTAGTAAGTCATGAGGACCCTGAAATTCACCTAAGATTATTTGTTTTTTTGAATAAGCCTCTAATTCAACATTTGGTGTTTTTTGATGCCTATTAATTATTAATTGGTATCCTGATTAAGTATCAAATGTTGAATTGAGCAGGTTTTCACTAAAGGATTGTTTTCCATTTGGTTCCTTTACATCCCTAGTGTCACCCCCAGCTTTGTCCATTTGTCTGGGAAGAGTGTTACAGTCCAGTGTTATAAGGGAAACTTAGTATTATGATTCTGACTGACGAGGTCATCTCAATGAACAGACGTGCAAATAGGGACATTTTCAAATGTATTAAATGAGAAATAAAGAAAAGTATGCATTCAGTAAACACACAACGCTGGAAATAGATCAACCTGTGAGGAGGCTCCAGGGCGCAAGGTATGGATGGCTCAGCATAAAGTAGATAATAGTTCTCAGTGCTTCTCATGACACATCCTGATCTGGTTGCAACTGGAGTCAGGGGTAGCCTTCTGTGGCAATCATTGCCCTCTCTGCCTAGGACAGAGCCCTGGGAGACTGAAACCTGCATCCTGAAATAATAACTAGCAATCAGAAGGAAAGGCTGGGGAGTCCAATCAGCTCAGTGCCCCGCCTGGGCTAGCTTGGTGTCTTCTCTGGTGTAGGAATCTTACCTCAGAAATCCAGTTCCCAGCCTTCAAGAAATCTGCTTTGGGGATCAAAGGTGTAGGCTCTACTTTGGGGGGGGGGGGCTGGGCTCTCATCATCATCCACTAATGTGCCCAGGGCTCTAGGAGAGACCAGAGTCCTTATCTGAAACACTTTTCTAAGCAGGAGAAGGAGTGCCAGGCATGGTGGCGCACACCTTTAATCCCAGCACTTGGGAGGCAGAGGCAGGCAGATTTCTGAGTTCGAGGCCAGCCTGGTCTACAGAGTGGGCTCCAGGACAGCCAGGGCTACACA
>NC_034595.1:38965613-38967772 GCF_900095145.1 Mus pahari | reverse complement strand
CAAAAAAAGAAAAAAGAAGGAAGGAAGGAAGGAAGGAAGGAAGGAAGGAAGGAAGGAAGGAAGGAAGGAAGGAAGGAAGGAAGGAAAAAAAAAAAAAACAAGAAGGAGAAGGAGCATATGAAAGCACTTAAGGATGATGTTTGGCCTGCTCAACATCATGATGCCCTCTCCCAACTGAGCATGCCCATTTGGTCTTACAGTCACCCCAGAGAATGCTCCTCTGAAAAGCAGCAGCCATTGGAAGAGAGAAAAGATTCATGTAAAGTCTAAGGTTTATGTGACTAATATAATTTTTTTTAAAAAGGACTTACTCAAAGCTTGAAATTAACAGAGAATACAAGCCTTGTCTGGAACCATAAACTATCACTGTGCTTCAAACTTAAAAGATTGTCACACACGAGTTTTTTTTTTTTTTTCTTCCAACGAACCTTCAAATTCCATGGCAGCCCTTCAGACAACTGAGGCTTCCCCTGTTTACATGACCTGCAGGCGCCATTGCACTAACCTGGATGACATTATCAAAGCACGATGTGTGTTTTTCTCAGCATGGGAAGCTTTGAAATCGAAAGCATTGGCAAGAAAGGGTGGCAGACCCTCAGACAGCGTTCTGTTGTCTAACTAAGCACGGCTCGTGCTTCCCATCAAGGGAATCAGCAGAGACTAGTTCAGCACAAAGCACCGTTTCCTGGGGATGGGATGAAGTAAGAAATATTGCATTTATTATGTATCTGTTTGTTCATTGTTTAGTCCATGTGCTCAGAAACAACTGGCAGGAGTTGATTCTCACCTTTCACTACATGGGTTCTAAGGAGAGAACATGGGTTGTCTGTCTTGTCAGCAGGCAACTTTACCCAATCAGCTAACCTGTTGGTCCTGAAAGACTACATTTCTGAGTGCCTGATTTTTGAGTGATGTTCTGAGGGAACTCTGAATGTTCTCACACGGTACAAGCCCAAAATGACGCACAGTCCAGTGTCACAGGAATGGGACTTGTATAGATCAGAGTGGTACACAGGAGGAAACACATTCCCAAGGATGTGCCTGGCCTGCCCCTCCCCCTTAGAGATTGCTCTGATTGGGCACCTCCACCTCTGTCCACTCCAACTGATGTGTGAGGTCAGTGCCCAGAAACTCCATCACCACCCATCTGTAGAGATGGCTTTCCTGATAATTCATGGGACTCTAAGAAGAATTCATTTATTTTCAACCTTCCTAATCCTTCCCATTTTTGTTCCATATAATCAGTCACATACAGGGTTTGGCATGTAGGTTATTGTGACACATGGTTTGCCAGCAGCAGATTCTGATGACCTGATTCTGGAGTACTTGGGAGCAAATGAAAAAAAAAAAAGAAAGAAAGAAACAAAGAAAGAAACAAAGAAAGAAAGAAACAAAGAAAGAAACAAAGAAAGAAACAAAGAAAGAAAGAAACAAAGAAAGAAAGAAACAAAGAAAGAAACAAAGAAAGAAACAAAGAAATGGGGGGGCAGACGAGAGATAAAGGGAGGATGCAAGATGTTTAACAGAAGAAATGACAGAGAATCCAGACCTTATAAAGTGCAAGGGGGAGATGGCATTGGGCATCTGACTACAGGCATGAAGTGACATTCTCTCCAGTGGCTTCCAGAGCCTAACACAGTGGCACACGTCATAACACTTTAAAGGCTGAGCCAGGAAATTAGGATTGAGGCCAACCTGAGCTACATAGTGAATTCTGGTTTGTATAGGCTAGCCTAGGGTATGAGACCTGTCTCAGAGAGAGAAGTGGGGAGAGGAGGAGGAGGAAGGGAGAGAGGAAGATGTCTTTCTGAGTTCTACAGCCATCCAGCTTCCACTGGTTTTAATTTCCTAGAAGAAATTTTTCCTCTCCCAGTTGGATTAGGGGAAGGCAGCACCCTCTGACTGGTAACCCTGCCAAGAGGCAGGAATGTGGGAGAAATCATGGCACTGGCAAAGATGGCTTTGGCTTTGGGCTGTGGTGGAGCCACAGAGGCAGCCCTGACACTCTCCGCTCTGCTTGCCTCGTAGGCTTCCAGGAAGTTCTTCCCAATCACATTCTTCGGCTCCATCACTTGGATCGCAGTTTTCTCATACCTGATGGTGTGGTGGGCACACCAGGTAAGACCGCACACCCCCACACCCCCACCCCACCCCCACAC
>NC_034595.1:38928600-38965372 GCF_900095145.1 Mus pahari | reverse complement strand
CCCGTCTGCCTTGCGTGTCCCTAGTCTTGGTTGCCAGGAGGTTACTTTTGAAGCAGTTACAATGTTGGGCGGAGTGCAGACAAAGTATACTGCAGGGAAGGCCTTTCTTATTCTCCAGGCTTATCTCCGTGGTCAGAAATCAAATCAGCAGAGGTGTGGTTAGACAGCTCTGTGGAGGACGGCGAGCCTGGCTGCATCTTGCTCCCACCTAAGGCCTGGCTGAAGAAAGTTAAAATCCCATCTACCTCAGTGTCTTTATTTTGTCTGGAGCAAGCAGCTCAGCATAGCGCTCTCTCTCTCTCTCTCTCTCTCTCTCTCTCTCTCTCTCTCTCTCCTGTCTCCTCTCCCTCTCCCTCCCTCTCTACTCATCGATCTCTCTATAGATAGATAGATGATAGATAGATAGATAGATGATAGATAGATGGATAGATAGATGGATAGATGGATAGATAGATAGATAGATAGATAGATAGATAGATAGATAGATCTGTGTGTATTGTGATTGCGTGCATCATATGCATGTGTGCACATGTGTAAGTCCATGTGGGAGTCATAGGAAGTCCTCTGTGTTGTCCTTTATCATTCCCTACCATATATGACCTGGAGACAGTGTCTCTCCACTAAGCCTTTCAGCTAGGCTGGCAGGCAGCAAGCCCCAGTGCTCTTCCTATCTCCACCCCAAGCCCCCATGCTGGGGTTACAGATACCTTGGATCTGAACCTAGGCCCTAAGACTTGTGCAGTAACTGCTCTTGCCCACTGAGCTACCTCCTCAACCCTCACCAGCCTTTTAATTATTTCTGTATTTATTATTTACATGTACGTGCCAGAAGAGGACATCAGATCTCATTACAGATGGTTGTGAGCCACCATGTGGTTGCTGGGAATTGAACTTAGAACCTCTAGAAGAACAGCTCGTATTCTTAACCACTGAGCCATCTTATCAACTCCCTAACCAGCCTTTTAACAATGGTTATTAAGAAAGGTCTCAAAGACAAAGTGCCCTTCCTTGAGCTTCAGTTGGGGGGGGGGGAACATAATGATGTATGTCATTCTTGTCATTTTAACTCAGTACCAGTCACAATGCTGATTCCCAAGATATCATGGCAGAATTACTGCTTGAAAACATGAATGAGTGTTTTCAAACTTCCGTTCTCAAAGCTGAGCGTAGGAAGCATTACTTCTCGAGGATGTTCTCCATGCTGGGCAGTCCATGCCCTTTGTCTTTTTACTCTTGATTTTTAATCCTATGGGTAGATTTGATAGGGGATGATCATCATCTGCAATCTACAGATAAAGACATTGAGTTTCAAACTGCTAAGAAAAGTACCCAAGCAGCCAGGCGTGGCAGCACATGTTCGGCATCCTAGTGCTTGAAAGGGAAAGGAAGGAGAATCGGGAAATTGAGACTAACCTCTTCTGAGACTTGAAAGGTTTCCTGGACTGTAGGGTGCACAGCTGGGTTCTTAACCAGGCACCATGCTTCTCTCCAGTCTTGTGCTCTTCTGTTGGGAAAGGCACTCAAACTCCAAACATACATCGTGTGATGCTAAATGGCTGCTGCACCAGCGTTCCCTCTAAGAATTTAAATCATTAAGAATGTGTTAAATCAATTACAACTTACTTAGAGTTAATTTAATTATTCAGTCAAAGAGAAGGGGACCATTATGTGCAAACTGGGCATGCCTATTTTCCAGGGAAATCACCAGCGTGAGTGGATCCTTCATACAGCTAGCTGGCCCTTAGAGCCTACAGCGAACAGCTTCTTAACCTGTTTCTTCGTAAAGCTCCTCTTCTCCAAGAAATATTTTTACACAACAACCCCAGATATATCATCCTATAAAACAAATACACAAGTCAAACATTTGCTGGTGGTAAAAATCATAAAGAAATTTATTTTAAAACAGGTCTTTGGTATGTATATATTTTTATCATTTGTTAAAGATGAAAGCTCATTCGCACATTTCTCTGAGGGATGTGCTCGTTTGTTGTTGCATAAAGAATGACATCTTAGAGGAATATTTGATACAGTAGGAGGTGGCATCTTCAGAGTTGATCATTAGTTGCCTGAGAACAGCGCATCACACAACTACACACTACAACGCGGTACAGGTCTGCTTAGAACTACATCAGAAGTGGCTAGAAATTCCGCTCTGATCCCAAGCTAGATAGAATTTGTTTACCTTTATTTCCATTTGTTTTATGTATTTGGGCAGAGAGGAGCACACTCATGCCACAACACATGTGTGGGTGTCAGAAGACAACGTGCAGAGTCATTTCTCTCCTGCCACCACATAGGCTCTGGCATCAGGTCTCCAGGCTTGGGGGCGAGTGCCTTTGCTCACCGAGCAAACCTCGTGAGGCCCTCGTTTAACTACTTTTTTTCAAAAAATCAAGTCAGCAACTCAAACAGCAATTTTTATAGCCTAATATTTTAATACAGTGTTATCCTCAATAAGGATGTTGCTTGCATGTAGATTACTTTTGTTTCTTTTTTAAAGTTTTTAATTAGCATTTATCAGTGTGTATGGGGAGGGGCAGGTAGAATTACCAAATCATTCCCCTTCTTTCACCATGTGGGTCCTGGATATCTAACTCAGGTTACAGACTTGGTGGCACGTGTCTTTACCTGCCGTGGAACTTACCTTCTAATGGGGGAAGGACAGTGAATCTGTAAGTCTGGGGGTCAAAGTCAGCTCCATGGACTTTGAGCAGACTACAAAATAAAAATCACTTTCTTTGTTCCTTTAAGTTACCAGGAACCAAAATATTATGAACTTATAAATCAAAGAGAGAGAGAGAGACAGAGACAGAGACAGAGAGAAAGAGACAGAGAGAGACAGAGAGAGAGACTTAGAAGAAGTGTTCTATTCCCTAAAACCATTTATTCCTGTGTGTTATTTTGCCCATTAAATGATTCAAAAAATGCTGTGGATGTCACAAAGTAGACTATTGGAAAACATTGTCTAAAAGTTTTGAAACCAATAATTCACCAGCACCAGAAAAACATATGTTTTTTATTTTAATCCCCACAAAAAATAAAGTGTTTGAGGAAACAAAGGAAATAATGTATGGTGGCCTACAATCACTGTCCCAGAACTCAGGAAAAAGACAGAAGCAGGAGGATCCTGAGTTCAAAGCTAGCCTAGGCTTCATAGTGGCATACTGTCTCAAAGAACCCATGGCTGAGTATTTGGTTTAATGGTAGATGCTTGCCTAGCATGCACAATGCCCTGTGTTTGATCCCCAGTATAGATGGATGGATGGATGGATGGATGGATGGATGGATGGATGGATGGAGCTTCTAGGTGAGGCTAGAACAGTTCTCCAACCACAGCTCAGCAACCTTAAATAAACACCATGATAAAATAGAATACTGTACCTTCTCGTTTTTCAATAATGATGCACTATTCACAAACTATTATTTAGCCCACAATCTCTTTGTAAGGTAAGTATTATAATCCCTACTTGATGGCTAAGAATGCAAGAATCAATACAATGTACAAGGAACAGTTATTAATTGCCTTAAGACAGTTTGGGGACTGAGGCCCTCTGATTCCTTGATGTGGAGCTGTTTTGTAGATTTAGATTCATATTTCCAAGCCTGAGTACACCCACTGACTGCCAAGGTCGCTGTGGAAACAATACAGGTTATAGGTGTTTAAGAGTGGTGGAGGTATTAAGAAAAAGTTGGGACACTGTCTTAACACTCAGTAGGAGATTAAAGGGCCCTAGAACTTGATACCATTGTCAGGTGCTAGCCTTAGGTTCAAAGTTCATTGACTTGTTAAATGAATCTTGCAGCTTCCCTGTGTAAGAAGACACAGTATGGTGGCTGAACTCAGAGTCTCTACAGCTCGTTATTATTTGAGATAGCCTGTTTAATCTTCATTTGCACATGGCTGACTTCCTGGGTATGGATGCTAACGCTGTATAAACTCCTTTATCAGTGATTACAGCTTGTTCGGTTTTTACTGTATCAGCACTTATCTCAAAACAGAGGCGGGGCTCATTAAAAAGAAGTCACATAGTGACGCTGGGGTCTGTGACTTCCAACCCTCACACTTGTCCCTGCTGTCACATTCAGGTTGGAGAGACAATTGGCATTAGTGAAGAAATCATGGGTCTGACCATCTTGGCTGCTGGGACCTCTATCCCTGATCTTATCACCAGTGTCATAGTGGCCCGAAAGGGCCTGGGGGACATGGCTGTGTCCAGCTCTGTTGGAAGCAACATCTTTGACATCACTGTGGGGTGAGTAAAATGCTCTAGAAGCATGCGCACCAGCTTCACTTCTGTCTTTGTCTTCTAAGCTGTAGAAATATGAGCTGGCTCTCTAACCCAAAACTTCTCAAGTGCCCAATAAACTTAAGCCGGGGAACCCTGTTCCATTGAACCAGCTGGCTTTTTATGACCAGCAAAAACAAATACTTACATACAGACTGGTCTAGAAAATAAGACTTTCATTTACATAACTACCCTCAGCACACAGTATGACTATTCACTGTCCAGGAAAGACTGCCATACCTCTGGTAGTTTTGTGGTTTTTTTTTTTTTTTCCTACTCTCTAATCACTAACCTGACCAGGTAAGATTGGATTCAAAGGCAGCTTGGGACTCACCTGGGCCCAATGTTGACATTCTTTCTCCTTTCCTGAAAACTCCTGGCAGCCTAGGTTTTGTGAAAGGCAAAAGATAAGACATTTTTTCCTACCTGAACAAACTGGAGTTCTTGGGAGGAATAATCTGTAGTGAGCAAGACTGGCAGGGACTCTGTTATCTCTCCCGTTCATATAACTTGTCAAAAGTAATTGACAAATGACCCTGAATGTCAGCTCCTGAGAAGCTAAGTCACAGAGTCTCTGTGCTTTCAGGATAATAGGGCTCTTGACCCTGAAGTTGGGAAATTCACTAGAACGCACCCACTTTGTCATTGAACCTCTTGAAGGTTGTTCTTTTTCCTTTCAATTAAGCCATTACACATGTATCTGTCATTGTTCATATAGTGCTTAGAGTTAGCAACTTAAAACACACCGCCGTCATACGGATTATGTATGATCAACCTCATTTCTGCTTGGAAACTAGAAGGCACAGAGCTAGTAGTGTAGCTGGTGAATGGGATAGCTGGAATTAAAAGAGGATCTCGGAGGGCTAGCACTCTGTCTCGAAGTAAAATCCAACTGTGAGTTCCCAGTGTCTGAGTCGTCTGTCAGAGACCAAGGTGCCTTCTTCTAAGGCCTTGTGCTTTTTGCTGCCTGCCCATTAATGAGCCTCCTCATCTGTCTACAGGGAACTCTGACTTGTCTCTCCAGTGCCTGTCAAACCCCCAGGGCTCCTGCCTGCTCTTATAGACTCTGCATATTATATCCTCACTAGAATTATTTCTTCCTGCCAATCTGTGAGCCTTTCAAGCATCCCCCCCCCCTAATGAACTCACCAAAGCCTAGCCCATTGTCCAGTGCATGGCATCTCAGAAGTGCTTACCACAGGACCAGATAGAGGGTGTTTTCACAGAAGTTGCCCTGGGATGAACTGTATTTGTCAACTCTGCCACTCACAAATTTACACTCACCTGAGGGGGTCCAGCAAGGGAGGAGGAGGGAGGATTTCTAGTGTGAAAAAGAAAGAGCCCATTACAGTCTAAAGCTTCTAAGCATCCAGATGGACATGTGTGTCACGTTTTCCAAAGGTGCGTACTCCAACAAATAACATATATATGAAATCATATATATATATATATATAAATAGTAACACGGGCGAGTTTCTCAGAATCCCCCCTAGTCCTGCTACCAGAAGACCTTTATCTTTTATCTTCTCCTGCAAATATTTAATAATTGTTTTAGAGAATATTCAGTTTTGTTCTCTTGGAGGGCACTTATCTTTTCCAACTTAAAGCCACATAGGCCTGGCACAAACTGTCTTCTCCTAGTACCCAGGCAGGCCACGTGCACCGCTCTGCTCGGTGCTTTCATAACCCTTGGAACTGACACTCTGCCTTCGGGTGTGTCTCCTCTTGCACAGGTCTAAGCAATGTCTTTCGATAGATCTTCTCTTTCTTCTGCCTTATGCTATTATAGGTATTATTTCATTACCATAAATCCCTTAAAGCAGCATTAACAGACAGAATGTTTTTTTAATATTTTAATGGGTACTGGTATAGTTTATGTATTTATTTTCTAGAAAATCTTTCTCAAAATTGGTTCAGTTTTATGTTTTTTATTATCATCACATTGAATGTGTTATTAACAATATAGTGAGTGTAAATTTTCTCCACAGTCCTGCCTACATTTCCTTTTGCACACATAAGTAGTAGATAGTGTTTTAGAAGGTGCATACAAAAGTGAATGATGATCTGCCACCCACTCAAAATATGTACACTTTACATAATTGAAGTTACCTTGCTAGTTTGATGAGTGCCCTTCATATTTTTGATTAAAATTATATAAAAGGCTCTACTTTTAATCCTAGTTCTTCAATAAATAGATACCCTGTGAGTGGTGGAAGGAGAAGGGTCAGGAGTCGGCCAAAAAACAAGTTCAAAGCCAACGTAGGCTACAAGAGACCCTGTCTCAAAAATAAAAGGAAAAGGGAAAAATGAAAGAACGACTAAATTAAAATTACATCATGAGTATTTTCCTATTGTTACTATATGGCTTGCAGAGTTTGTGGTTTGGTTTGGTTTGGTTTGGCTTGGCTTGGCTTGGCTTGGCTTGGCTTGGTTTGATTTGGTGAGTCATGGTCTCAGGCAGCCCAGGCAGCCTGTATCGAAGAGAATGATCTTGAATTCCTGATTCCTCTGGCTTGACATCCCACATGCTGGGTTTACAGCACTATGTCTGTCTTAGGCAAAGCAGATGATGCTAGGGCATCTTGCATGCTAGGCAAACCTTTGTCCAGCTGTTCTGTAGCCCAGATCTCTAAGCTTGTGGGTTTAAATAACATAACATACATAACATGCATAACATTACATTGGCTTACCCACTGTCTAACTAGTTCTTTACTGCTAGAAATTGTAAAAAGATCCCCCAACTTTTTACTCAAATAAGGCAAAAAAATGATCATTTTTCTGAATCAAGTCGCACTTGTAGCCCATTCTCTTTTTATGTTTCTTCACTGACAACAGATCTGACAGATCAAGAGGTGTGAGTCACCAAAGAGTGATCAAGTGTCACTCCCCAAAGAGTTTTACAAACTATCAGAAGAGCTACCTGCCTCAACTTTACCAAAATCAGTTGTGCGTGTGTATAAGTGTTACTATGGGCTGTTTGCTTTCCTGCCCCGTGACAAATGTCTAAGCTCTATTACCTTAAAGGCGAAGACATCTATTTTCACTCATGGCTTCAGAGGTGTCAACCTGTGGCCTTTGGGTAACCAATGTGTCACAGTGGGAGCGCATGGCAGAGAAGGCCTGCGTACCTCATTGTGACCAAGTAGCAAAGAAAACAACAGAAAGAGGACAAGGTCCCAAAATCCCATTCAAGATCATGGCCCCAATGACCTAGCTTCCTTCCACCCTACCTCCTAAAGGTTCCATCACCTCCCAAGAGCCTCAGGCTGGAGACCAAACCTTTAACAACTAGCCTTTAGGGCATGTTCAAGACCCAACTGTCTAGTGCAAAGTTTGGGTTTCCTCGGTTCATCATGATGCACTGAAGTATTAGTGAACAAAGATCTACTTTAACATCACAGGCCATGGTGTCAATCACTTGAGCTTTGCCTAAGTCAGCATAGCATTCCTATGTGTCTACTCATGCTAGGCCTAGGAATTCAAAAATGCATACATAATGTGGCCTCTCAGAACCTATTAGCCAAGAAAGAAAGAAAGAAAGAAAGAAAGAAAGAAAGAAAGAAAGAAAGAAAGAAAGAAAGAAAGAAAGAAAGAAAGAGGGTGGCAGGCGAGAGGGAGGAAGGGAGGAAGGAAGGAAGGAAGAAAGAAAGAAAGAAAGAAAGAAAGAAAGAAAGAAAGAAAGAAAGAAAGAAAGAAAGAAAGAAAGAAAAACAAGCTTATGTCCTACTTGCTTTTCCATTAGAAAATTTTGTGATTCAAAAGGTTACTTCCTCCCCAACATCCCAGAAACCAGGCACAACTGAACCTTCCTAGCCATGCTCAGCTGAGAACTGGCTGCGTGCCTCAGAACTGCCTCCAGGTGGCAGTACACCACTGGAACCAGATATTTCCAATCATGTTTCTTTACCTACAAGGCTCACTTAACTAACTCCTGCGTGTTCCCAACAACTATTCTTCCTTGTGATTGTCAAAGTTAGCACTCTGATTAGCAAACAGTGGTTGTTGTCAGATTTCAAAAGTCAGTTCAAAGCAAGAAAACTAATAGGAAAATCTATAGTAAAGTTCTAAAAATTCGTTATAAATGTAAGACCCTTTGGTTGGTTGGTTGGCTGGTTGGTTGGCTGGCTGGTTGGTTGGTTGGTTGGTTGGATGGATGGTTGGTTAGTCAGTTAGTTGGGTTTTTTGACTACAGAGTGAGACAGGATCTCACTATGTGGTTCTGTCCTGGAGCTCAGTCTTTCAGAGACAAGCTGGTCTCTGCCTCCTGAGTTCTGGAATTAAAGGCATGTGCCACCATGCCCCACCCAAGACCCTTTTTTAGTAAATGATTATTACCATCCATCTTTCCCAGAATAAACTTCAGACTGCAACATTGTGCCTTGGTCCCCACCACCACCATACAACCTTATGGCATTTTAGGTTCTCAAAGAAGTCCTTCTTACTCTGTCTCCATCCTGAAAATTAGAGGCTCTCTTCTTTGTTTTTACCACTCATGCCTGTATCCTTTTTCTGATGCCCTGTCCTCCCCTCACCCCATACAAATCTCGATTCACCTTTTAGGACTGAGAGTGCGTTGTAATCTCCTCTAGAAAGAAAACAGAAACTAATTTGAATCAAATTCAGAGGTCACCTGTAGCAGGCACACCTTTGATGTTGTCCACTAGAGAACAAATGAGTCAGGAAGTTGGTCAAGTGTCCAAGGGTCCCCTCAATTTCTTTACATAGTTTCCTGAGCCAATCATTTGTCCTAGAGACCCTAAAATGCCACCCTCCTCAAATCATAGACAGGCATCCTCTAGAGCTTCTTCACCACACCTGATTGCTCCCTGTCCCTCTTCTCCTGCCTGCTTCTCTTCCTCTCAGGCTCCCACTGCCCTGGCTCCTCTACACCATCATCCACAGATTCAGCCCAGTGACTGTCAGCAGCAATGGCCTCTTCTGTGCCATCGTCCTCCTCTTCATCATGTTGCTTTTTGTCATTCTCTCCATCGCCCTCTGCAAATGGCGGATGAACAAAATCCTCGGCTTCATCATGTTTGGCCTCTACTTCGTGTTCCTGGTGGTCAGCGTCCTCCTGGAAGACAAAGTTCTCGTGTGCCCTGTCTCCATCTAGTGGAAAAGCCATATCTTAAACCAACAGCATGGATAGTCCCTCCCGGCTCTGGGCTCCAGGCTCCTTGCAGTCTTGAGAAGAGGCAGCTTGTGCACAGCCCTGGGAGGCAAGTATCCCTCCTTGGAAGGTTGGAGGAAGGATGGATTCCCACGGGGCCATTCACTTCACAGGCACCTCGCCCTTGCCTGATGAAAGAACTCCATGTAAGAGACAAAGAGGACCTCCATCACCACTGACAGGTACTCCTCGCTGGTCGGAGGTACGTTCATTGTGATGACACAAAAGAGGACAGAGGCTATACATACATATAAATACAAATATTATAAATATATACACATGAGCATACAAATCTTGCCTGTTTCTGTACTATACCTCTTCTCCTAGACCTATAGATTAATACATACCTGTACACAAACAGAAAGAAAAATTATATATATATAAACATATATTTAAGTGCAAATGCATCTTTTCAGGGATAGCTCTAGTATATTTATAGTACCTATTTGAAGAGGGGCATCAACTTTCAACCTTCAGTTTGTGCTTTGCCCCTCAAATGCAAAAGCTGAATTAACAGAATCAGTAGGCAAAGTGCTCTTTGCTATGGTTTCTATCCTGCTTTGGATGTACTAAGTTTAGTGAAATTCTTTGCAGAAGGAGAGCTTAATAGAGGGAGTCTGTAGGAGCCCCATATAGAACCTCTAAAATACTCTCACAAGCCAAAAAAAAAAAAAATCACCTCCCCACTGGGGTGCTCTGAGACCCTTGGGATTCCATAAGACAGGTGACACTCAGACTGGGTGGCAAGGAGAGGGATCTGCTGAGGGTTGGGCTGTTTTGGTTTGGTTTGTTTTCTTGTAATGCCCCAGCATGCAAGTAGATGGTATGAATGAAAAACCAAAGTAGTGCTTTTCTAGGACAGCAAAAATTATATAAACTGAACCTATCATGTTCCAGTGCACGGCCCATTATCATCAAACGACCAAGGGCAATCTTAGCCATGACTGTCATCTGACATGCTTTAATACCAAGGGCTCCCACACAGTCCAAAGTCCTGCCAAGAGCGCTGAGATGTGTGCTGAAAATCACCGTCCAGCAGAGGTGCTCAGTGGGGGTTGCCACCTAATGGGAACATAAGGGCATAGCTCCTTGCTCCTTAGAGCATTTTTCAGTGCAGTCACAAAGGGCTGCAGTGTCTAAGATTGTTCCCAGTAGATCTAAACTAAAGACTGGCAGTGTTTGATTGAGGCTGTTCAGGTTTGTTTGCAGAGGCCCCCACCCCCCTCACCCCAGAACAGTTTCCAAGTCCAATGTCACAGATTTGGTCTGTAGACTCATACAACATCTGTATCCTGCCTCCCATCATAACCTCATCTGGAACTTTAGCATTCCAAGCACAGTGGAGACAGTACATGTTCCATCGTTTCTTTACACTACTTGGAAGCAGTCACTCTGATATCTTGCTCAGCTTTACATGGGGTCATCTCATTCACTGAGTGTCCCCAAGCTCTGTCTGACATCTTGTATGACTTCTACAAGGTTTATTTCAGTAGAAAATGGGACTGGCTGGCAGCAAATTACATTTAAAAAAAAAAATATGTAGAGTTTTTCATTTCCCTAAACCATACTTTCTCCTTAAAAATCAACTGAAAACGTAAAGAGAGGGTGGCCCCCTGAGTGTAAATTGGCACATGTCATGCACGGAGAATGTCACCACGTATTCACGTCCTGATCTGGCACTATGCCTATTCTGATTGTTGTGAACACCACTTAACACAGGGAGGCAGGCAGGATGCAGAACTCAAAGCTGAATTAAAAAGGTCGGGTAACCCAATACTGCAGCTCAAGTTCAGCATTCCATCTACAAAGGCTCCATTTACAGAGCTCAGCAAGGCAGGCAGAGCAAGCCCCTCACCTCTCTTCACTCATAAGCAAAAGGCACTTCAAAGTGGAGGCCCCCTGAGGACACAAGAAATAAAAAGGTCTGCCACCAAAGAAACTGGCTTTCAAGTCTCTCCAACAATGCAGAGTTGGGATTTCAATGGTGAAAGAGAAATCCATGCCCCATTTATCAAGGGTTGGATTTTGTATGGGGCAAGTATTTGGGTTGCTTCCTTACAGAGAAAGACAAAGGAAAAGTGAGTTTTCAGTTCTAAAATCTCAGATTCTTGTCCTGGCTGCTCAGATGAGAGCATGATGATTGTTGGATAAATTCTGATTTCTGGTTGGTTTATTGCTGAAAACGTATAATTTTTTAAAAGCCAACTACAAGTGGACTGTAAAGTAAGAAAGGTCAGAGAATGTCTTCTCCCATCATGAGTATCCCCTCCTCACCAAGAAGCCAGGAAGCACTCCAGGTGCCTAAGAGATTTCTGCTTCGTAGGGAGAGTTGTGGTCTTGAACAAAAGTTGCTTTGAGAAGACAACATTCCCAAAGCCAGCCCCCACTTCTATGGTGTCCCCCCCACCTCCCTGAGAGGTGCAGGCATCATCTGCTGCTAGCTCTTGCTGCCTTGTCTGAGGAGTGTGTGGCTGTGTGGCCATATGTTGTCCTGGAATCATTCACATCATTGTAAAACTGCTTCCTACAGGATAGATTCAGAACATCTCCAATTTCTTTCTTGCATGTCAGTGTGTGCAAGTGTACTGGGTCTGCTGACAGACAATATCAAGGGCAGCATCATCCTACTGGTCCAATCACACTTGGAATCCCAAAGCAAAGAGCATCGGATTTGACAGTCAAGGAAGAGGAAACTCATGCACACTGACCAAAGTGGGCATTTTTGAACAAAAGGGTTTGTTTTTTTTTATTCTGTGCACATATCCACACAAACATTCACATACCATTCCAACTACAGAATGTAGGAAATGGGCAGCTGTGTCCCTGTTGCTTTCAGAGAAGTAAAAATATGCAACAAGAGGCATGGGAAAAGAATTTTAGACTGCTGTCTCTTTGCTTCTCCGGAGCAGGGTATGAAATAATATCAAAAGTTCAAGCCAAAATTTTACCACTCATCCTAAAATAAAGGAATTGTACCCAAATGGGAAATTTGGTACTCAGAGAAAAGCCAAGCCAGTCTTGCTTGCTGTCATCTCTGCTATAGCCTTAGGCAACCCTGAAACAGGAGAGAAACTTGGTTCAGACCGAGGAATCTAAAATAGAAACTCCTAGATTCGCATTTGAGAGTGTCCATGACACATCCACCTGCCCTCTGGACCTGGCCGGTCTCTGATGGGATGAAGCATGAGATTAATGGTGTGATTCAACTTCCCAGGACCTAAACATGCCAGACAGAGTCAGCAGGGCAGAGTCCATGTGCAGAGGCTCAGAGATGGGGTTATTCATCAGCTCAGCAGATGATGCGGAATGTCTGAAGACTCACTTTAGAGTCATGAAAAGAGGCAAGGACCGTCTAGTGTTCACGGAAAATGCTTTGCAAGGCCTCTGACAGGGGTCATTAGAAGTTACTTCATAGGGAAGACATGAGTCAGGAAGTTTGGAGGCCTTTCAGCAAAACATAGCTGCCTCCGTGATTAGATTTTTGGTGACATTAAAATATATATATATATCTGCTCCTGGCCAGAGAGAGTTGGCCAACTCCCCTATACCACTATTTCCCACATCTTTTAAATGCCTCTATGACTTGAGATGAGGGAAGATGGTGTCTGTAAAAGAAGGTTATCCACACCCAGACCACCTTAACAGAAAGTTGTTCACAGAAGAGGCAATGCTTAGAGCTACTGGCCAGTCAGAGGGGGAGATGGAATCTAAAGTATTCTATTGAGAGAATTACACTGAAGCATTTGATAGGGTTTGATGCCTGTCTGAATGAAGCATTTCAGAGAATTTCGGTAGACTTTCACACAAACACACATGCACACACACTTGAGTGTGCAGGCACACACAAATCCTATTCTTCATTGCACCCAGAAAGATTGAGACCCCAACAAGTAGCATGTTACAGACAGCAGGTGTGTTCCAGAAAAAAGCATGCTATAGAAACGAACACCTACCCTTAACGTATTCTCTTGGCCTAATAATTTTTAAGCTGTCATCCTCAATTCCCATGCCTCTCACAACATTCTTTTCAATTAGCAGACAAGGTCTTCTCAGTAAGAGAGAGTTGGTAGAAAAATATAAAACTCAAAGGGGGAGGGGAGAAGAAAAGATTATTTATTTGTAATAGGATTCCTAAGAAAGCAACCAAATATACCTATGGTGTTTAAAGTGGTTATGAATAACAGACATTTTTAAACAGTTACTAGAGTCTATACACATCCTACATTTATTTGAAAAGCACATGTCAAGAAGGACTCAGGAAAGAAAGGTACCTGTGCCTTGCCCCAGTGTCTGTCTGAGTTCAGCTTACTGCCTTTGAATCTTTGTGGTCCTTTTTAATCTCACAGCTTCGTATTCTTTGAAATATATAGCTAAGAAAAGCAATAAAGGAAATACAGCCAGCTCAGATCCAATACATATTATTGCACCTTCGAGCTATTTCTCTCATGTCACTGGGCACTTTGGGTCCACAGAGGCTGTCGTTGCCACAGCAATGAGGACATAGGCCTCTGTGCAATCACAGATGTGCTCATGTTCGCTACATCTGGAAGTAGCTTGCTTCCCATGTAGACCGCCCAGACAGCATGAATCCACATGCCTTTCTCACACATAGACAATCAACCTCGCTTTAGACTACCTACATGGCACCAAAGTCTTTAATCTTGTTTGTGAGTCTTTTCTTAAGAAAGGGTGGGAGAAAGGGCCACACGAGGGACAAACAGAAGGACAAACAAATGCATGACCTAGCCAGGCTTTGAGAGATCAACCTAGTTCTGAAAGTTTAGGCACATGGGCTCAAATTATTGTACAGTGAGGGACTGAATGGAGAATCATGGTGCCTAAACCAAAGCACTTTTCCTAAGAGACTGATGGACTGGGCTGGAAAATCAAAGAGTACCTAAGGATGAAGGAATGCTGTGGACTTGCACGGGCTCCCACCAGAGACTGATTGCACTGGGAGAATCTGTCTACTGGTTACTATAGTACCAAGGAGCACTGATATTAAGTCATCATGGGATATCAGTAAAAAGTTCCGAGTGTGACCAAGGTCAGTGTTTGACACTGACAGAAGAACCCCATCCTGCTTAACCCTAAGACCCCACAGCTGATGACTTTTTTTATTTGTTTGCTTTGCTTTTCTTTTCTTTTCTGCGTTTCCTTTGTGGCAGAAGTCAACTGCTTTTGAACACTTTTTGATCTGTATCCATGACACGATTTAAAGTTGCCACTGGAGGACCCTGTACCTATTTTCATCAAAAGCACCCTTGAATTTTTGTTCATTTGTTTAGGTGTTTTCTTCCTCCTCCTCCTCCTCCTCCTCCTCCTCCTCCTCCTCCTCCTCCTCCTCCTCCTCCCTCTTTCTTCTTCCTTTTCTTCCTGCTGTTGTCACAGTGTAAATATTCAAAAGTTCTAGGCCTTTACCCTCAACCACACTTTCCTGTACATGACTAATCCTGGGAGAAGTCCATTCTAATTGCTGTTGGATGGCAGGCAGAATCTGTAACCACAGAGGTGAACAGTGGTGCAAATACCTTCCAAGGACCAGTAGACTTGAATACAGTACCAATGGGAGTTAGTTGTCTGGTGCCAAGAGGAACACTGGGCACAGTGTTATCATAGAGGACTGGTGAGGTCGCAGCTCTTTTTGTATCTTGCATCTTCGTTCCACATAGTCAAAAGGGAAACAGGAAAGGAGCCACATCAAATTGCTCCAAGACTCTGTGTGTGTGCTTGCCTCCATTGATCCTGGGAGGAAGACATTTCAAATGGGAGGTCAGAGAAAGGACCAGAGATACCCTTGTTACGAGTCCCATGGTGTCTTTACTTCCTCGTGCAGTAGGTTCCTAGAAACAGTAAGGTCACTTCCTGCCCTGGGAAACTGGTCACCAAAAGATGGAAATTTTCTCTTTGATTGCAGTTTCTTCATAATAGAGATAGAAATAACGAAGACCTTGGACACTGACAGGTCTCTAAAACACCCAGCTAGCCAAAAGAGATACTAATTTTTCTTAAATCATGTCACATGCACACAAACAAGAGAAAAGTGAGGTATCATTTCCGGAATTAAATTGCATGCGCGAATTAAGGGCAGAAAATTCCTTGCCAGTTAACTCAATGACTCTCCAACTCTTACCATCAGGATAAAACTGAAGGACAAAGGATGCCTTTTGGCTTTTTTAATTTTTTTAATATTGCACTTTATAGTATTTCATAAGAGACGATTGTCTTAATTAAAGCCATAAAATACCAATAATGCATATATTCAGGGCTTCTGAATATAGTCACTAAACAGTCCACGGGTCATTCTGTGTGTTGTTTGTTGTAAAATGAAGTTTATCTGTTCTGTTTTTATTACTTAAACTACTGTTCTAGACAATCCTAATCGACTAAAAAATTTTAGGTGTGTAGTTTAATCAAACTTTGAAAATCAAAGAAATTATTCATTTCATGGAAGAATTCTTCATTTCCAAAGCAGCTAGTTGCATGGTTTCTTTAAATAACAAGCTCCACTATTGCACTGAAAATATTTCTTTTTAAAAATCCTAGATTATTTTTTAGGAATCCATTTGCTATGTTAAGCAAGATTCACCCATGTGGAGATTGGAATGGATGATTAGCTAACATGCCTGAAAATATTAGGATGTACTTGTGTTTTTATATAAATATATGATGTGTCTAAGAAGTTCCCTTATAAAAATGGCAAGCAGATATATAACCTGTTAATAATATCTTATACCTATATTTGTATACATCACTGGGAGGACAAGCAAAAACAATGGACTTCATGGTGTGCTGGGTGATCAATTTCCTTTTCTGTCAAAACACAGTTTCTGACTAGGGATGGTGAGCTGTTCATATAGATATGGACAGAAGCTCTCAATACTAAAACCCTTAATATTTTACTTTGTAATGCAATCAGAGTAATAGCTGAGATGATGACTAAAGGGCACATAATAGCCTAGAACCACAGCCGAGTAGCTAGGTCATCTATGTAAGCCCCAGTATTAAATAGAACAACCCCATCGATAATCTTAGGCTTGAACAGACAACTTGCCCTAAAGAAAAATACCTGAATGCAGAGTCAGTGACATTCAAAGAGTCAGAGTGTCCATCAAGAATAGAGCTTCTGTTGAGTTCAGCAGAGTCCACCGTGGTCCCTGTACCTAAGCTTGTTCTTCCAAGTCTCCATAGCAACAGCTTCCATCTTCACAATGCAGATGCGGAGAGGTGCATGAAAAAAAAAAAAAAAACACATATATATAATGAGACTCGCAAACCAGGCATAATGGCACACCTGCAATCTGAGAAGTGAGGAGGTAGAGGCAGGAGGATTGGAAGCTCCCGGTCAGCTTTGGCTACATGAGACCCTGTCTCAAAAAACAAAAAAACAAAAAAAAAACAAAAACAAAAACAAAACACTATCCTCTTGGTTTGATGAAGCACTGCTGGCACAAAAGATAAGTTATATATTTTTAAAACAGGAATATTATTAATGTTGATGCTAACATAGATATGTACCCTACAAGGGATAACCTGCCTTTTAAATGGGTCATGTTATAAGTATAAAACTGCGCCCAAGATCTTCTGTTTGGGGTTGCATACTCATTTCCTGCCAACCAAACCTTTTCCGTGCCCTACAGCAGAACCTATGACCCAGATTTGGTCATGATATTGCACCCCATAAATATGTACAGTAACTATACCAATCAAAAGAATAAAACAGATTTTAGAATTTTTAAATGAATATATTTTGGAAAGACCAAAACATATCAGAATGCCATTTTTGTGAAGGATCTTTTTAGGGGCAGTCCGGGTCTCGTCCAGCCTTCGTTTGCCTGCACTCTAAAGAAGTATCCTAGCCCCTGTCATCCCCCTCCAGACTCCGGGGGATGCACTTTAAAGTCATCTTCGTCATTTTGTGTTTGTTGTGAGCAGTTTTCTCTGGCTGGCTAGACGTACAGCGACTCCGTGTCATTTACTCTGTGACTCTGTCTGTACATAACTGGAATTCGGATGGCAACTGTACATAGGCTGTTTGGAGTGGTGTGCGTGGGTCACGTGGTCTCACTCTGATAAAGGGTTTCCTTCCATGTTCCACCGTCTGCATCCTCGTGCTTGTACTACTGGTTACTTACTGAATACATTTTATGTAACTAAGTCTCCTCAGTGTAAAAGTAATAATAATAAAACAATTGACTCCAAAACGAATGTGGGTTGTTTTTTGTTTTTTTGTTTTTGTTTTGCGGGGGTGGGTATGGGGGTCATTTGTACACTAAGAAATCTATGCCTAGGAAATGAGGTTTTAATTAGATATATTAAAAAAACCACTGTTTCCCGTTTCTGAGGTCAGCTTGAACATCTTATTATAAAAAACAGGAAAAAAAAAATTGTGATATTCACCTGTGATCTCAACACTGGGAAAGTGGTGGCAGGAGGATCCGAACTTCAGGGTCATCCTTGGCTACATAGTAAATTCAAAGCTCATTCAGGGATGTGAGACCTTATCCTAAAAAGACTGGAATAAAAGATATAATGATAAATCTAATGTTTTTATATAAATATATATGGTCACCTTTTCATTTGAATATGACTAATTGACTTATAAGTTTAAATGATTAACTTATGAATTGAGTTATTGAACTCTCTCCAGCATTTGATATATACATCTGTTCCTCTCAGATGCCTCAAAAAACTGGATAGATTTACAAACCAAAATAGCAAAATCTAACTATGTGACAAGCAATTCTTACAACAAATCAAACTGAAGGGTTGTACTCAACTGGATTACCATAAGATTTTTCATACTGTTGACAGTATTAAAGCGAACTCTTACCTTTAAAAGTCTTGAGGCTAGACCTAATTACACATTTCACATTTTAATGAAATTGTCCACTGTGTTGAATTTCCTTCAAACACTTTGAAATAAAAATATTGGAGTAAAAAACCCCAATGATTATAAAACTGATTCCTAAACCACACCAGTGTGGATTTTATGAACTTGGTTTCTTTTGTCATCTCCACATTTTTATAGCATCTCTCCAGGCTTTGAAAAGTCACACAATGAGTACAATGAGCAGATCTGCCATCTTGGAGCAGGTAAGATAACGGAGTCACATCCCTCATTCACCATCTAGAGTTTCAACCTCCTGACCTAACACAAAGTTCCTGGCATCCCAAACACTACCACGATGGGTCTACTGGAACCACAGCTGGTGGTGCTGCACTCTTGACTCTAAGCCCAGACCCCTCTCATTGCCCATGGTGCCCTCTCCTCACCTGGATTACGCTTATCAGCGTCAGCTTAGTTTTGACATCTACTGGCCGTGTTCCTGTTGGCATTGCTGGGTTTTCTATTAAAGCCCCTGTCCCTTCACTTAGGTCAGTGAATTCAGCAATCCCACCTGGGTTTACAGCAGATGGTGGATAGATAGATAGATAGATAGATAGATAGATAGATAGATAGATAGACAGACAGACAGACAGATAGTAGATAGATGATAGATAGATAGATAGATAGATAGATAGATAGATAGACAGATAGTAGATGATAGATAGATAGATAGATAGATAGATAGATAGATAGATAGATAGATAATGATAAATAGGTAGATGATAGATATATGATTGATAGATGATTGATTGATAGTAGACAGATGATAGGTAGTAGATAGATAGATAGATGTAGATTATTGATAGATGATTGACAAATAGTAGATATATGACAGACAATTGATAAATGATAGATAATAGGATAGATAGATGATAGATAGATAGATAGATAGACAGACAGACAATAGGATAGATAGATAATGATAAATAGGTAGATGATAGATATATGATTGATAGATGATTGATAGTAGATAGATGATAGGTAGTAGATAGATGATAGATAGATGTAGATAGATTATTGATAGATGATTGACAAATAGATATATGATAGACAATTGATAAACGATAGATAGATAGATAGATAGATAGATAGATAGATAGATAGATAGATAGATAGATAGATGATAGACAGGTAGGTAGGTAGATAGATATATGTATATATGTGATTACAAAACTTATTTCACAAGGTGATGCACATACATGTGTGTGCATGTATGTATGTATGTGTTTGTGTGTGTGTATATACATATACATATATATCACATAGGATTATATTGTTTCATAGGATTCTTTATTCTTTTCCTACCTTTTTTATTCTGACCACAGTTCCAAACTTGCTACTAGCAACTTTGTGTCTGTACTGTACTACAAACCTACAGACAGATGTACATAAGCAGGCTGGGAAAGGCAAAGGCTAGGGGACCAGGGACCTGACCTCAAACCCACATTTCTATAGAATCTTACAAAACTGTCAAAAAAAATAGTTATACTACAGATTACATCACTGTATTCTTAGGGTTGCCTGGACATTCAGTGTCAGACATTTTGTTCTGAGTCATAGCCCTCTTCCTCCCTGTCCAGTGTCAGCCATGTTTTATCTGACTTATGCCACATATCCATATCAACGCCATGTTATCAAACATAAACTGAGCCTTATAACCTTCTCTTTCCAACACCTCTATCTCATAATTTTCAGCATTGGCACTACTGACATTTGAAGCTGGAAAATGGTCTGGTAAGTGCCATCCTGTGCATTATAGGATGCTTTGCCCTATAAATACCAGTTTCATTTTTTTAAAAATGCTCAGACATTGCCAAATTTCTTCTAAAAATATCAGGAGGGTAGAATAAAATTGCCCCAGTTGAGAACCACTACTGTTCTGTTTTATATAATTCAGTCTACTACCTCAAGATGTCTGCACGTCAGCCAGTCCTTGCCTTGTAGCCCCTTTGGATGTTGTATAACTGAGAACCAATTCCCATACATACATGCACAACTCCATATCCTGCTAAAATTAGAAAAATTACATATTCAAGCAGGAATCTGAGTGTAGTGGTTCAGGCCTATAAACCCATCAATTAAGAGGTGTAAGGTGGGAATATTGTCATGAGTTCAAAGCTAGCCTGGGCTACATACTGAATACCAGGGCCAGCCTGGGCTACAGAGTAAAAACTTATCTCAAAAGAACAACAGAAATCAAGCAGGAAAACTTGTTTGGCATTATTTTCTCAAATGGTCTCGTGTGTGAACGGGAGATACTGAAACTTAAGCTTTGAGATGATTTCTCCCTTGCAACCAATACCAGGCAATCTTGGTTGAGAACTTTGCTGAGTCTCTGGGTTTCTCCCTGGACAGATCCTTGATTCTCTCTGCAGATCTCTACAAGCTAAAAATGGAGAGACAGGACATCCCCAGAGGCGTCCTCCAAGGTGAGATCTTTAATGTCCTACTAGCTAGATTCCCCATTGGAGCAAGAATGAAAACCTTTTATTTTCAACACAGCTAATAGGCATAGCCCCATTTAAGGAAAATTTGAGGGACTGGAGAGATGGCTCAGCGGTTAAGAGCACTGACTATTCTTCCAGAGGTCCTGAGTTCAAATCCCAGTAACCACGTGGTGTCTCACAACCATCTGGAATGAGATTTGATGCCCTCTTCTGGTGTGTCTGAAGACAGCTACAGTGTGCTTATATATAATAAATAAATAAATCTTAAAAGAAAAAAAATAAAAAGGAAAACTTGATTCCTACATTCCTCTCATCTCCTTGCCTCCCAAAATGAATCCCACATCTTAGAAATGAGGTGTTTTTATTCTGTGTTCAACACAATGATGTTTAAAAGCTCTATGTCTGTCTTTGTATTAAAAAAGAAATTGGCAAGCTACTTTCTGCAATGTTGTCTTCAGAGTAGTCATAAATCTGGTGGAGTCTTTCATCTATTCCTTACGGAATGCAGTTAGACTGTTTCTCATTGTTTTTATTTTATTGACATTTTCACGAGAGGGAAATTTTAAAATGGGAAAAATAGGAACACAAAGAATAAAGTGGGAGCGAATTCACTCCCACTTTAGTTGCCTGTGCCTAAGCAGGCAACTTGTGTCTACATCAACGTTTTTATCAAGTTTAAGCTACTTGAAATCCACATTTCTATAAAACCCAGTTGATATCCTACAGGACTAAATTTCAACAACACACACACATGGGCACACACATGCATATACACATGCACATATGCGCGCGTGCACACTTACACACACACACACACACACACACACACAAACTCTTCCATATAATTTTTATGGCTCTATTTCATCATAGTTATTTTAGCAACTGTCAATTTTATTTTTATGCTAATTATTTCTACAAATTCTGTGTCTCAAAATGTGTACAAAATGTCCTCAGTATTAAAATAGTGACCTTTTTAAAAAAAAAAAAAATCAAATTTGGGGGCGGAACTAGAGAGATGGCTCAGTGGATAAGAGCACTTCCAGGGAGTCCTGATTCAATTCCTAGCACCCACATGGTGGCTCACAACTATCTGTAATGGGATCCCATGACTTCTTCTGGTGTGTCTGAAGACAGCAACACTGTACTCATATACATCAAATAAATAAATAAATCTTTTTTTAAAAAAATAAAATTTGGATTTAAACATGCCTCATTAGTAAAACTGACCCAAAGTCAGTCTCTCAAGACTGCCCTGACTTGTGTAATGTGACTAACAAAGGCCCATGAAGGCAACCAAGGAGTCAAAAGTTGGTCAACAAATACCTGAGCTCTTCTAGTCTCCAGAATTCATTCCCAGCGATCTAAATCACAAAATTCAGTAAATATTCTACATACTTTTCCTTAATCCCTGAATATTTCTTGATCCCTTTGGAGTCAGCCTTGGGAGCTGGATAAATCCTTTGAGAACGAGATTTATCCTATTCTCAAAGAGAAGTTTATTGTAGATAAACTTTCTCCTCCACCATACCTAAGAGAATCATGTCCTTTCCTTTCCTTTTTATTTCTTTTTTTTTTTTTTTTCCAGACTTTACCCTCAAACCCTTTCTCCCTTAAACTGCTTCTCGTCAAGCGTATGGTCACGGCAACAAGAGAAGTGACTGCTGCCATCCCTAGAGGGAGAATGGTACCCACTAGAAGGCAGCGTCCAACTTCTCTAACTTCAAGGCTCAAGGTAGATCTTTGCAGTTCTTAGCATTCAAATAAAATGGCATTCTCATTTATATCAACTCATTTGGAGAGGACATAAAGCTGAGAGTAGAGGAAGGTGCGGACTAACCCTCCCAGCAAGATTTATAAACACATACCACAGTTCTTTGTTCATGCAAAAGCCTATTGTTTGTTGAGAGCAAGGCCATCACAAAGCTTTCTCAGAAGCCTTGCTGAATGGACAAAGGGAACACTGGTTTTGTGCCTTAGCCCAGGGGCAGACTTGGAAAGGTCTCATCCAGGGCTGGAGCCATGGTATCAAAGGAGTTAAGGTTTAGTTTTCCCCATGAAGAGACAGGAGATGTCAGCCCCAAGGCCTCTGAGATATCTTGTATTCCCTTTGTGTAACATTGTTTGATTAGCTTATGCTCACTTGGCCCCATTGCATGGTAGCTTTCTGCTGACTCTGTCCAACTTTTCCCTGTGTAAGCTATATATAAGATGTTGTACTTGTTGATAAACTTGCTTAGTAAGACCTCCTGACCCTAAACATGGTCCTTACATTCCCCCGACAGATGTAATTCACTTTTAAAATTCTATTGCAACAATTATTACTTCTTTGTGAGTTTCATATAATGTATTTTGATCATAGTCACACTTTCGCCCACCTCTTCCCTTACCCAGCCCTTTTCATTATCCATAGAACTTTGTGTACTTTTTTTTTTTTTAAATCCTACAAGGCACATTTATCCTGCCCAAATATACATGGGTGTGTGGCCTTCCACTGGATCATGGTCTACTACTATTACCTCTCCCTCTCCAAGCAGATAACAGTTGCCAATAGAGTCCCATCTGCCAAGTGGTGTCCTGTGCCTGTCTCCCTGTTCATGCTGAAGTTTGCTCTGGCATGGGCTTGCTCAGGCTTTGCACATCTTGTGATAACAGCTGTGGATTATTACATTCAGCTGCCTTGTCATTTTCAGAGAATAAGGTTTCCACCACTTCTTACACTCTTTTCTGCCCCGTCTCCCACAATCATCCCTGAGCTATGTCATGATACACAAAACTTGTAAGAGAGAAAAAGTAGCCACCTAGGCATTTCTCCCTTTGCTACTGTATTCAGAGTGTCAGGTCACGTGGAGAAATGAATATATTCCCTGGTATACGGTAAGATGTAGTTCAGAAAGAAAATGTTGAATGCTGAGCTTTCTGGGTTTATAAAATATGCTCCCAAAACTTCAGCTGGAAAGGTCTCTATAATAATTTCCTCCATTTGCCCACTAGAAGTTCAACATCTACTGGATGCTTCACAAATAGCACTGGCCATTGCTGGCCATGTCCTGTTCATTTCCTGTGGAAGATTCTGGATGTCTCTGGCTAATAGAAAGCCTTTCATACAGAAACTCAAAAATCTGTCTTCCTGGAGTATTTTTTCATGGAGCCTGGTTTAAAGACATAATAATAGTTCAGTGCTGCAGGTAAGAGCACCAGCTTTGGAGTTAAGTTGCCTGGGCACGCTGCTTTCTGCTATTGTCTGGGAATATGAATTTTCCTTTGTTTCCAGGGTGTTTGAATTAAATGCTTATGGCTGTGCTGTGCACAGAATAATGATTTGATGATGGTGGCTATCATTATTATTCTGTTCTTGAGACTACGCAACTTTTCCAGTCTCTTAATTTGTCAGTTCTGATTGCCTCACATATAGCATGTGTCCAAATGCCCACACAGATCTAGATCATAAAATATGCTCCAGAGCCTTAGTGGGAAGGGGCCCTGAGGGACTTCTTTTTTTTTTTTTTNNNNTTTATTTATTTATTATATGTAAGTACACTGTAGCTGTCTTCAGACACTCCAGAAGAGGACGTCAGATCTTGTTAGGGATGGTCGTAAGCCACCATGTGGTTGCTGGGATTTGAACTCTGGACCTTCGGAAGAGCAGTCAGGTGCTCTTACCCACTGAGCCATCTCACCAGCCCCCTGAGGGACTTCTTAACTATTCTTCTCTGTGTATCATCTCTTAAAAATTATGTCTCTCCTTACAAATAGAGTCCAAGCCTTTGGAGACATTGAGGTAGGAATATTAGGTCCTTCTATAATTTAATTGTCTGAGGGTGTATATGATTTTAATTCCAAATAAAGCTACCTTTATGTTTAAAAATTACATCCTTTTATCTATTAAATTTTATACAATATATGTTAATCATACTCTTCTACCTCTCCCAACTTCTCCAGGATCTTCCCAAGTCTCTAACCACCCAACTTCATGTATGCCCTCTCTCCCCGACCCAAGTGAAAAGTGATAATCAAAACAAACAGAAAACAAATAAGACAAAGATACCAAAACAAAACAAAAATCACACACATACACAAGTCTATTTTGTGTTGGCCAACGATTCCTGGGTATAAGGGCTTCCCTGGAATGTGACTGATATACCCAGTGGCACTCCATTGTAGAAAACTTACTTTCTTTTGCCATCAGGTATCAACTGAAAATAGTGTCTTGGTTAGGGGTGGGAACCCATGTCTACTTCCCACTCTCAGTGCTGGATTGAACCTGTGCAGTCTTGTACGTGATTCCATAGGCTTGGTGAGTTCATATGTATATCAGTCCTCCTGTGTCTGGCAGATCCTGAGTCATTCACCGCTACTTCTAGTTCTTATAATCCTTTCTTTTTTTTTTTAATATGTATGTATTTATTATATGTAAGTGTACACTGTAGCTGTCTTCAGACACCCCAGAAGAGGGCATCAGATTTTGTTACGGATGGTTGTGAGCCACCATGTGGTTGCTGGGATTTGAACTCAGGACCTTTGGAAGAGCAGTCGGTGCTCTTAACCGCTGAGCCATCTCACCAGCCCCTTATAATCCTTTCATCTCCTCTTCTGCATAGATCCCTGAGCCTTCAGGGGAGGAGTTTGACAAAGATATAACCCTAGGGATGAGTGACCCACAGTCTCTCACTCTCTGCACATTGGTTCAGTTATGGATCTCTGGGTTAATTATCATCTACTGTAAGAATGAGCCCCTCTGATAAGGGTTGACCAATGCTCTATGGGTATAGTGGTATGTCATTAAGGTTTTTTGATAGCTATGTTCCATTAGCAGAAAAATAGTAGATTTCTCTCGGGTCTCATGACCTATCTAGTCTCAGATTCTTGGCTGGAGGTTGGGGTGGGGGGATGTTCTCTGCAGATACCACCGTCAAGCCAGTGTTGATCCTTGTGAGTCAAGAAGGAAGTTCAATTCAACACCGCTCAGTAGCCAGTGTTAGTTCAAACTTCAAGAGTCTGACAGCAGCGTTTTGTTTTAGGCATATTTAAGTACAGCATAGTTTGGAAAAAAGTTTTCTGGTGATAATTTATTCAGTCAGTCCTGTGTACACAATAAAGCTTAAGGCATGACTACATTTAAACTCTTTGTAAAATACATGTGATATTTTAAGGGTCTGGGGAAGGATCTGATGTGGCCTCAGGTCATACAAATAGCTATAAAGGTCACCAGTCTATAAACTACATCCAGTCCCGTTTGTAAAGTACATGTAACTTTTCCATTAATTCTATAAATTAATGCTCAAGATAGGGATCTGGGAAGGATGACTGAGATTGACATAAAGGTCTTGGGGACCTGGGTGTTGCCTGGCCATACAAACAGCACAGAGATCACCAAGTCATTAGCCATAGCCATTCCCAGCCTTCTGGGTAGGACACAGGTTATACGTCTCTTCCTTTGAATGCTAAACCTGTGTGTTTAACATTCCTGGCTTCCCTGGTGCTTTGCTGTGAACACAAGGACCTCATGCCCTCTAATGCCCTCCACACTTGCTTACCTTAACTGTGTCAGGTCTGGGTTCCATCTCATGAAGTGGGCTTTAAATCCAATCAAAAAGTGGCCAATCACACTCATAACATGTGTGCCGCTATTACACCAGTACATATTGCAGGCAGATTATTGTTGCAGGTTTGTGTTATTGATGATTATAAGTGATAGCTGAGTGATCTATCTTGGTGATTACTTTCCTTCTCCAGTAACATTAAAAGTACCTTCCAGCACTATGAGTACTAGTCAGGGGTGAATCCTCTAATTGAGCACCAACTCAATTGCTTCATGTTCAGAGACAAAAGTAAGTGATGTCTTCAGCTATAGGGCTAACCAATAGCCTTGGCAATAATCTGTGATGTTTGGAGAGTCTCTAGGACCCCTTTGGTCAGTGACTCAACAAGATATAGCCTGTTCCTGTCACTGAGGACTTTACTTGGTGGCATATGTTGTTTAATTGGGGCATTGTCTCCCCTATTATATGGTGACTCTACTTCAATTCCTTTTACTTAAGTATATGTTTTAGGAAAGTTCTACAGTAGTGTTTCCATAGAGCTTTCCAAAAGGTGATAGTTGTCCCTTCCCATACTTTCCCCTTTCCCCCACCCTCCCATACCCCACTGCTTCACTCTCCTATTCCAGCTTCTCATTTATCTCTTTGTAACACTATATTCTATTTCTCCTTCCTTGGAACATCCCTTTCTTGCTTTTCTCTGAATCCTAACCATCATGTGATGTCACATGATTTACTAATCCTGGCCATTCTGACCGGGGATAGGATGGAATCTCGAAGTAATTTACATTTCAATGATGGCTAAGACTAATGGACATTTCTTACGTGTTTCTCAGCCATTTGTGTTTTATCTTTTGAGAACTCTGCTCAGTTCTGTTTTATTTTAAATTGGGTTATTTTTTTCCTTGATGCCAGGTTTGGGGAGGTTCTTTATATATTTTAGCTATTAAACTTCTATCAGATGTAGAATTGGTAGAGATCTTTTCCCATTCTGTAGCTGTTGCTTTGCTTGAGTGATAGTGTCCTCTGCTGCCTGCAGATCAAGATGTAAAACTCTCAGCTCCTCCCCAGCACTGTGTCTGCCTGCACACTGCCATGCTTCCCACAGAGACAATAATGGACTAAACATCTAAACTGTAAGCTACCACCAACTAAATGGGCTTTTTTATATATAAGAATTACCATGGTCACGATGTCTCTTTGCAGCAGTAGAATCCCTAAGACAATCTGTCTTCAGACACTCCAGAAGAGGGGGTCATATTTTGTTACAGATGGTTGTGAGTCACCATGTGGTTGCTGGGATTTGAACTCTGGACCTTCAGAAGAGCAGTCGGGTGCTCTTACCCACTGAGCCATCTCACCAGCGCCCTCCCTAAGACAATCTAATTGAAGATGAAAAGGTAGAAAATGAAGCAAACACTGGGGAAATCCAGAGAATCATAAGGACATGCTCTTAAAACCTGTGTTCTACCAGACTGAAGGTACTGACACCATCTACTATCACTGTGTGAGGGCAAATATGTGATTTTGGCTATAGTAGTGTTTCCTTTATGAACTTGGGTGGCCTTATGTTTGGTGTATAGATAGTTTAGAATTGCAACATCCCCTTGGTGGATTTTCCTTAGAATGTTTGTAGTGTTCTTCCTTATCTCTTCTTATTAGTTTTTATTTGAAGTCTTTTGTCAGATATTAAAACAGTTATACCTGGTTCCTTCTTAGTTCCATTTGCTTCGAATACCTTTTTCCATCCTTTTATCCTAAGGTAATGTGTATCCTTGATGGTGAGGTGTATTTAGTGGATGCAGGAGAAAGATGGATCCTGTTTTCTAACCCAGTTTCTTAGTCTGTGTCTTTTTATAGGGGAATTAAGACCACCAATATTGACAGTTATCAATGAGCAGTGCTTATCAATGCTTGTTATTTTGTTGTGGAGGTGTATTTTCCCCTCTTTTAACTCTTTTGGGATTATTTTTTAATTAAAATGTTTTATTAGTTCTTTGTGAATTTCACATCATGAACCCCAACCCCATTCATATCCCTGTCCCTTCATATCTATCCTCTGCCCTTATAACAACCCCATCTAAAGGAAAAAATCCACCAAGGAAGCTGTGGTGTACCATGGAACATTACATAGTATATCCTTTATGCCCCATACAGCTTCACTTGCACATGTTCACTAGGATAAGTCACTGGTCTGTTTAGAGGCCTCTGGCTTCTGCTACACTATCAATACTGGATCCTCCCCAGGATTGGTTGCCCTGTGCCATGTAGATCCTGCAGCTTTGAGTCTGCAGGACTGCCCCCTTCATTTGCTCCAGCAGTCCACAGATGGGGTAGATGTTGGAATAGACCAACTGAGAGGCCTGGATCTGGGCCTGGGTGGAAGCTGAATTGTTCAGCCCCCAGCTCTCCTTTGCCCACACCACAAGAGCCAGTTCTTCCCTTTGCCCAGGGGAGGGTTGGGGACAGCTCTCCTAGTTTCATACCCTCGGGCCAACTCACCCACCTGCTGCAACTGGTGTGGGGAGAAGGGACTAGGACTAGGGACAGAGCATCTCAACTGTGCTCCTGCCACCACACAGCAGATGAGTGGTGGGGCCATCTCTCCCAAGTGTGGTAGCTTGGCAAGGGGCAGGGTTAGTTCACCCACACTCTTGCCACCAGGCCCAGCTCTATTGTGCTGCCCAGGCAAGATGTTGGGCCCACTCTCCCAAGTATTGCAGCTGACAAGGGGTAGGGACGGCTCTCCATCAAGGCCAACTCTCCTCTACCCACACCACCAGACTCGGCTCTCCCATACTGATCAGGCAAGGGGCGGGGCCAGCTCTCCTGAGTGTGATGGCCATCAAGAGACAGGGCTAGTTCTCCCACCACAGGTGAGCCAGCTCAGCACTTGCTTGGACACCAACATGGCCTCAGGCACCAGCATAGGCCCAGATGTCACCATGGCCTCAGGTAGCAATGGTGACACTCAGATCAGTATGTTGCTTGGTGGCAGCATGGCCTTCAGACATCCACACAGCCTTTTGGTGGTAACTTGGGCCACAGACAGCAGCACAGAAGGATTTGGTAGAGCCACAGCCGCAGCCATGACCCTTGGCAGCAGTCCAGGCCCAGACATCACTATGGCCCCAGGTGGTTGCACAGGCTCCTCATATGCACCTGGTCCTCACCACCTTTGAGTCTCCAGTCTCACCGCTCTCCATAGGGCACAAACCTCTGCACTTTGCTTTCTATCAAACCTCTCCACTCCATACTCCCTCTTTTCCATCTCTTTCATCAAAGTGGTACCTGCCATGGAGCCCAGGACAAGGACTTGGGTGTGTCTCTGTTTGGGGACTATTGCTTATGTCCTCTTGAGTGCAGTTAACCTTCTCTTCAGACTGACGTTTTCCTTCTAGTGTCTTCTGTAGAGCTGGATTGGTGAACAGAAATTAATTAAATTTGTTTTTATCATGAAATGTTTTTCCTTCTCTGTCAATTCTGATTGATATTTTTGCTGGGTATAGTAGTCTGGGCTGGCATCTGTGGTCTCTTAGAGTTTGTAAAACATATGCCCAGGGCTTTCTGGCTTTTAGCGTCTCCATCAAGTCTTTATTTCCCTTGCAATTTATGATCCTTTCTTTGTTCTGTACCTCTAGTGTTTTGATTATTTTGTACCATAATGAGTTTCTTTTCTGGTCCTCTCTATTTGGTGTTCTGTATGCCTCTTATATCATAATAGTCATGTCTTTACATTGGGGAAATTTTCTTCTATGATTTTGTTTAAAAATATTTCTGTGCCTTTGCCCTGGTGTTTTCATACCATTTCAGATTTCCTAGGTGTTTGTGCGTGTATTCTTTTAGATTTAACATTTTCTTTGACAGAGCTATTTCTCTTACCTTGTAATTAGACCTGAAATTCTCTCTTCCATATCATATAATCTGTTAGTGATGATTACTTCTGAGCATTTTATTTCAGTTTCTGAGGTTTTAATTTTGAGTTTTATTTAAGATTAGCTTTTCTTTAGCAATTCTATTCCTTGGTTAAATTCCACATCTCTGTCTTGAATTGTTTTCACTATTTTATTCAACTGTGTTTTCACAGTCTTCATTGAGGAATTTGCTTATAATCTCTGTAAGGTCCTTGAACATAGTCCTTATTTTTTTTAAGATTTATTTGTTTGTTTGTTTGTTTGTTTGTTTATGTGAGTACACTGTTGCTCTCCTCAGACACACCAGAAGAGGGCATCAGATCCCAGTACAGATGGTTGTGAGCCACCATGTGGTTTCTGGGAATTGAACTCAGGACCTCTGGAAGAGAAGTCAGTGCTCTTAACTGCTGAGCCATCTCTCCAGCCCCATGTTCCTTATTTTTATTTTGAAGTCTTCGTCTTGTGTTTCAGTTACATTGCTTTTCTTGGGGCCTATTCCCATATTGTTGCTGGGTTCAGAAGGAGGTCCATTGTGCTGGGATTTCATGTGGTGTATTTATGTCAGGATCAAGGCATCTAGAGTGATGGCATTTGAGGTGTTTCCTGATATCTGGTCTCGTCTTTGATAATGAGCATTCAGTTTTTTGGCTGTTGTTGCTCCAGTGTGAGTTTTAGCTAAGTGTGGTGGATGTGGTCCCTGAGTCCCCACACTGTTTGGTGGCTTTGAGTTCCTAGTAGAGATCTATTCTGTAGGTCTATGGGAAGTCACAAAGGAATGAAGATGAGCTAGAAGGAAATGCTGAAAGGGACAGCAGGAAAGAACAAGGGAGACCCTGAGTCCAAACCAAGGAACTAAAAAAAAATAGGCCTTGGTGATGCAATATTTTGAAAATATCTCTTAAATTTTAAGAAAGTGGAACTTTTCTTGGATCCCACAGCCAGAGCTGTTAATACACCTTGAGGGTACTTAAGACTTAAGACTGCTATCCTACTGTTTGTATAGGAGAACAATGAAACAACCAACCTTACTTACCTTGGATTTCCCATGTAATCCACTTTTACAGCCTAAGCTGATACATAGCAGTAATCTTAAATTAAGTACAATCCATGCCCCTGACCCAGAACAATAAATGTGTATCATTTGCTGAAAGCAGCAAAAATAGAGGTTGAACACAGCATGAATGGATAATGTTGTATACAACATTTTGATATCAATTAATAAACAATGCTGTTTGTAGTACTGTTTGTTATCTGGGTGAGTTGAAGTCAGTGATTTAATCCCTTGTAAACTCCGTTAAAGATTTCTGTAAAGTATCCCATTCCTTCTCCATGGGATGCTTTCTGTGCGTTCAATAAATACAGAGCAAAACCCTTTGTCAAACACAGATCCACAAGACAGACTTACTGCTGAATAAGCTCACACTTTCTGGTTCTCTGAGCTCTTCCTGGCTTGTTCAACTCAGTTGTTCTGGCTCAAACTCCTCTCCGAGCTCACTGATTCAAAGTGGCTTCTCTCAGCTTCTGACTGAATTGCTCTGCTTGGCCCCAAACTAATTCTGACAATCTGTTCTAATCTTCTGGCTCCTTCTCATTCTCTGGCTTGTTCTATCTCTCACCTCCTTAATGCGACACCAACAAGTTACTGGTTAATTACTAATACATTTAATGTTAATTACTAATACATTTAATCCACGTACCCTGATATGTAAAGAGTTCAGCAGTGAGTTGAGTTGTAACAGTTTATCACATTAGCACCAGTGAGCAGCAATACAAAAGTCAGACCCTAAGCCTTCCCCAGTTCTGCACTGCCACTGTCCAGTCACAGGATTACACTCAGAAGGGGAATGAGCTTTGTGAATTTTACACTTGGATTTCGGTTTGTTACTCACATAAGATATTTTCTCCTGCCTTTATCATCTACAGGGAGCTTGTGAAAGGGAAGTGTAAGAAGAAGCAAACAAAGGCACTAAACAAGAATAATAAGATAATGGAAAAACAGAAGCATCCAGCAACTTGCCTTGATTTTAGCATCCACAAAATAGGAATTTGATAAACTATCTGCCTCGAATATTAATCGTGTCCCATTTAAATGTGATAATGTGTAGTGTTTAAATCTAGCCCATAAGAAACTCTTAAATATTTGCTTTTTAAAAACTCCACTGCTGCACAAGCCTGGCTACTTTAAGTTCAATCCCTAGGAACTATGCAAAGGTGAAATGAGAAAACAAGAATCCACGGTGGTTTCTTGACACCATAACTATACTATATGGTATGTGTACACACACACACACACATATATATATTACACATACACACACACGCCCCCACATAGCATACATGCACATTAATAATAATAATAATAATTGTATTAGTTAGGGTTTTACTGCTGTGAACAGACACCATGACCAAGGCAAGTCATATAAAAACAACATTTAATTGGGGCTGGCTTACAGGTTCAGAGGTTCAGTCCATTATCATCAAGGCAGGAGCATGGCAGTATCCAGGAAGGCATGGTACAGGAGGAGCTGAGAGTTCTACGTCTTCATCCAAAGGCTGCTACTGGAACACTGAGTTCCAGGCAACTGGGGTGAGAGTCTTAAGCCCACACCCACAGTGACACACCTATTCCAACCAGGCCACACCTCCAGATGGTGCCATTCCCTGGTCCAAGAATATACAAACCATTACAATAATAATAAACATTTTTAATTCCACTTCTGAAATCTAGACACCACAAGACAAACAAAACATTGCTAAAAGGTGTAAGTCTGACCTGATCATGTTTTCAAACACAATCTGCATATTGATCAGCATATCTTGTTCTGATGAAATTCTATAGGTTTAGGGCCCAAAGCCAGCTGGCCACCAATATTCATACTCAATCTCTTTCTCCATCTCAGTAATCTGTTTGCTCATATGTTCATCTTCCTGAGTTCACAGAGGGTCAAAACGAATTAGTCTACAGACCTTACCTAAAGTTCCCCTGTGATTCTCCTGAGACCTCAGGACTTGTAACTACTGAAGCTTGGCTGCTATGATTTTAATCATCTTGTTTCCCTCCCCGGCTTTGCTCCCTAATACTGATAGTAGTTTTAGTTTCTTTGGGACACAAACTCTTTTCTAGACAGAAAACACTCAAAATGCATACCGAACATGTCTAATAGTTCAGTCATTTCTCAAATTCCTTCCAACTGCCAGAACCAGCCTTCCCGCTCCTTACCCGCCTAAGTAACTAAACTAGTCTTTTAGTAATGCTTAGCTCTTCAAAATATAGCTTTCACTACTCTTAAATACTTCTTGATAGCTGGGGCTTTAGCTCAACCTTAGGGCACTTACCTAGAATGCCCAGTGCCTGGTTGTTATTCTCGATGTCATGGAAAGGAAGCAGAGAGGATGGAGAGCTGACTTAGTAAGGAAAGCGTTTGATGTGCAAACCTGACGCCCTGAGTTCAGACGCCCAGAACACATGTAAGACCTGGACACAGCAGCAGACACATCTGTAGTTCCTGTTAACATCACAGGAAGGTCAGCAAGGACAGCACAGTCTCCGGGTCTCAGCCCGGTAGCCGGGCTTAGAGAGAAATGAACCAGAGATGCTCTTTACTCAAACAGTGTGGAAGATGAGGACCATCCAAGGTTGTCTTCTGACCCCCACCTGCACACCAATACATATGGATGCCCTCACTGACACACACAAACATATCACACATACATACCCACACCCCCCAACACACACACACACACACACACACACACACACACACACACACACACACGGAGAGACTAGGAGGAGGAAGAGAATACTTACTCAACTTGATGAACAACAGGGTAACCCACTTAGGTAATTTTTACTAGCATTTTAGTTATTTGTATGTGGGACAATGGGCCCTACCAGTAAACATAGTAAGGTGGTGTAGGTCCAAGACCCCGACACTCAGGTACCCACCTGAGACAGTAGGCATCTCCATGCTCCCTACTAGATTCCTGACCTAGAACATATAGCCCCACTTCCCAAAAAACGATCACATAGCCCAGAACAGAGTTCTCCATGCTAATGAGTTAACTAGAGGCCCTGAGGGTTTAGCCAATAAGCTTCCCTCTTGGACATTCCTTTCTACAAAAGGTATTTAATCTCTGATTTACCCTGAGAAGGTGGTATGCACCCATCTTCCACAATGAACAACCAATAAACAGTTTGGAACCAAGGTCTGTCTCTTTCATCAAGAACCACAATGGGGTGCATGGAGAAGGCCTTTGACACTGGGGCTGTGCTGTCTATGCCTCCCACACAAGGCCCCTCTGTGTACCCCCAAACAACTGCAGCCAAGCCAAGGAAAATCGCCAATGAACTAAGTTGGAGTTCCCATTCCCCCTGCTCCAGGCTCATTGTAGTCTTCACCCCCCTCTGCCCTCCAACTCCATTCCCAACTCCTCACAACCCAGCTGCACCTGGATGTCCAGGAGTTTGGGAGCCCCAGTCACAGCCTCATCACTAGCCCATGGACCCCTGACTCTTTGTCTCCAACTCCTCTGTGTGGTTTTCCAGCAGTGACTGGGTGCCTGGGAGTCAGGGAACCCCAGCTTCAGCCTCCTGCATCTTAGACTGATTTCTCACTTTCTAAGCATTGTCTTCCCTAACGCCCAGCACCCTACAGCAGTGGCACAGGATAAGCAGGGTCAGGTGCACTCCCCACATTTCACCTCCCCAGCTGCACTTCCACACCCCAGCAGCTGGATGGAACATGTGTATAGGAAGAAATACTTATTAAGAGCTTACAAATCATTTCAGTATTCCCTTAGCATTTATTTATAGTGGCGATTGGTTGTCATTGGCAATAACCAACATGTAGAAGTCAAATTAAAAAGTAGACTGTGGTCAGTGTCTAGAAGTCTTTAACACTGGCTCCCTGTGCCTATTTCTGTGTAATTATGTGTCACCTTCTCAATGACTCTAAATCCTCAGATCCAAGTCTACACAGTGACATCATTACACTGCTGCTCTAGGGATTGTTGGAAAGATTTAGTGAGTTCACCTAGCTCACTGCAGACTCAGCGAGAACGACATGTTAATTCTCCCCTCCTACCTCATATGATAAATAAATTACATAACCTCTCTATGACTCTGAAACCTTCTTCATTGGGACATCACAACACCTTCTAAGCTGGGTGACTACAGGGATCCCAACTGTGTTCATCTTGTACTGGAACAATCCTGAACACCTCAGACACTATCAATCACATCCAGGGATATTACTGATAATTCCCACCTCCCTTCATCCATAACATCCAAGGCAGCTTACAAATCTAAAAGCCTAGCCCAGTCAGAAAACACAGTCCAGAGACAGTCCAGTTCTATCCGTGTCAGGCTCATCCAGGCCAATAAGAACTCGGAACTCACCAAGCTCCCAGGATCCAGGAAGCATAGTGATTTGTACACATGAATAAAACATGGCTCAGCCAGTCTTGTCTTTAGGGCCTGTTATGTGATAAAACTTTTCATGGGGAGATGCAACATAAACTTCCACTTGCCCAAGATAGGGAGCCCATGTCAGACCTAAGTTTGGATACCACCATAGTCCAAGTTGATGAACCAGTGAGTTTTATTGGGGTTAGTTACAGGAGTATGGGTGTAAATAACCCACTTACAGGAGCAGAAATGACTCAAAAGGCAGCTGCATCACCAAAACCCACGCTAGCATAGGTCACAAATCACAAAGCTGGGAACCTGTAGCACACTGTGCAACCTGCAGGCAGCTCAACAGATTAGAGAGTGTCCTTTCCAGGTGCCTGTGTTGTTCTAAACCTTTTTCCGGCAGCTCAGCTGGTTTCTGCTTTGTCTAGGCAGTTGGTCTGGTCTTAAAAGTCTTGCTCTAAAACACTTTTGCTTGTGAGTTTCTTTGTAGCTCAGCTCCATTTGGTTGAAGAGGGACTCTTGGTTTTTATTACTTACTCCCACATGGGTAGCCTTAGTGAATCTGTTCAGTTTCAGGAACTTCCTGAAGCTATTTTGAGTTGCTTCCCTTCCTGTTTAAGGAACATCTAGAAGGATAGAATATTTAAATCTCAGAGGAGACTGTTAACACAACAAGGTCAACTTGAATATGAACCACATTCTATACCCCTACAGAGACAGAACCATCCCCTTGCAAATGGTAAGTTAGCAATACTGGATAAAGTATTCCACTAATGCTCTCTCACCCCTCTCAGATAACAGAATCAGTTACAATGCCATTTCCCACTAGCTTTGATCAACAGAGCTTTTTCAGGCAGCTTCTCCCAAACAGTCACAGATGAGTATCGGAGGGACCTGCTAATGGACAGTACTAGACTCACTTACAAACCAGCCGTAGTAGGACTAAACAGGTTCCAACATCCTTCAAAGGTCCTGTTACACATCTGTAGAAGTGGATATTTAAGAATAGTTATTAGGGCCGGGCCTGGTGGCGCAGGCCTTTAATCCCAGCACTCGGGAGGCAGAGGCAGGCGGATTTCTGAGTTCGAGGCCAGCCTGGTCTACCAAGTGAGTTC
>NC_034595.1:38922618-38928480 GCF_900095145.1 Mus pahari | reverse complement strand
AAAAAAAAAAAAAAAAAGAATAGTTATTTTAGGGGGCAGTAGTGGGCAGGTAGGTAGGGGAGCACCCTTGTGAAGGCAGGGGAAGAGGGACAGGATGGGGAGTTCTCAGAGAGGAAACCAGGAAGGGGGATAACATTTGACATGTAAATAAACAAAATAATGAATAAAAATTTTAAAAAAGAGAATAGTTATTGTAGGGTGATAAATACTCCTGAAGTGTTTTGCAACTTGCCAAGCTTGGGACCACCTCTAATCACAATGCACACATGTCTCAGGACTGAAGGCTTTATCATAAGCAGAACAGGTAAAACAGCCTGCTTAGATTTTCAGTCTTTGGTTAGGTCATAGCCAGACAGTGAATTATAAAAGACTCTAATTCGTGAGAATTGCACACATTGTTAAAGGTGTTTGTTGAGGATTTAATATTGGAATTTCTAGGAAAAAACTTACCACAGAAATTAAATAGATAGATATAGAGAGAGATAGAGAGAGAGATATGGTGCAGGAATAAAAAAAGGAACTAACATGTTCCTGCATTTGTGCCTGCAACTCTCTGCCCCAGCAGCCTGGCTGGCCATGCACTGGCGGGCATTGGCCGACCTGTTTTTTTTCCTTGTGGAGACTCTCTGGCCGGGAGCTCCTGAAATATCTCCACCCAGTTCTTACTGGTGGGTCACTACCATGCCAGCACCATGCTTCAAATCCCCCATGGCCTTTGTGGTGCACATCTCTGGCAAACCCATGTCCTGCCACCATACATTTCTCTCTTGAACCCAGACGAGCCACCACATGAAGGAAGACACAATACAAACTTAGTTCCAAAACAACGGTAACTCAATTGCTGGGCACAACAACTAAAATCCTAACTTGTAAACCTTATTAAATCTAAATCCTCCTGTGGCGAATCCTGACAGATCCGCCATCGAAACCGGGAGACACTCATAATTACATCTTGTCCTCACCCCATCCCTGTCCAAAAAGACCTGACTCTCTCCTGTTTCCCCTCTTCCTCCGTTCAACCCAGAGATCCCTCCTATTCACCCAGTGCTTGGCTCCTTTATTCATTAGAGGACTGGTTCACAAGAACAGCACCCGGCCCATCCACAACAGAGATCGAGATGGAGATGGAGATGTCCTAGCCGTATAGTCACAAAACTGCAGGGATGCACGCGTACAGCTTTGTCCGCCTTCCACGGCAATGACCCAGATCCTGTGGCTGACTCAGGTTAGGGCAGGTTGTGAACATTTGACAGTATCTGTTTCTCCCAGTAGGCTCACTAGAACATGCTACCCATTGCAATTGTAGCTGGGCTGGACCTCGGAGGTAGGAAAAGATTACTGCTTACCACAATGAAAATGACATCCATTGCCCTTGACCTAGCATGGTCTTGAGGAGAGCCTGGAATTTGAGAGAGGAACTTGTCTATCCCCAGCATCCTCCGTTTCTCCTCCATATCTGGATCATTGTTTGAACTTCATTCCAGCGTCTTGTCTCTCCACATTCTGATGGTGTATGCTGGTAGGATTTGATGAAGGAGGCAGGGGGATTATGAATTTGAGGCTAGCCTGGGCTACATATTTTAAAAAGCCAGATCTCTGGGGGAAAAAAAAAAAATCCAACCAAGAAGCTGCACCTGTATGCAAATCAGAGGCACCTGTAAGCTTTTTAAACTATGCATATAAAACCCAGCCCCGCCCACTTCCCCAATCCGTGGGAGAGCTGAAGACTACTTCCATTAAAGAAGGCAATAAGAAGTGTTGGAGCTGGGCGTGGTGGCACATGCCTTTAATCCCAGCACTCGGGAGGCAGAGGCAGGCGGATTTCTGAGTTCGAGGCCAACCTGGTCTACAGAGTGAGTTCCAGGACAGCCAGGGCTACACAGAGAAACCCTGTCTCGAAAAAACCAGAAAAAAACAAAACAAAAAAAAAATTACAGCTGGCTCTGGGAAGCAGGTGTCTTGAAGTTTCTCCAGATAGCGCACAGAATCCTGTTGTGTGCTTTCAGCAACAAATGTGGGGTTCCACCAAGTAGAGTTCAGCCCCAGAATGTAGAACCATCTGTTCTGGTCTGCACAGACTACAGAAGCAGATGGGTATCAAATACAGCCTTGAACCAGAGTAAGCAACTGGTAATTCCAGCTCTGCCACGTATGCGCTGGGTGGCCAGGACATCACGGGACATTGCTATGCCTCACTTTCCCTGTGTGTAAACGCTAATCTCTGAGCCATTGGCTCTTGGGGGGGGCTGACTTTATCTGGGGGTCCACAGAAGGGATGGCCTCTGAGGTGCAGTGGAAGAATGAGAGGTCTGAGAAAAGGAAATATTGATTCCCAGCAATAGATGGGGTGCACAGTTTAGTGTGGTGAGGAGGGGAGGCTAATCAGAAAGATAGAAATAGAGACTGAAAGGGTGGCCAGTACCACGTCAGAGAGGGAAACAGCCTGGGCGCTCTCCTGCCACCAAAAGTTCTTCACCAGTAGGGGATTGGCTTCCGAATAATGGAGGGGTGCAAGAGGAGTCTGTGGACTGCCCATTGCCGAGGAGGGTGATGTGTATACTGGGGTTCACTGCCTGTGTTGGGCAGAAACTTTCCATTCTGCATTAATATCTTTAAAGGGTAGCCCAGAGAAGACAATCTTTTTTTTTTCTTTTTCATCTGTGTGTATGTGTAGAGGAGAAAGCATATGTGTGTGGGACCCGAGAGGGCATAGGATCCTCTCTGGAATTACAGGAAGTTGTAGGTCACCCAACATGGTAAGAACCAAACTGGTGCTCTGAGCTTCTGTCTCCCCAGCGCTGTCCCCGCCCACCTCCCTGCTCCCTTCATCCCCACTCCACTGCAGCAAGCTCTCTGAAGCTCTGAGCTTCCGGCTCCCCAGCGCTGCCCCCGCCCACCTCCCCCCCCCACTCCCTTCATCTCTACCTCCCACCCCTGTTCATATTCTTTATATTTCAGTTTGGAAGATGACTTTGACAGGGGAGGAGGAGATAGGAGATGCCTGGAGAAAGGAGCCATGGAAGCTAACCACACAGAGACACTCCCTATATCAGCCTGCCACCTCCCACCCTGCCCCTTTCTTCTCTCCTGTCTGGATGCTGGTGACCAACTTGGGTTTCATAAGCACTCTAAGATAGCGCCTTTTCTGTCACCCAGGATTTGACAATAATTTTAAGGGGACATTGGTAACTGATTTGTCCCCACCAGTGCAAGTGACCCCATGGCTTCCCGGCGCCTTCTTGCCATCCTGAATAAGGAGGAGTTTTCTGGGGTTTTAAGGGCTCTGTGTGGGATCTAGCATATGTCTCATACCCTTGAGAAAAAGTTCATCCCAGGACCCTAAGTCATGGGCAAGAGTAGACGCTCCACAGGCGGGTCCCAAATAAATCAGACACTGGGACCACTGAGAGTGACCTCTGTGGGTTTCAGAGAGAAGATGAGCCCCTGTGAACCACAGGAGAAAGGCATGTCAAGAGTCACTGACTGAAAGTTTGAGAATAAGAAGTGGGATGTAATGTAGCAGAAGATGGCCTAATCGACCATCATTGGGAAGAGAGGCCCCTTGGCCTTGCAAACTTTATATGACCCAGCACAGGGGAATGCCAGGGCCAAGAAGTGGGTGTGGGTGGGTAGGGGAGCAGGGGGAGTGGTAATAGGGAACTTTCGGGATAGCATTTGAAATGTAAATAAAGAAAATATCTAATTAAAAAAAACATTTAAAAAACATAAAAGAAGAAGAAGAAGAAGAAGAAGAAGAAGAAGAAGAAGAAGAAGAAGAAGAAGAAGAAGAAGAAGAAGAAGAAGAAGAAGAAGAGGGATGTACATGCTCACCATATAAGAGACGATGTCCCCAAGAACGAACACCAGTCAAGACCAAGAAAAATCTCCCTCAGCAGAGCCAGGGCTTTTGCAAGCACAGAGCGAGCGACTCTGGCCAAGCCAAAGGGTGGTTTTGTTTTGGGCGGGGCAGAGCGGGGGCCAGGACAGGGAAGGGGGACGCGGGGGAGGGGAGGGCAACAGGTCGAGAGCAACATTAAACCAAAAGGCTAGGAGCTGTTCAGGCATGGCACTGAGTGGGACTTCCCGACTGGGAAGGCTGGATGTTGAACTGCCCCAAATGAAGCATCTCCCTGCTCTGAACTCCTGACAGTGTTCTCCCTCTTGCACTTTACCTGCCTTTGCCTGTTGGCATGGGGGCAGGGAGGATATAATCATTCCATCAGCTGCTTTGACATCCGTCATAGTTTAGCAAGAACTAATCTCATGACAAGAGATTGACTCAGATTCTTTCTGGGAAGAGGCATTTAGGGACAGGCACACATGGAGGAGGCATGTGAGCAAAGTCTGAGGAGTGGATAGCTGACAGGGGCCTCCCAGACAGCCTCCTGCAGGAACAGAGCCGTGCCAGATGCAGGCCCTGTAGAGATAGCAATTCCTCCAAACCTCTTCGACAGAGCGAGCGGGCCTCCAGCCAATGCCGCTGCTGTTTTCTGGGCCACCCTCCTGGCCATCAGTTGCTGAGACAACAGAGCCTCTTTGAAAATATCCCTTCTCTGTGTGACTGCCAAAAGCAGGGCAAGGTGAGAAGAGGGACGGAGGGAACAGAGAGATGCCCAAGCTGATTGCCCACCCACACTATTAAACCGCCAAGAAGTTCTTGGTAATGCTGCCCTCTACTGGCAAAATGGTATATCATGACGCTGATCTCCAATGCCTATAGCCTCAGGGAGCGGATGCACCAGCTTTTCCTAGGCTTTCCTACCAGGTAGCCTAGGAATAACAGAGAACCAAACCAGAGGATCTAGAGAGCCAGCTGTCATCGGGAATATTACCAGAAAAGGCAGAGATAATGCCGTTAGAGATACGTCTGGTTGCATGTGCGTTCTCAAGGGATCTAAAGGATGGAAGCAGGACTGGCCTGCCTGGGGGCGTTTGGAAATGTATGCAAATTGGTGGTGAAGATGAATCAGAGGGTAAACGCGCTTGCTGTCAAGCCTGATGTCCTGAGTTTGATCCCCGAGGGGCCCACAGGGTGAAAAGAGAGATGATTGTCCTCTGACTTTCACGGGCCTGCAGCGGCAACACCCTCCACGCACATGCATATGCTCATATACACAGGATAAACATACTAATAAGAATGAAAACGTATGCAAATATCGTGACGTTGCTATGTGGCCCTGGCACATCATGTGACGTCTGGAAGCAAGGCAGTGATACTGAATGACCTGCGCAGAAAGGAGTCGCTGTGCTTGCTCTAAGTGTAGGAGGTCCCTAAGAAAAACACCCAGAAGGCCTGCTTTTGTTGGGGACACCACCACGCCACCATTTCTCCAGTACTTGCACTTATGTCCCACAGTCCACTACTGCCTGATTGAGAGAGAAGGTAATGTATAACGTGCATTTATGAGCTATGCCTCGGAGTGAAGTACTGAAGAAAAGGTCCCAGCTGTGTTAAGTCCTCCGCAAGGCTGATGGGCTAACTGTGGACAGACAGGTTATTATAGAGAATCACATTATCGTGGGCTATTTCTAGACTCCTAAAGAGACTTTAGTGATCACTCTTACGTGTGCCTGAACACGCTGTGACTACTAAGTAAGTCCTGTGGGAATATATAAACAGACCTACGGCCCACAAATTCAGAAGTTTATTGTCACCAGATAACAGAGATTTCCCCACTTTGCTATAACCTACCAACCCAATATTTGAAAATAAAAAAAAAATCTCAATTTCTAATGTTGTCCTGTTACCATAAAAAAAAAAAAAAATCGAGCCGGGCGTGGTGGCGCAGGCCTTTAATCCCAGCACTCGGGAGGCAGAGGCAGGCGGATTTCTGAGTTCGAGGCCAGCCTGGTCTACAAAGT
>NC_034595.1:38895427-38922583 GCF_900095145.1 Mus pahari | reverse complement strand
AAACCCTGTCTCGAAAAACCAAAAAAAAAAAAAAAAAAAATCCTGAGATGGTTAGTTACCACACTTGGAATAAGATGTTTGGGGTAACGTAAATCTGTATGGTAGTCACTCATATAATTTAGCTCCAAAATAAACTCTCTTGTTCCCTCTGAGGTGAGAACTGTTCTTACGTCAACACTAGTGAGAGCCGACACTTACAGGAAATGAAAACTACCTTTCTTGGTAATGTGGGAAACCAGCATTTATCTATACAGCAACCATCCTCTGAAACCAGGCTGTCCTGTGTAAGGAACAAATATTAATGCAGAGGCACACCGGGTTCTCTCAGAAGCACCATCCTACCTGGTCCTCACACTGTACTGGGAGGCAGGCAAACCACTCCTTCATAGACTCGGGAGACCTCCAGGGAGGCAAGTGATGTGATTTGCCATTTAGTTATTTAGAAAAGAAATGACAGGACTACATAGAGAACCCCTGTTTTGAAAAACAAACAAACAAACAAACAAAAACAAAAAAATAGGAAAAAATGAGATTTGGACCAAGTTCCATTAGATTCAGAAGACCGTGTTCTTATAAGTCCCACCAAGCCGCTGTCAGCCACATCTAAAGCAACTTTCCACAGTGGTGGAAATATCCCTTACCCCTTGCTTCTAGGCACAGGGACTTCTTGGGCACTTGGGATGTTGCAAAGGATGCATTCTGGGGACTAAGCCCTTCCTTTCTGTTTAATTAATTTAAACTTAAATATCCACATGGTGTTAGTGGCTATTCTGTGTCACTCTGGAGGTACCTGGCTTTGTGGAACTCTATCAATCCTCACAGGAGAAGGCACGCACATACACATACACACACACACACACACACACACACACACACACACACACGAGCTAGCAATTTGTCGGATTAATCACTCATCTTTTCTTAATGGAGACGCTGACAGAATCCTTACTAATGGTGTCAAAGGAAAGATTATTTATCCACAGACTTGGTTACTTGGATTTGAAGAAGGCTGCCTTTGTGAATGTCAGTCACCAGCAGAAGCCAAGGATGGTGGCTGTGAGGTGCCCCGTGTCACCCACTAATGGACTGAGCAAGGGTGGTAGAGGTAAATGGGACCATTTCAACAGGTCGTGGCTTATTCCCTTGACAGAATTAGAGTCACTCTGTCTTATTTCCTCTAATCTTGGTTCTCCTAAAGCTAAAAAGAGCCGAATCAAATGGACCCAACAGTGACTTGACAGATAACAATGAACTTAGCAGGGATAACAGCCATCTAGCTTTAGTACATCTTCAGATAAGGAGGAAGGACAGCAGTGTGTGCCATCTGGTTAGTGTAACTGACACTTGTCACTTAGTTGCTGGTACCCACTTAATGGGAAAATCCAAAGAGGTGTTTAAGAGATTCCAGAACAAGGGAAAGAGCTCCAATTAAAGGAACAGTGGACATTAATAGTCTCTTATCCGCAGACAAGCCCCCTCATGCATTCTGTTCCCATGTTTGCCTTTTAATTGCCTATAATTCAGAGCTGGAGACATAGGCAGCAGGCCCAGGCCTTGCCACAGGTCCAGAGATGACAGAGCAGAGCAGCTATGAACTTTCAGACTTACAAGAACATGTCTGCAAATTCATCACAGCTATATATGGGGAGCCATATCAGCATGCTCTACAAAGCCAGCAGGAAGCTGGTGGAGAGATAATGGAAGTGAGGGCAAGCCCCACCCACATGCACAAAAAGTGGGAGGAGTCCTGAAGGCTGGGTACTGGAACCCATGCAATGCAGCATGAGTGATGGAAGGACAATGCAGGGAAGAGAGGCTAAAGCAACTAACGTGATGCAGATGGGCTGGGGAGATGGTCCAGTGGTTAGCAACACATGCTCCTGCAGAGGACCTAAGCTCAGTTACCAGCACCCATGTCAAGTGACCCACCATGTCTGGAAACTGCAGCACCAGAGGAATATGACTGATCACCAAGGATGCCTGCACATATGTGTGTGTGTGCAGGCACCCATTACCGATGGTTGTGAGCCACCATGTGGGTTCTGGGAATTGAACTTAGGACCTCTGGAAGAGTAGTCAGTGCTCTTAACCACTGAGCCATCTCTCCAACCCAAGAAGATCTGTTTTATGGCTGTGGTTTTGCTCTCACTCTTGGTTGTTTCATTCCATGCATCATAACAAGGTGGCTTCTGTTTCTAGCTGAAGACAGAGAGGTGTGTGCACCTGGGGGAGAGGGGGTCAGATTTTCATCAACAGTGAGAAAATAGCAGGTTCATGAGAAGCAGGAAGGCCTTGTTACAACTCACTGCATCAGAGGTGTCTGTCCATAACCACTTATTACCATCTCAGGGCCCATGGCGTGGGACAGAAAGAACACCAGATTGGGGAATGAATAAAAGAGATGCTGGGAAGCAGAGAAAACCAGAGAACAGGGTGGAGGACAGGAGAGAGATCCTCAGTGTCACCCCTCCAATGACCTATTTCCTCCCATCAGGCCCCACCTCCTCCTGGCTCTTTCAACAACCGAGTCAACAGATCAAACCATCCAATGAGATCAGTGCCTTCCTGGCCAATAGGCCCTGAACAAAGCCTTCAACTCATGAGCTTGTTTATGGTGTCTTAGTTAGGGATTCATTGCTGTGACCCAGACACCATGACCATGGCAACTCTTAGCTAACATTTAATTGGGACCAGCTTACAGTTTCAGAGTCCATTATCATCATAGTGGGAAGCATGCCACCTTACAGGCTGACATGGTGCCGGAGCAGCCAAGGGTTCTACATCTTGATCTGAAGACGTACAGGAAGAGACTGGATTCTCCACTGGGTGGAGCTTGATCATATATATGATTTCAAAGTGCGTCCCCAGTGACACGTTTCCTCCGACAAAGCCACACCTACTCAAAAAGTGCCATTCCCTATGGCGAAGTATTAAACACGTGAATCTATAAGGGTCAAACCTATCCAAGGCACCACAAGGGTATTGTGTTACTTTCTGTTGTTGTGATAACACACTAACCAAAAGTAAATTGAAAGGGGGACGTGTTTATTTCACCTTACAGGAGACAGACCACCACTGAGGGAAACCAGGACAGGGACTCAAGACAGGAATCTGGAGAGAGGAACATAGCCAGAGGCTGTGGGAGGTACTTTATGGCTTATTCCCAGGTTACTCACATGCAGCTACTTTTCTTCTACAGCCCAAGACCCCTTGCCCAGAGGTGGCACCACACACAGTGGGCTGGGTCCTCTCACATCAATCATAAATCGAGAAAATACCCTACAGACCTGACCATGGGCCAGTCTGATGGAGGCGGTTCCTCAATTGAGGTTCTCCCTTCCAGGGTGATTCTGGTTTGGGTCATGATGACAAAAACTAACCGCTACAGAGATATTTCCTATCCAGACCATAATAGCATATATTAACAAAACGCGGGTATCATTTGAAGCTATTACGGTGTCGATAAAGTTTCATAAAAATAGCTGGAGATGGGCTGGAGAGATGGCTCAGCGCTTAAGAGCACTGACGGGTCTTCCAGAAGTCCTGAGTTCAATTCCCAGCAACCACATGGTGGCTCACAACCCTATGTAAAATAAGATTTTCATTTCCTCAAAAAATTTTGTCAAAAATAGCTGGAGATATGACCAGCAGTTATTTATTCCAAGTTCCCTCTTGACCATCCCACGAATCAGCATTCCATGCACCTAAGCCCCTTGACTCTTAGGAAAATACAACAAACATAAGCACACACTATAGATAGCCGGAATCACCATTCCAACCACGCCTGGACCTAAATTAGCTGTGTCCCAGGCTGATCTTAACTCAGGATCTACCTGCCTTGGGATCTGCCTGTCTTTGTATCTTTCTATCAAGCTGGCTCATGGTGCAGCAGCTGCCTCTGTTCCTTTGGATCCGTGAAGCTCCTTATACAATACATATTGCATCCTTATATATAAATGAGCCAAGTTGGCTCACTAGAGAGGAGAGAATGTGAATCAGACTCGAGTGACCCCAGCTGGGAGTTCCCTAGGCCAGCTAACCCTAACTGGCCACAGATGCCAAGAAAGCTCAGCCAAGACCAGAAAACTAATCAGTTAAACAGCCCAAATTACTGACCCAGAACAGTGCTTGCTAATAATTTCTCTTTTAAACCACCAACTTTCAGGTATTATCAGCAAGAACTAACATGGGCAGAGATTATGTGTTTTTTTTTATTTTAAAATTTTTTTATTCTTATTGTTTTATTTGAGGGAGGGCAGGGAGGTTATCCGTGTAGGGAGCAGACATGGATGGACTGGGAAATGGTAAGCGTATGTGATGGGAAATTCCTGAAGAATCAATAAAAAAAAAATTGTTAAAAAATTTTACCTACATCTAATTCAAAAGAATGGAAATTATCCAAGTATCCAGTAAAAATAATGATGAGTTTCATAAACTGTTCCCTAGATGTCCAGAGAGACGTTATCCAAATGAATAGTGCAGCCAATCAATGTGCTTTTTTTCGAGAATCACATGCGAGATTATGTTTTATTTATTCTTATATCTCTAATTCTCAGAGGTACATGAGATATGAGATTTGATACGTAAGTGGTAAATAAATTCATTCATGTAACTGGCCAATGGCTTAAATTTAAGTTTAGCGCTGTTCAGTGTATGGTGGAAACAATGCCATTCTTCCTGAAACTATAGAAATGGGAACATTCCAGAACTCTGCCCTTTTTGACAACAATAATGTCTAAGGTACTGGGTAACACCTGGAAGATGGGTGGCCCCTACTGTGAAGTCTGAGGCCAAACTTATAATTTTCTAAAGAATCCAAACCTAAACCAGATGTTAAAACAAAAACTAGAATATGTGTCCAGCTAGAGATATGAATCAATAAAACATAGAATGCTTATTTAGTCCACTTTTATTTTTTAATCTGGTTTACTTTGTATATGTCTGTGTATATGGTATATGTATGTAAATATGTATATGTATATATGTATGTAAATATGTATATGTGTAAATATATATATGGTGGGGTGGGGGTGTATGTATGTACATGTGTGGTATGTGTAGGTGTCCATGTACTAAGGTGCCTATCCAGAAAGTTGACAGCTTTATCCACTGGCATAGTCTGAGTCTGGAAGAGACAGCATCATTGATAAGATGTTTGGAACATTAAATGAGGCCTCCCTAACCATCTCCTACAGAAACCTTCCCAGCCCTGGTAGAAAGCATACACATCTAAGCCTTGCGCCCTGCCTCCTGATGGCCCGGGGATGTAGAGAAAGCCACTGGGTGCCTTGCTTCTATGTAGGGCTACTCTACAACCATCTCATGTCAGCAATTCATAGTCGGTCCCTAACGGGGGCTTTGCCCCAGCAGAACTTGCCAGCTCTGCAGTAGCTGCTGTAACCTCTCTCCCATAAGGAAGCTGTGGTACAGGAGAGAGATTTTTCTGGAGGAGCTAGAGCTTTCTTCAGGGAATATCTATGGTCATAAGAATCACCTACTCCCCAGAGATAGAGTTTGGTGGGATCCCACCCCCATCTCAGGACTCCAGATTCTTGAGACCGTTCACATAAGCTGCCCTGCTGCTATGGATGGTCCAGGAGATCCTTACATTTGAGGGAACCTGGAGTAGTTCCATGGGATCCTGGAACGATAGAGACAGGTATGCAAGAGAAGGGGAAAGAAGCCTGCCGGAGCCTAAACACTTCATCAGAGTGAGGTCTGAAGAGCAGACCTCTGTGCCACCCTCCTATAAAAAGGGGGCTTTGAGAAGTCATCCACTGTTCCCTGCAGGGCATTCAAGGAATCCTAAGAGTGGTCTTCAGTCCACTCTTAGGATTCCTTGAGGGATAGGGGTGCATGCACGTGGAAGCCAAAGGACAGCCAACCTTGGGTGTCATTCCTCAGAACCATAAACGTTGAGTTTGGGGGGCTTTTTATACATGTGTTTTTTGAGACAGTGTCTGTCATTTGACCTAAAGCTCACCAAGGAGGCTAGCCTAACAGGCCAATGGAAGCCGGGCGTGGTGGCGCACGCCTTTAATCCCAGCACTCGGGAGGCAGAGGCAGGCAGATTTCTGAGTTCGAGGTCAGCCTGGTCTACAAAGTGAGTTCCAGGACAGCCAGGGCTATACAGAGAAACCCTGTCTCGAAAAAAAACAACAACAACAAAAAACAAAAACAAAAACAAAACAACAACAACAACAAAAAAAAAAAAACAGGCCAATGGACCCTAGGGATCTATCTATCTGACTGTCTCCCCTCCAGTGTCTGGGATTGCAAGTAGATGCCATCACACTGGTTTCCTACGTGGGTTCTAGGAATGAGGTTGGGTCCTCAAGTGGCATGCATTCTGGTCACACTTCCTGTACCTATAATGAAATATTCCAATCAAGAGCAATTTAGGGGAAATTTCATTATAGAGTGTATAGTCCATCGTTGTGGAATGTCAAGGCAGGAACTCAAAGTAGGAACTTGAAGGTAGACATTTTGGTGTTCCATACATTATCTTTGACCCAGGAACTCACTCATAGCTGAGGAAGAGCAGCAGAAACCACAGAGAAATGCTGCTTCCTGACTCACTCTACCTCATACTCTACTAGCTCTCTTATGTAGCTCAGGACCACTGCCTAGGGAATGGTGCCACCCACAGTGGGCTGATCCTTGCTGCATCAATTAGCAACCAAGACTATGCCCTGTCAACATGCCCATAAACCAATTTTATCTGGGCACGCTTTCCACTGAGATTTCCTTCTCGGGTGACTCTAGGTCCTATCAAGTTGACAGTTAAAGCTAACTGGGCCACATGTCAAACACTTTGATAAATTAACTATATATCTCAGGTCTTTACATTTTCTCTTGAAAGTAATATGAGCTTTCATTGAGTTGGAAAAGGACACTCTGGCACACAGAGATCCTGGCTCACAGAGAATGCTCAAACGCTGTTGGATGAATGCATTCAAAAGGAAATGAATTTGGCTCTTAATAGTCCATTAATTCAGGGAGATTTTTGGTCAGCTTTTAGTTATATTCCTAAAAGCAGCTGTTGCTCATTGAATGATTATTGGAAGCACTGTCTCACTGTCTCATGTTTGGCTGAACACTGCGAATATCGGAAAATTAAGATTGATGGCTGGCTCCCCCACTCAGAAATTTTAATTTAATTGATCTGGGTTCTTCCTGACACTGTTATTTAAAAACAAACAAATTCCTCCAGTCGTTCAAATGAATGAACTGACAATTTTAAGACCCTCTGCTACATCTGTTTAGTCTCGCGGCATCTGCATGAAATGGTCATTCATTATCACGGTTGTGCAGGGGAGAACAGAGAGGAGAACTCTCCAAAGCTGACCAAAAATTTCCCAGAATTGATGAACTGTTAAGAGCCCAATTCATTTCCTGGGAGAATAATTTGGCCAGAACCACATAGTTTAGTTAAGGAGCAAGTTTAGGACTCAATACCAGCATGGATGACAGACAGACATACAAGAAAGCCACTGATGGGGCTGACCAGATGGCTCAGTAGGTAAGAGCACTGACTGCTCTTCTGAAGGTCATGAGTTCAAATCCCAGAAACCACATGGTGGCTCACAACCACCCGTAATTAGGTCTGACACCCTCTTCTGGTGCATCTGAAGTCAGCTACAGTGTACTTAAATATAATAATAAATAAATCTTTGGGCCAGGGCAAGCAGGGACTGAGTGAGCAGGGCCAACAAGAGCAAGTAGGGCTGACAGGAGTGAGCAGAGGTCCTAAAAATGCAATTCCCAGCAACCACGTGAAGGCTCACAACCATCTGTACAGCTGCAGTAGACTCACATACATAAAATAAATAAATAGATAGATAAATAAATAAAAAATCTTTTTAAAAAAGGAAGGAAGAAATAAAGGAAGGAGGGAAGGAAGAGAGAAAGAAAGAAAGAAAGAAAGAAAGAAAGAAAGAAAGAAAGAAAGAAAGAAAGAAAGAAAGGAGGAAGTCACAGACATCCTCCTGCCTCACCTTGCTCATATTTTCCACGATCGCCCACTGCTTACAACAAAAATAGTTCTTTTAGATGAATTTTGAAACATGCAATAACTTGTGACAGACAAAGACTGAGAAATACTTACACATCCAGGTAGAGAGTGTGAGCTAGGCTTGCATAGAACATCAGAGTTGGGCATGTTTAACACAGGGGGATGGGGACAGTGTGTCTATACCATGACAATTGAAACCATTCTGGTCAAGACAAAGAGGAAGATGCCAGAATTCAGCTGAGGAAGGTTGGAAGGGTTGATGCTGACAACCCCTTCCCATTCTCCAGTCAGTGCAGGAGGCTGCTCTTTTAATAATTCTGTGTTTCCTCCCAAAGGGCAAAGCACGTTTTATACGGCAGTTGCAATGGTGGCTTCAGAAGTGGAGGGAGAGGCTGGTGAGATGGCTCAGTGGGTAAGAGCACCCGACTGCTCTTCCGAAGGTCCAGAGTTCAAATCCCAGCAACCACATGGTGGCTCACAACCATCCATAACGAGATCTGACTCCCTCTTCTGGAGTGTCTGAAGACAGCTACAATGTACTTACATATAATAAATAAATAAATCTTAAAAAAAAAAATCTCCCATGACACTCCTCTCCAGACTCACCCCCCCACCCCCATTTCAAAAAAAAAAAAAAGTGGAGGGAGGAGACAGGAAAAAGTGTTGTTGTTGTTGTTGTTTTTGTTGTTGTTGTTGTTTTTCATGGTTTTCCTCCTCCTCCAATGTGTTGAGCTAATAAAGACAACAGATTGCTAAATGGCAGGGATGTGTCCCTGCAGGAAAGCACTGGAGTGAACCCTGTGTCCAGTCACCACCTTGCTCTCAGCATCCAGAGGGCAGCAGGGTGGGGGCGGGAAGCACCTGCTTAGTTCACTGTTGCCCGAGACCTAAAATTCTCCCTGCAGATTAATCTTCTCCTCATGAATCCTCTTTTGGGTTTTAAAACACAGTACAAGTTGATCAAGAGTCAGCAAAAAAAACAAATAAACAAAAAAACAAAACAAAACAAAAAAAACAAAAAACAATACAAAACCCAAAAACTTATGAAAGACAGGGGAAATGAAGTAAAATGAGCTAGCGCAGGACACTGGACCTCACAGGCCCCAACGGGTTTCAGGAAGGAACAGAAACGTTGTGGAGGCTGTGTGCCATGTCTGACCACTGCCCTTATTTTCTACCACTCAGCAGACCCCATCCAGACACTCCCCTGCTCCAGTCGGTAGAGTGAGGGACAGAGCCACGACAAGGCATGCTATGCACAAACAACCATAGCGCCCTCTTTTCCAGATTCCACGACCCACTTTGAGTTGTGGCAATTCTTGGCCTGGTTAGCTGGGCTTGGGGAGATAGGTGGCTACAAAGCCTCACAGCTCTTATATGTGAGGGGAACAATTATAAAAGAGAGGAGTCGTTTTAAACTATAGCAAACTATATCTTTTTAAATTACTGTCCCTAAGAGATCTATAAAGCAAAAAACGCCTCTAACCCATAAGCCCCACTTGCCTAAGGACAAATAACTTCCTGGAACATTGGTTCTCAGAGCAGGCGTCAAGACAGTGCCTGATCTTCACCTTCCTCCACATCACACAGCTGTCATAGGTAAGAAAAAAAACCCATCAGCCAACAACACCCCAGAAGTCATTCTGTCCACTTTGTCAGAGGCAGCTGGGCATGGATCAGACACACACCTCCGTGCTGCACTGTGAAGCAATGTGTGATTTCTACTCGGGTGAATCTAAGGACTCTTGACTTCATCACAGAAAAGAACTTTAGGACAATGCAGTGGTTTGAATGAGAGTGGCCCCCATAGGCTTACAGATTTGAATGTTTGGTTCCCAGTTGAGGGACTGTTTGGGAAGGACTAGGAGCTATGGCCTTGCTGGAGGAGGCGTGTCACTTGAGGAGGGCTGTGAGGTTTCAGAAGCCCAAGCCAGGCCCAGTCTCCCTCTCTCTGCCTCCTGCCTTCAGGTCAGGATGTAAATTCTCAGCTACGGCTCCAGCACCATGCCTGCCCGTCGGTCTGCTGCCACACTTCCTTTCATGGTGATCACAGATTCACATTCTGAAACTGTAAGCAAGCTCCCTAATTAAATGTTTTCTTCTACAGTGCTTTGGTCATGGTGTCTCTTCCCGGCAATAGAATAAAAACTAAGACAGACAAGTTAACATGAAGCCGAACTGGAATTTATTAGAAAGAGCTAAGAAGCACAAGTATTAGGAAAAGAGAAAGTGGTTACAAAAAGGACAGTACACACCCAAGTGTGGACTGGCTTCCCGAGAGAGAGTAACTCTCAACCCAGGCGCTTCAGGAAAACACCGTGGGCGCCATCCTTGAAAACATCCCCAGAGACGGCGAAGAGGTTTTATTAATCCTACCAGGTGAGACTAAGACCACACCACAATATTTGACCCAAACTTGAGGCCAAATTTGTTGAATACTAGCCAGGACAATGGACACTGGCTAGGTCCATACCTAGGATTCCCAGAGAATGGCTTCGAATTTCATTAGTCAGGTGTTTATAAAGTCAAAGCCTATATATACTTCCTGCCTTCATCCAATCTGAGGCAAGCATACATCCTAACGCACTTCCTCCACATGTACCTCCTACCTATATGTGATTAAACATACGCTGTGCTGTTGGAGCAACGGAACTTGTTTAGAAGAGGAAAAACACATGACTTGCCATCTTACAATAACCTCCAATGTTCCAGGAAGCTATTTGTCCATAGGCAAGTGGGGCTTACGGGTTAGAGGCACTTTTGCTTTATAGATCTCTTAGGGACAGTAATTTAAAAAGATAACATAACTTCAGCCCTCGCAATCTTTTGGCCTCTTGCTGTGGCTCCTTCGGGCTGGGAGAATGTTCAAGTCACATTCAAGCTGTTCTCAGAATGCTCCATACGAAATACTGAGCAACCTGAGCTGAAGCAACAAAAACTTCAGTATCCAGGAGTGTTGCAGGATTTTCTCTGTCCAATCTCATTAGGGCAGCGGAAGGCCTGTGATTGGACAGGAAAAAAGGGAGGCGGAGTTGTGGAGACAGGGAGCGTCTCAGGGTAGGAGAAGAAGGAAGACAGACGGCTGCGCGGATGTGAACCTGAGTGGCATTTACCAGCCACGAGTAGTTATGATTTCACGAGGTTAGAACTATTGGATAAAGCTTTTATCGCTATCAACTGGCTCTGAAATTATTGTATTGGCATCTTGTAAATTATGATATTCTTGATACATAAATCTGATTGGTTAATTAAGCTTTGGAAGTCTTGATTCTACCAGGTGATTGGGTGTTGAGATGGCTGACCGTGGGCTGCGTGGCGCATTGTGTGGTAGCGAAAGGAACTAGGTGTGGGGAGTGGCTGCTGAAGAGATGGTCCGGTGGGAGCCCTGTGGTCCAGCTTGGCTGGAAAGTTGGAGGGAGCGGGGGTCCGGCCCTCAGAGAATTAGCGGGTTCATTTTTTTTTTTTTTAACATTTCCCGCAACACAGGGAACCAAATATTTTCTCTTCTTTTAAACCATCATTGCTGCTATGTATTTGTAGAGAAAAGGGAAAGTCTCCAGTTTCCAGTTCTGCCGATCTCTGTGGGGTCTGCCCATTTGCATTTGGATGAGTTTCCAGCTCGGAGTTGGCACTGCTCCACTGCACGTCTGGAATTTCACTTCTGAGATCCACTAAAGATGAAGCTAGCTGCCCTCTTGTTTAAATAAATCACATATTAGCAGTTTGCAGGTAAACAAGACCAAAAGAACCAACCTACTTATGACCCGGTTTTTCATTTCCCCGAGTCTTAGATCTCTTGGAAAAGAATAATTGTGGTCCTGCCCAAAGGAGCACACAAGAATAAAGTTGCCCAGCAAGGCGATTTCTTTCTGCAAAAGAGTGTGAGTGGCAGAACCCAAACCAGGTTTGGGGGCATATATAGCCAAGATGGCCTCTGTTTTATTCCTGATGTAGGTAGCAATTTTGTTTCATCTCACCAGTGGGAGCTCAACTTCACAGTTTGGCCTGATTGAATAATCTATGCAAAGGGGGAAGGGAGGTTCAGGATATGTAGGCCCTTGTCTGGCTACCTTGATAGAAAAAAAAATCACAAATACACATATTTCTTTAGAGTTTGATTCCTTCACCTTAATTCTAAAGGCAAATTTAACCTAGTTTGACCTTGACAAAACCAAAAGGTAGTCTGAATGTGGTACACACATAATCTCAGCACTTAATCCCAGGGTAAAGACCCTGTGTTTAAAACAAAACAAAGCAAAATGCCAGGTTATAAATCTACAAGAAAAAGCCAGGTAGCCTGTCCCAGTCAGCTCTCCCAGTCTTGTGATGTAACAGCATCACTGAGACAACTTATAGAAGGAAGGCCTATTTGCCTTACAGTTCCAGAGTAATAAGTACTCTTCCTGGCGGGAAAATATGGCAGCAAGCAGCAGACACGGCAGTGGAAGCAAAAGCCAAGTGAACATTTGAACCACAAGCAAGAAGCAGGGGGCGCAGGGGTGGAATGGGGAGGGGCATTGAAATCTCAAAGCCCGCTCCTCATAATGGACTTTGCCCAGCAAGGCCACACCTCCTACGCCTCCCCCAAATAGCACCACCAACTGGGGACCAAGTGTTCAAACATGAGACACATTCTCATTCAAACCACCACAAGGCCCAAGTATACAAAGACACTGGCCCCAAGAAGCCTGAAGGAGCATCCGCAGAGGGCACCACTGCAGTGAACAAGTGTGTGATGAGGAGATGGGGAAGTGAAGCTAGGGCTCTCTCTATACTATGGAGAGAGGTGGGACTAGAACCCCAAGGAATACTCAAGGAGACTCAGGTGAGGAACAGGTAGAAATGAGGTCATAGTGATGTCCTGGATCAGGCTGTCACTAAGGGCCATGTCAGGGTCTCTGGTCCTGCTGTAGCAGAGGTCTGTGTAGATGTCTGTGGCCCAAGCTACCACCAAAGGCCACACAAATGTCCATGGTCTGGACTGCCACCAGAGACCACGTGGATATCTGAGGGATATATGACTGCCAGGGGCCATGTCTGGGTCTGTGGCCCTATGGCAGCGGGGGACTGTGTTGATAACCCAGACCCACATTGCCACCAAAGGCCACACAGATGTCCCTGGTCTGGACTGTCACCTGAGCTGGCCCAGGTGCTGGTGAGCCGGCCCTGAGAGCAGGAAATCTGACCCTGCCCCTTGCTATCTGCAGCATTACAAAAGCTAACAGGGGAAGTGCTGGAGAGTTCACCATGGTGGCGCAGGTGAGGGAGAGCTGGCCTGCTGACCAACTCAGCTACCTCGCAGGCCCAGATCCAGGGCTTTGACTTGCCCCACCCCAACATCAACCCCATCTAGGATCTGCTGCAGTGTGTAAAAGGGCCAGTCTTGCAGATCCAACGTTGTAGGATCTCCATGACACAGGCAACAACAGGATATTGAGGAGGACAGTCCCATGAGGATTCAGTATTGATGTAGCAGAAACCTATGCAGTGACAGGCCTCGAAACAGACCAAGGACTCATCGCAATGAACAGTCACAAGTCAAGATGTGTGGCCATATGGGTATACGATGGGACACACTGACACACACTACAGCTTCCACAACAAGATTGATTTTTTTTTATTCTATTCTATTTTATTTTATTTTGAGGGGGAGGTTGCAAGGACAGAGAGTGGATACAAAGGGACAGAGGGATGAGTGGAATTGGGTGCATGGCATGAAATTCACAAAGAATTAGCAAAAAGGTTTTTTTGGTTGGGTTGGTTTGGCTTGGTTTGGTTTGGTTTGGTTTGGTTTTTAAAGAAAGAAAAAGAAAGATATACAGATCACACACACACACACACACACAGGAAAATGGGCAAAGAGACATCTTGTTGGTGGTGGTGTTCTTATATCAGTCGGGAGCATAGATGACAGTCCTTTGTTCATCCTAGCTTGGTGGCCGAAGACATTTTATGCCTAGAACACGTTTTTAAAAGAAAAAATCAGATTAAATCAAATCCAGGCAGCGCAGCACTGGAGGAGGAAGCCAGAGACCTGTGTTTCTCCACGCCACACAATAGAAGTGGGAAGAGGTGCCCTCAGACCTGCCCTCTGCCCCACAGCATGGGTGGACCATAGAAACCTGTTTGCCAGAGGACATCGCCTACGGACTCACCAGCTGAGTGGCCAGCCGGCAGCAGGAGCCACCACGATGTGAGTATGCGGTGGACAGATGGGAGAGAAAGACAAGGGCACAGCTCCAGCATTGCGAGGAGAGATGGGACTGGAGACTGAAGGGTGGAGAGGACCAGCCTGCTGTGAGTGGCCAGCCCTGCCACCTGGGGCCATGGCAAGGTCCCAGCCCTGCTGCTGCCGAGGGCCATGTCTGAGTCCATAGCTCAACAGTGACAGGGGTCGGTGTCGATGACTCATATTAGCACTAGAGAACATGGGGGGGGAGGGGCAGCCCTGATAGGACCCGAAGGCCTCAAACCAGACCAGTGACTCATTGCAATGAACATTTGCAAGTAAAGATGTATAAACAGAGGGATATACTGTGGGACACACTGTTTCCATCAGTTTCCATGATGAGATGTTTCCTACGCTCTGTGTGTGTGTGTGTGTGTGTGTGTGTGTGTGTGTGTGTGTGTGTGTTGGTGTTGGGTAAGGAGGATGCAGGAGTGAACAGAGAACATGAAGGGACAGGGAGATGATCGGGACACAGACGCATGCTGTGAAACAAAGAGTCAAAGCGGAATTTTAAAAAAAAAAGTTTCCCTCTATCCCTCTCACCCCCGTCCAACACAGGGTAACCACTGCTCTACTTTCTGTAGGAAAAAAAAAAATGTACAAAAGATACAAATAAGCCCTTTACAGAAGAACTGAAAAAGGCCAGTCAGCTTCCGAGGAGATTCAGTCTCAACAGCAGTCAAGAAAACGTAGGCAAAGCCCACAAAGAAGCGATACTGCCTGCCAGCCACAGAGGCCTCGGTGCTCTGAGACCTGCTTAGCAGGACATGGAAAACTGGTACTGCCAAGAATCGCTGATAATAGAAATTAGCACAGGGGCCCTGTCCGAAGCTAGAATCTCTCCAGGAAATCCTACCCTGCTGGTGAGAACAGCCCCAAACCTTGGCTGCAGAGGAGCGACTGTCTCCCTGGAAAAGGTTAACCTCACAGACCGAGCGCTTAGCATGACTCAGCTCAGATCTAACAGCGCATTCCTTAACTTCTGCTTCCCCCTGTCCATAAACTGCAACATTGCTACAGGCAAGACTGAAAGAAACCAAGAATGTTTCCCTCTTATAAAAAAAAATGATTATTAATATTCAATATATACATATATTTTAATTAAAGCTAGAAATTAATATGCTAACAGTTATCAACTAGTACCCTCCCCCCCCAAATAACAACACAGAGACCTTTATTTCAAAGCTTAGGCCTTGGGCTAAAGAGATGGCTCAGCGGTTAAGAGCACTGACTGCTCTTCTGAAGGTCCTGAGTTCAAATCCCAGTAACCACGTGGTAGTTCACAACCATCCGTAATGAGATCTAATGCCCTCTTCTGGGGTGTCTGAAGACAGCTACATGTACTTACATACAATAAATAAATAAATAAGCAAGCAAGCAAGCTTGGGCTTTAGCTGAGCAGACTCAACTAGTTCATCTAAGTTAACCTAACCATCTAGCCTCACTCAGCCTCATGGTTAGCTATACCTTCCAGGCCTGTAGCAACGTCCATCTCCTCTGACGTCTTCTGGCGAACGGGCCTTCCTCTTTCTTCTTCCCAGAGTTCATTTCTCCCTCCCAGGAAGCCCTGCCTATCTATCTCTCTTTACTACGCAACCACAGGCTTTAGCCTTTTATTGACTAATTAACTTGGGGAACAAGGTTTGCGCAACAAAAGCTAGTTTCGGTGAAAAGTCAATCATCTTAGGGCAACCAGATCGAGAATTTTGCATTTGAATGCATAGTCGCACCAGACCAACCCCAATATTCTCTCGAACTCAACGTGTAAATAAATCCATTCCTGCCACCTTTTACCTGTCTCTGGGAAAGCAGTGACTGGCAGAGCTGTTACTCTGATTACACCACCACTTTTTCCATAAATAACAATTTCCTGTCTGTGGGTAAGGTGAAAGATACACATCTCACGTATCCTCTAGTAACTGCATCTCACGAGGACATCCCCAGTGTCACACAGACAGCAAAGTCTAGGCAGCTCAGCAAGGCAGCTTCGTTTTGCAAATGGGAGCACAAGGATGCAAACTTGGCAAGCAAGAACCAGAGTGCGATGCCCACGTGCGTGCGTAAGGATAAGGATGATGTCTGAATCATCTCAACAGTAGAACTTGACCTCACCATGTGACACAGTTAGCTAACTCACAACCAGTGGGAACCAGAAGGAAGTGGCAGAGAGTCAAGTCTCAGGAACTCCTGGCATCCAGGGTTGGAGCAAACAGACAGGTACACAAGGGGTTCACAAGGTGAGCGAGCTCTGGCCCTTGACAGGACAGCCATTGTTGATGGAAAAAGACTGATTTTTTTTTTTTACAGTTTAGAAAACATCTTGTCCCTTTGTGCCAAGAGACTTCTAAGACAGTCCTGAGAGACAACACTCACAGTAACAAAGGCTGCTCTGTCTATTGACAGTGAGGAATGGAGACACTGCTATGTTTACTGAGGGATAATTAGTCACCAGGGAGGCTGGGGGAACTGTGACAGCACACATCGGTAAGAGGAAGCCCATGAAAGATGATGGGGAAACAAGTCACAGACGGGACCTAGTGCGAGACCCCGTTTACACAAGTTCAAAGCAGGGGGCCTACGGCTGCACAGAGGGTACCCTCGGGGAAGGGGGGGCGGGGGGATGGAGGGAAAGAGACTGACTTTCAAGATGGCTCAAAACAAGGGGTTGGCTGGAACAGAGACTTTAAGTGTTAAAACAGCAGGGGGTGAGCAGGGCTTTCCAGATACATAGGTCGGAAGAGATGAGTCATCTTTTGTTTTGTTTTGTTTGAGGGGGGAGGGGGTTGGCTTGGATTTTTGTTTCATTTTGTTTTGTTTTTATGCGTGTGTTTGGCCTACATGTTTGTCTGTGCATCACATGTGTGCCTAATGCCTGCAGAGGCCAGAAAAGATGCCAGATGCTCTGGAACTGGAGATAAGACAGTTATAAGTAGCCATGTGGGGGCCGGGAATAAAACCTGGATCGACTCCAAGGGCAGCCAGTGCTCTAAACCGCTAAACCATTTTTTTCCAGTCCTTGCATTTCGTTGTTGGTATTATTCTTTGGGCCTTTAAAACATACGTGTTTGTCACATAAACATTTATATGTGTTGTTACTTATCAATTTTTGAAAGCAAAGGCATCCGGCTTTCAAGGCCTGAGCAAAGGGAACCGTGCACCGACTTTCGAGCCACAGAAGTGGAGGGCGTGTGTCACGTGACCTCTGAAATTTGACTCATGGGCTAAGCGTCACATGGTACAAATCAGTGTGTATCATAAAGCACCCTGAAAGTGATCCTGGGTGGTTTTATTATACTGCCAATTTTAAAAGGCGGGGGGTGGGGGGGGGAATAACAGTGAAAAAGTATTTTAGATCTCCAAAGTGCACTAGGGACACGAAGGTTTTCAAATCTGCTAAAAATGATTCTAATTGCTATCGAGTGCTAAGAAGCACTGGGTTGAAATGAGGTCTATGTCTTAAAAATTATAAAACACCCACCCCCTCGCCTTTCATGCTCTGAAGCACGAGTGACTGAATAGAAAGACTGAGGATGATGGAAGGAGAGCGGGATCACTGCTTCTTGCTCTTACCCACCCAAGAAACTTGTGACAAGAAACAGACAGCCATCTGCCTCACATTCCAAAGCGCAGGAAAATGGAGCTAGGAGGTAAAGGAGAGAAACTGAGGGAGTGTTCCCCTCAAAGGGATGTGACAGAAGCCAGGCAGTCAGTCCAATCAGAGAAGAAAGTGTTGGAAGGTTGGCCAATGGATTTCCAAGTTTAAAGGAAGAACGATTCCCCTCCTTAGATGTGACAATATAGTCTTATGAAAACATCGCTTACATTCTAAGACACAAAAACTTTTGCCAGACCTCTAAGCCAGAGTTTTCCTACATCTTGAAGTCATTTAAGAGTTAAAACGCCGGGCGTGGTGGCGCACGCCTTTAATCCCAGCACTCGGGAGGTAGAGGCAGGTGGATTTCTGAGTTCGAGGCCAGCCTGGTCTACAAAGTGAGTTCCAGGACAGCCAGGGCTACACAGAGAAACCCTGTCTTGAAGAAAAAAACAAAAAAAAACAAAAAAACAAAAAATAAAGAGTTAAGACTGCAGCCAGTTGTGATGGCAAACACCTTTAATCCCAGCCCTCAGGAGGCAGAGGTAGGTGAATCGCTTATGAGTTCAAGGCCAGCCTAGTCTACAAAGGAAATCCAAGACAGCAAGGGCTCTGTTACACAGAAAAACTCTGTCCTGAAAAAAAATAAAAATAAAAGATAAAACTGCTAACCTAGCCGGGCGTGATGGCACACGCCTTTAATCCCAGCACTCGGGAGGCAGAGGCAGGCGGATTTCTGAGTTCAAGGCCAGCCTGGTCTACAGAGGGAGTTCCAGGACAACCAGGGCTACACAGAGAAACCCTGTCTAGAAAAACCAAAAATAAATAAATAGATAGATAGATAGATAGATAGATAGATAGATAGATAGATAGATAGATAAATAGAGAACGATGTATACCGGGTGGTGGTGCATGCTTTTAATTCCAGCAGCCAGGAGGCAGAGGTAGGTGGACCTCTGTGAGTTTGAGGCCAGCCTGGCCTACAGATTGAGTTCCAAAAGAGCCAAGGCGGCTACACAGTGAAACCTTGTCTCAAATAAATAAATAAATAAATAAACCTAAGCTAATGTATAACTTTAATCTTAAATTATGTCTCTTCCTTGCCCTGACCCAGAGGGATGCATGAGTGTATATGTGAATTAAATATGTGATATGTTACTGAAAACTGCAAAAGTCAAAAGAAATCTTGTGCGGTAAATACCTGCCAAAAATGCTAGGCACAGCATGTGGATAGATCTTGATAAACAGCAGGCTTAAATTACTCTGTTTGTTGTCTGTGTCGATAGGGGTCCGTTGGAGTCCCTTGTGAAACTCTGAAGATTTCTGTAAAGTATCCTTCATTCCTTCCCCCACATGATAGTTTATATCCAATTTAATAAATGCAAAACAAAGTCCTTTTATCGGGGACATAGAGAAACAGATAGTCATATGTCCTACAGGCATAGACAGACATGATACAGACATGATACACGACAGACAGATGACAGACAAGCCAGAAACTACAAGTTTCAGACGACAGGAGGCATGGGGTGAGATACTGGAAAACTAACTTGGGCTTGCTCTTGGTCAAACTTTTCCAGGAGGGTTCTTTTCCTACTGTGGTGATACGATCAGATTTTGGTGTCTCGGAGGTGGTCTCTAATGTATTTCATCTAGGGATGTAGGAGTGATTTTTTTAATGCTTGAGCAAGAGGGCTGACAAATTGGATACCAAACAAACAAACAAAAACATCTAGATACTGGTTGTTTCAGTGCTTCCGTTTAAATACTTTACTTCCAGTTAATACCCCTGGATAGCAAGGGGTCTCCAGAGAAACTGAACACACATGATGTTTTATGAGATGGGAAGAGATTTGTTATAGAAGACGTCTCACACACTTATGTAAACTGGTAAATCTAGAACCTGCATGGGTATGGTATGCCAGAGACACACAAGAGTCAAGGCTATGTGGTTTCACCTACAGCTAAGGGCTGGAGTCCTAGACAACTGATATTCTTCGGTGAGAAAGAGAAGCCTTACTGTAGCTGATGTCTGCAAGCAGTGTACCAAAGAGGAAGTTTCTCTTGCTCTGATGAAGCCAGGCTTTTTTTCTATTTGAGACTTGGTTTATTGGTGGAATCAATTCCACAATGACATAAGGATCTGCTCTTTCAAAGTCTGCCAGCCAAACATATTCTCGCCTCACAAAAAATACCTTCAATCAGGTCTGTCCATCGACATGCTTGGTCCAGTCAAGCGGATGTAAAATTAATGATCATGTATTAATGAATGCTGCCCTAATTTTACATGTGGGGAGACCCAGCCTAAGAAGGGCTGACTGCAATTCAGCCTTGTCTCTCTGGCTCCAGAAAACTGAGGATGTGGTACAAATGGCTGACTGTCCCCTTGAGAGAAGGCCCAGGTCTCCATCCCCATGCCTATAGGTCTCCTGTATCCAATCAACTAGCGGCTGTGCGAGACCCTACTGTTCATTCAGTAATTAGGAAATTAAAATATCGTTTTGGAAGCAAGAATCAGAAGTTGTTTAATGTGTGGCCAGGTTTTGCTGTAGTACAGACCCTGGGGCCAGGCTCAGACAACCCGTCTGGGCCACACTGGAAGCAGGACCAGGAACGGGTTTTCTCTTACCTCTCCTTTGAGACTTCCACTCACAGGTGACCATGAGAAAGATAAGCATTCAGATTTTGGACTGGGCCCTGAAATCAATTTCCTCACCCCCCCCCCGGGGGGATCACTCTGGAGGCCCGCTGAGGCAGGAGTTCCAAAGTCCCTTCTTGAGCAAGCAGGAGGGAGCTGAAGCTCTCTTAAGATAACCCAACAAGGCAGAAAGCCACGGGGCAAATGGCTCAGAACTGCACCATGCATTCCTCCCACACTCCTTACAAGCACTTGCTGGGGTGTCCCTAACACTGTCCTAGCCCATGGTCCACCCCTCAGGAGTGACTCCCTCCAGGGGTTCCCAGCTCCCACAGTGTACCTGCCATCCCCATCCTGGACTGCAGAGCCACTAGTGACACCTGGTGGCCAGCTGCCGCAGTTGAAAGTCAGACCTCTCTGGCTTAGTCCCCAAGGAGTATTTGGGGTCCCCCTGGAAGGAGATCCCGAGGCAGCTGAAAGGGGTTAGGGCTCTTGATGCCCTTAGCCTAAGCTGTGGCTATGAAAGGAATCAGGCCTCACGTCTTGCTCTAAACCAGGGCACCCTGGTTTTCCATCTTCTCTTAACCCAGCCCCCTGGGAAAGGACCAAGAGGATCGCTCCAGGGTGGGACCTAATCTAAGGCTCCTTGAAGTCTTCCTCCTCTGAGCCTCACAGTAGGCTTCTCTGCCCGCTGGTCAGTGCCCTCCAACCCCTCCAACGTCAGACCTGACTATTAAACTTCATTATAATTAGCTTCCAGCTGGGAAGGGAGGCCTAGAAGCTGAGGACTGGGGAGCCAGGGCAGAGAGAACAGGAATCTGAGGCCAGGGGCTGGCAAGGTAGCTCTTCGGAAAGAACACTGACTGCTCTTCCAGAGGTCCTGAGTCCAACTCCCAGCAACCATGGGGTGGCTCCCCACCATCTGTTATGGGGTCTGATGCCCTCTGCTGGGGTGTCTGAGAGAGTAGTAGTGTACTCACTGTTATGATCTTGAACGTCGAAAGGCTTCCAAAGGACCACACCAAGCCACAGAGTTCCAAGTGAGGTTTATTGGGATAGAGAGGGGCAAGGTGATGGTGGAGAGAAGTGGGGGAGAGGAGGAAGGGGAGGGGAGGGGGGAGGGGGAGAGAGAGATGAGGCAGTGAGGGAAATCAGGGGAGCCTTTCTTTATTTTCTTTGATTGTTGTGTCCATCTTTTCTCTGGAATCTTCTGCACCTGAAATTCTCTCTTCTCTCTTCCTTCTCTTGTGTTCTGTTGCTGATGCTCGCATCTATGGCTCCTGATTTCTTTCCTAGGGCTTCTATCTTCAGAGTTGTCTCCCTTTGGGTTTTCTCCATTGTTTCTACTTCCATTTTTAGATCTTGGATGGTTTTGTTCCATTCCATCACCTGTTTGGTTGTTTTCCTGTAATTCTTGAAGGGATTTTTGTGTTTCCTCTTCAAAGTCTTGTACCTGTTTAGCCGTGTATTCCTTTAATTCCTTGATGAATTTTCGTGCTTCCTCTTCAAGGGCTTCTGCCTGTTCAGCACCGTTTTCCAGTAATTCTTTGAGGAATTTTTGTACTTCCTCTTCAAGGGCTTCTACCCGTTTAGCAGTGTTTTTCTGAAATTCCTTGAGGGATTTTTGTGTTTTCTCCTTAAGGGCTTCTGCCTGTTTAGCAGTGTTTTCCTGTAATTCTTTCAGGACTTCTACATTTTTAGCAATGTTCTCCTGTATTTCTTTAAGTGAGTTTTTAACGCCCTGATTACGCATCATGAGATATGATTTTAAATCCGAATCTTGCTTTTCAGGTGTGTTGGGGTATCCAGGACTCGCTGTGGTGGGCTTACTGGGTTCTGATGATGCCAAGCGGTCTTGGTTTCTGTTAGTAAGATTCTTACGTTTGCCTTTGGCCATCTGGTAGTCTCTGGTGTTAGGTGTTCTAGCTGTCTCTGGCTGGAGCTTGTTACTCCTGTAATTCTGTTAGCCTCTGTCAGCACTCCCGGGAGTCCAACTCTCTCCTGAGTCCCAGTGGTCAGGGCACTCTCTGCAAACAAGCTCTCCTCTTGCAGGGAAGGTGCACAGAAGTCTGGAGCTCAGATCCACCTCCTGAGTCCTCCCTGGAGGCCGACTCTCCTCTGACAAGGAAGGTGCCCAGGGGTCTGGGTCTCAGCTCTGCCTCCTGGCTGAGGATGAAGGCCCGAAGGGACGCTGTCCAAGAAGCTCTGTTGCTTCTGCCACCCACGTGCTCTCCTGAGTAGACTGGTCTCAGTGGTCCCAAGATCCTGGGCGTGCTAGGGCCCGCCAAGTTTGCACCCAAGATGGCGTGGGGCTGGTGCCACCGACCGGAACTGAACGAACCCCAGCTGCTGGTCGGGTGGGTTTCCTTTGTCCCTGTCCCTGCTGGCACAAGACCCTCCGGGTTTGTTTGAACAGATGTTGTGTCCCACTCACCAGTGATCGCACCATCCTGGGTGTGCTAGGGCCTGCGGAGATCGCGCCAAAGATGATGAGAGGCGGGTGCCACCGACCAGAACTGAACGAACCCCAGCTGCTGGTTGGGCGGGTTTCCTTTGTCCCTGTCCCTGCTGGCACAAGACCCTCCGGTTTTTGGGTGCAGATGTTGTGTCCCACTCACCAGTGATCCCAAGATCCTAGGTGTGCTAGGGCCCGCTGAGTTTGCGCCCAAGATGGCGTGGGGCGGGTGCCGCGACTGGAACTGAACGAACCCCAGCTGCTGGTTGGGCGGGTTTCCTTTGTCCCTGTCCCTGCTGGCACAAGACCCTCCAGGTTTGTTGGAACAGATGTTGTGTCCCACTCACCAGTGATCGCAAGATCCTGGGTGTGCTAGGGCACCTGCGGTGTGGAGAGTCCTCTGGGGATGGGGCTGGTGCAGACCGGAACCGAGCCTATCTTTACATATGGTGATGACCTAACACAGGAAAAGGTGGGAGGTAAGCCAAGTGGATTCTGGGAATATGGTGGCTGTTGCCTTGGCAACAGGTCTACAGGTCTGCCTATGTGACTTCACAGGTTTCATACGTCCTGATACCAACACTCACATACATTAAATAAATAAATAAATAAATAAATCATTTTAAAAAAAGAAAGAAAGAAAAAGAATCTGAGGCTAGTCAGGAACACAGTGAATTCCAGACCAGCCTGGGACATGCAGTGAAGCCAGTGACACAAAGTAACAGTCCCCTCTCAGAGAAATCAGCCCCATTTATTTCAGGGGCTCAGACAGATGACAGAACCCCCCAAAGTCACAGAGAGTCCAAGAGGATCATGCAAGCCTAGAGCCAGGGCAATGGTGGTCTGGGCATCATAAGTGCTCTTATTCCATCGGCTTTCTTTAGAGAAGGTAGGAACTTGGGTGGCCCTGTCACCTGGTCATGCTTCAGCAGCAGGGATGCACAAAGGGACACAAGGGCGAGGTTGACGCAAGTTTGGCTAGAACTTCTCCAGATGCCACTCACTGGGCCTGTCTCCCCAAACACGGCCATGTGGATGAGTGCCAAGCTGTGCTGGGCCCTGGAGGTAAGACAAGGCCTCCCTTCTCCCTTTCTCTTCAAACTTCAGACAAAGAAGAAATGTTTGGTGGGAATGAGGACCCTGATTTGGGCTGAGGGGAGGCACCTTTGGGAGACAGGCTTAGGCTGGTTTTAAGGCCACTGGATTGGCCATGAAATCTAATGATCCCATGGGGCTGTCACATGCTTATTTGGTGCTCCATACCATTCCCAGTGCCCGGGACACAACTTTGAGAGCAGAGAAGACCTCTCCCTTCCTCCCCCTGCTTCCGCGGGTGGTCCTGACCCTCAGAGGACATTACAGTGACTGGCGGCCAGCTGTCCCTGGCCCATCCTGTTCTACCTTGATAGGCACAGTTCTCCTTCACAGGTTTCCCATGGCTCTCACAGGAACTGACCAGGCTGTTGCTGTGGTTACGGACTCAGGGAAGTAGAGCAGGTGACCCACATTCAGAGTCCTTCTGTGAGGTGAGCCGGCACCTGGAACCTCTCACTTCCAACCTCTCACTCTGTGTCGCTTGATTGTAGAAACTTAGAGACCCACGGGTCTCCTCCTCTCCAGTGACAAAGACAAACAGAAGGGCATGGCCATGGTAGGAAAGGAGAAACTTCTATGAAAATGCAGGAAGGTCACGGAAGCCATTCTAGAGTGTCAGGCTGATAACTCTGGGGAAACTCACAGTGACAGTTTCTGGGGAATGACCTTGGAGAAGGAGGGATGTTGCCCTGACTGAGCTTGGGTTGTCTGGATGTGCCTGACTACTCTTGTTCACGTCACTCCCCATTGCTCTTCCAGGTTAGGCGGGTCTCTCAGCTTATTGGAAAGCTTGCCCACAGCCAGCCACTGCCACGGGGGCATCACCTCATCCCGAGAGCCCGCCTTCTCACATGCTCACTTGCTTCCTGACTAAAATGGCAAGAGTCTGTGGGCCCAGGCACAAGGAGGGTGTGCTGGTTGGCAGCATGCCGTGTTCTAGACCACAGTCGGTCATGGTAACCCGGAATCTGTGTTACAGGCCTTGGACAGTCATATCATTACAGGGCCTTAGCATAACTGACTCCATGATGGAAATGCTATTCAGGCTGTAAAAGTCAGCATGTACACAGCACCACCTGCTGAAAGTGAAAACGAAGACCTAAGCCATCAAAGTCCATAGTTCAGAGAACGCCTCTGATAGACTAACCTTGCTTTTTGGCTTCTGTAGTTCCACTTCTGGCTAAATGTGCTTAGGAACTGAAGTGTATCAACCCAGAACATGGCCTTCGTACTTAAAAGCTCACCCAAGAAAGTGTCAATACGACAACGGAGTCCTGAGCACCCACTGTAGTTTTGTCAGCCAGCTCATCAAAACTTTCAATTGGCCAAAATCTACCTGTGAGCAGTCTTCTCTTGTGAATGCCCCCTACAACATTTCTGGAAGTCCCACCAAGACCCCAGAGCCCCTCAGATCGGGCAAGAATGCAATGGTCAAGGAGCTACTAGGGAGGGTAGTTCCCAGGACTCTGATCAGTCACTGCCATACGGATGAATCTGGCACCTCCAGCCCAAAAGGAAACAAATTAGAATGTCTCCTGGTCTCTCACCTCCAGAAGCAAAGCTGGATCAGGTTGGGCACATAGGAGAGGTCAGATGGCGGGGCTGCGGATCGAGTGTCCAGGATCCATGTGAGATGTCACTGGATCCCTCTGCCTGTTCAGTTGTATGAATGTGTGGTAGCCACCCCTAGTGTGTGTGTGTGTGTGTGTGCCTGTATGTGTGTGTGTGTGCCTGTATGTGTGTGTGTGTGTGTGTGTGTGTGTGTGTGTGTGTGTCTCTGTCTATGTGCTTCTTTCAGTTTTGTTTCCCTGTGTTGACCAGTGGCTTTCTCTGGAGTAAGACCCTCCCTGCTCCCAGCTTAAGACCTGTGCCCCCTCCTGTTGGGGACACAAATCCTTTGGCTCTACCAGGTCACCCAGAGAGACCAAAAACCTCAACCTGTCCCACTCCAAGAGCAGGGCTCTTGCTTGTTTAGTTGCTTGAATCCTGCTCACAGTCAGGGTTGGTCACTGTATGGAGGCGGGAAGGGGTCAGGCCTCTCACCCAGGCCCCCTGTCCTCTAAGCAGAATGCACACAGGGAAGAGGAAACAGTTTCCCCAGTGAGGATTCCCTCCACTCTGTGTCTGATCTAAGCAACCGCAGGAAGGGGAAAATTCCTCTGGCTGAGAAGGAAAAGAGAAAAGTCCACTCCTTTGTCTTCCATGATTTGTCTCCTTATTAATTGATGGTCCATATAATTGAAAAACTCAAACCCCATCATTCTCTGAAAAAAGAAAGAATTCCCCACACACACACCCCCCACACCCCCAGATGGGATCACTACCACACAATGCAATCTGGACAGAGCAGATTTTCCCTTCTGTTCAACACTGATCACAGAGACTTTAAACAATGTTCACTAGGTCCATTTTTAGAAGGATTGAAGATAGCTGTTAAAATGTTCCTCATTGTCACCCAGTCAACTCCAGATATTTTTTAATATAAAAGATGATGATGATGACGACGACGACGATAGTGTTTAACCACAGAGAACTGATTGGGACCCTTTACACAAACTGAAATTCACTGTTATCCCTTGAGCACTGTCCCAGAAGACATCTTAGCTTCCTTGCCCCCGACGCACACACCCTCTCAAGTCTGTTTGCATGTTGCTTTCCTATCTAAGGAGACTTTGCTCAGCAAGACCTTCCTGCCACCATGTCTGTTACTCTGTGAACTATTGATGAAGTCATGTTTGGAACAGTGACCTCCATGTCAACCTCATATGCTTCTGGGAACACACACCAGGGTGTCACACACACACACACACACACACACACACACCAGGATGTCATGGCATAGATAGGACGTGGGTGACAGGATGGCTGCACCCTCCCCCCAACACCCCAACTTCCAGAACAGAGGGACTTTATGCCAAGTGAAGACCAAGCAAGCTCACCAGCATCCACTACTTCCTATCCTGCTCACAAATCGCTCTCAGTAGCAGGCACTGTGTCTTTCCACAGCAAAATGTGGCTGAAATACACACCCAGCAGCACCCAAGGGAAGCTAGCATGGACCCTGCAGTGGGAACCATGAAAGTGTTAGAAGAACCTGGGTGTGCATGGTGTGTGTGTGTGTGTGTGTGTGTGT
>NC_034595.1:38872401-38895233 GCF_900095145.1 Mus pahari | reverse complement strand
GGTTATGAGCCACCATGTGGTTGCTGGGATTTGAACTCCAGACCTTCGGAAGAGCAGTTGGGTGCTCTTACCCACTGAGCCATCTCACCAGCCCGGAATCCCACATTCTTAGGTGATGTAGGAAACGTCTTATAGAGACCTTGGAGTGGATCGAAAAGCCACCCCTCCTCCACATTCACCCAGATCAAATGTGACTTATTTGGAAATAGGTGTTTGGGGCCAGGTGCCCTCTAGAGCCATGTAGAGACCCGCCCTGTGCTGCCTCCAGCTTGCCTGGGTGACCCGGTGGCCTTGTGGTTGTACTGTTTCAGTCCCGTCAGTATGGTCATGTGGCTTCTTCCCTGTCCCTCTTGTCCCTAAATCTCCTTCTCTTTTGCCTTAAAAAAAAATGTCAGCCACAGTGTTTTGGGTCTCCCTAAATCCAGCGTGACTTTGTCTCAACTGATTATACCTTCAAAACTATTTTTTTGAAACAAGATTTCTCCCATGTAGCCCTGACTGTCCTGGAACTCACTACGTAGACTAGGCTGGCCTCGAACTCACAGAGATCCTCCTGCTTCTAGCTCCTGAGAGCTGGCATTAAAGATGTGTGCTACCACACTCTGCTCAGAAGATTCCCTTAAGGGGACAGCGTCAGAAAGCTCAAAACTTGACAGGAAGAAGACAAGGACAGACCAGCCACAGAATGCACAGCCTATGCACTGTCGGGCAGGTACACTGGACGTCTCAAGCAAGGGAAAAAGTGAGGTCCGGTTCCCAGCACTACAGAATAATGAAAAAATAGATAAGCAGGACTCGCCATTCCCAGCACCCACATGGCAGCTCACAACCCTTCATAAATCCAGCTCCTGGGAATTTGACACCCTCTTCTGGCCTCCAAAGGTACTAGGCACACATTCAGGCAAAACATGCACACATATAAAATAGTAAATTTTATAAAACAAACAAGCAAGAACAAACAAACCTCTCAATAAACCAGGTGGCACACACATGTCACCTCAGCCTTGGCAGGTGGGGACAGGAGGATCAGAAATCGCAGGGCATCCTGGAATTTATATTAAGTAATAATTGAGGTTAATGCCAGAGTGAGCTACATGAACATGTGACTGTGTCAAATAGGTAGGTAGATAGATGCATGACTGACTGCCTGACCAACAGACCGACAGACAGACAGACAAAAATTTCCTCTGGGGCTGGAGAGATGGCTCAGTGGTTAAAAGCAACGACTGCTCTTCTGAAGGTCCTGAGTTCAAATCCCAGCAACCACATGGTGGCTCACAACCATCCATAATGAGATCTGACGCCCTTTTCTGGTGCATCTGAGGACAGCTACAGTGTACTTAGATATAATAATAAATAAGTTTTTTTTAAAAAATTTCCTCTGGACCACCTCTATATTAAGACAGTTTTACATGCAGGAAAATATTTGCTTTATTACATTGAGTAGATTTTTAAAATTCTAGTAAGATCCAACACCTTAGACTATAAAAATGAGTTACTGAGGGAAGAGAGGATGGAAACAAAGGCAGAGAGATGGTTGAAAAAAAAATCCAAGGAAACAAACATGTGCCCTGAGAAAGCTGACAAAATTTGCCCTTTGAGACATTGAGTTTGGAGACAAAAAAGCACCAGTAAGTGCAATACCACATAAGGTCACACGGTGGCGCGACGACTCCATTAGTTTCTCTCCACCCTTCGGGCCAAGTTGTTATTCTTTCTTGCATTGTTCACAGAATAGCTAGCAAATCCAAAAAAGCTTGTTTGTTTGTTCGTTCGTTCGTTCGTCCGTTTTAAATTTTTATTTTGTGTTTCTGGCCCTATCTTCGGTCACTTCCACACGTATGTTGGGTGTCTCTGGCCAGCAGAACCCCGAAAAGTGACAGAGGCACACAGGCAGCCCCAGGAACCCCGCGGGCTGAGGTGGGAGGATCTCGCAAAGCTGTTCTAGCCCAGCCAGGGCAATATCTTTGTCTCCTTGCCACACTCTCTCAAATAAAGGTGGAGGGGGGAAGGGGGGAGGAGAAAGAGGAGAAGGGAGGCGGGGGAGGGGGGAGAGGACAGGCAAGAAAGAAAACCAATCCTACCCAGAGTGGGGGATGAAATACAGATACTGTATTTTAAACTATAGAAAAATTCAACAGTATGAAACTAAAATATACGACAATATATGAAACATAATATATGTATATATGTTAAATCCAGAACCACAGCCCATGGTTAAGGACCATCCAACAGTAAACCTGGAGAGAAAGTCTTGCAAAAAATTAAGGTCCCTCTTTGTTCAAAACACCCTGGCCTTCCCTCCCAAGCCTTATTTAGTACTTGAAAGTGTTTGAATGTAATATCTAGTCCTTTTTTTCTTTTTTTTTTCTTTTTTTTTGGTTTTTCAAGACAGGGTTTCTCTGTATAGTCCTGGCTGTCCTGGAACTCACTTTGTAGACCAGGCTGGCCTCGAACTCAGAAATCCACCTGCCTCTGCCTCCCCAGTGCTGGGATTAAAGGCGTGCGCCACCACGCCCGGCATATCTAGTCCTTCTTAATGACACCTAATAACTGTACATATTTATCAAGCACACCAAGATAATGCATGCATATGCCATGTAATCACAGAACCACATCTCTACCACTCCCATCCCAGTGTCAAGCTAATGTTCTTTGTGCTAGGGGCCTGAGAATTCCTCTCTCTCAGTTCTTTCTGAAATGTACATTAAATTGATATAAATTATCCTCACCGTGCTGAGCCACAGAGATTAGGAGGATCTCTAGTATACAGCCACCTACCTCTGCTATCCCCAACCCCACCCTGTGTTATCATCTCTCTGTAGCTGGGACAAAATGCTTGAGAAACAAAAGGGAGACAGATTACTGGGACCCGGGTTTCAGCTGTTGACCCACTGGCTCTCGCTTCGGGCATCGGCTGATCGAGCACCTGTGGTACATGAGCATAAGAGAATACTATTCAGCCGCATGAAAGAATGAAGTCTTGGATTTGTGGCAGTTGAGCTAGAGGACAGGAAGTGAAATAAGCCAGGCACATAAAGACAAATATTGCATGTTCTGTAGATTGAAGCTAAAAACAAAACAAAAACAAACAAACCACACACACACACACACACACACACACACAAAACCCTAGGCCAGTGTCTCAAAGAACAGGAGAAGAATAGCTGTCAGTGTGGACCACAATTATAGTTTGATCTGAAAGTTCCTACATTGAAAACTTGGCTGTAGACAGATGGGATTTGGGGAAGTGATTGGCTCACGAGGGCTCTGACTTCATCAATGAACTAACACATTGATAGATTCATAATTTGGTGGCCCTTGGGGGAGGTGGTGCAAACTGGAGGGCGGGGTCCAGCCAGAGGAAGTAGCACCCCGGAAAAGTGCGTGGTCCCTGGCTCTTTCCTGCCCACCCTGAGTGGGCAGCCCCCTCTGCACCCTGGTCGATCCTGCATCCAAGCAGTTGTGAGGAGTTCTGCAATGGAATGGAGCCGGGAGCGCAGGGGCCTCTGACAGCCTGACTTCACTTAGTTTGGACTGTTCGGTCTTGTGTTAGAGTCCTCTTTTAAAATCACATTTTATTTGTTTGTTGTTGCTGTTTGTGTGTGTGTGTGTGTGTGTGTGTGTACACGCGCGTGCACATGAGAAGGCTAGCAAACAACCTACAGGAATCTTTCTTTTACTACGTGGATGCTGGAGATTGAACTCTGGTCAGCAGGCTAAACAGCAAGTGTCTTTACCCACCGAGCCCTCTCACCAGCCCCTCATATTGGCACCTTAATGTGGCTCCCCTTTCTCAAAGGAGAAGGGAAGGGAGGAATGGGGGGGGGTCTACTTGAGACTGACAGTTTTGAAATGTCACAAGGTGTTGCCTCCACTGACTGCCTGAAACGCAGTCCTCTCTGTGAGTGAGATGGCACATGGCGTACACAGAATCTCCAATCAAGGTGCACCACTGCCGGGTGCTCTGTGCTTGGACTGCTTCTGACATGTTTGTCTCACTCCTCAATGAACTTCTCTGAAGCACATGTAGTCATAAATGCCCAAACCTCTCACACACAGAGACCCAGACAAATATACTATGCTTCGCAACACATGAACTGCACTCTTGCTCAGAGCAGCGACCCCTCCCTGCAACCCAAGCATTCAGGAGCCCAAAGTTCCACGCCAGCCTAAGCTACAATACGAGATCCTGCCTCAAAGAAGGAAGGGAAAGACGGAAAAGGAAGGAGGGGAGGCAAGAAGGAAAAGCAGATTTTCATTGCAGATACCTCGGAGATGATTTTGAAGACCTAGATATGGTGGCTATGTTAGTTATGTTTCTATTGTTGACACAAAGCACCACAAACAAGGCAACTTATAAAAGCAAGCATCCAGCTGGGCCCACAGTCTCACAGGGATATAAACCACCACGACTGTGCAGAGGCAGGAACGGATGCACTCACATCTCGATCCACAAGCAGGGAGCACACTGGGGATGGTGGAAGGTCCTTTAAAACCTTAAGCTGTCCACAGTGACACACCTACCAACTGGGGACCAAGTGTTCAGACATATGAGCCTACAGAGGCCACTCACTCAAACCACCACCATGCAATCCCAGCACTTGGGAGGTAGAGGCAGGGGGATCAGAAGTTCAGGGTCATCCTCAACTATGTGAGAGTGCATGTGTATGTATGTGTGTATACATACATACATATATACATACACGTGTGTGTGTGTGTGTGTATTCAAAACCAGACTGGACTTCGTCAGACTCTGGTAGAATAAACAAACAAATGGGTTAACTGGATGGCTCAGTGGGTAAAGGCATTTGCCACCCAAGCCTGACAACCTGAGTTCAACTCCCAGAACCCACATAAAGCAGGGAAGAAGAACCCAGTCTCCACAGTGTGAGGGCTGCCATTCAAACACATACGTCATACATACATACATACATACATACATACATACATACATACACACATACATACACATACATATACACATACATACATACACACACATACATACACATACATACATACATACATACACACATGCATACACACACATATACACATACACACATACATACATACACATACATACATACACGCATACATACATACACACACATACATACACATACATACATACACATACATACATACACACACATATACATACACATACATACACATACATATACACATACATACACAGATAAATAATAATAATAAATGTTTAAAGAAAGAAATCATTTCAGAAATAGATACATATGCATGTTTATTCACAGAAAATGCCAGCTAATGGCTTTAATATTGACCATGGTTATCAGAGTTCACACAAAAAAGCATAAAGTGCAAAAGGTCTGCAAATCCTTCCAGAGCTATGATTAACATTACCTCAGCCAGGGTACATACCACCTATACATAGCACACTCTACATAAAGTACAAAACACAGTGTATATCTGAAAGTACTCTATTTGCTTGGTTTAATTATTGTGGTTATAAAATAGTTTTAAATCTGACCTGATGTGTAGGGAAAGACACAAGCTATGTTTTAAAGTCTGGGGGAGAATAATGTCTATAAAATCTATTGAGAATCCCAATCTGGCCAAAGATGTGTTATTGGCCAGTGGGACTAACAGCATCCAGGTCAAGCCCTGGTTGGGAAGAATCCAAGTTCAGCTGAATAAGGAGCTAGGGGGAGGGCCCTAGCTGGGTGTCCCCAGAGACCATTAGTTGTCAGACCTGAGGGAAGAAGAGAGCCAGAGAAGGTTCAAAGCCCAGTGTTGGCTCTGGGTGGGGGTTGGGAAAAGATTCAGACCCCTGAGAATTCCAACCAATAGAATGGGTGGCAGGATTCTTACAGAACCATGTTTGATCCTCAACACAACACTGTTGACCCGTGACTGGTGTAGGCACTTTTCACTGGATAGACACCCATTTCCCCGTGTGGATCACATTACAAAGGGAAGAGGACAGAAAGAACACTTCTGAAGGGCTGGCTTTGGCATCACGGGGCACTAAAGAGAGAAGAATTCATCTCCTAAAACCCAGCAATGGATCAAAACTGTAAAATCACTGACAGCCATGGCCACTTGGTAACATTCATGGCTTCCTCTGTCCTGAGATCTCAGGCAGATTCGGAACAGAACAGAGCCCAACACCCATGCTGGGAACAGTGGTCAGGACATCGCTCATCGATGTCATCTCTACCAGAAGGGAGCAGATTCTGGAGTGCACATTGGTTACCGGGCTCCGTTTGTCCTTACAACAACACACTAGAATCCATGAAGTCGGAGCTTTAACAGCCGTTCACTGTGATCCAAATGTGAAGTGTTACACTGCAAAGCCAAAATCAGTTCATGTCTTAGGAGCCTCTCCAGTCAGGCTTCCCAGGAAAGGTAGCTCCAGCGGTGAGCTCGGAATGCAGCCGTCAGCATAGGAGAGAAGGCTAGCTCTCCATGAAAATGCTGGTGTGCATCTATTCAAGGATAGATGGTCCAAACGACATCTCATTGTAGCTGTAGTAGGCCAGAAAGGATAGGAAGGAAACACTCCCCAAAGCCAAAATGTCAGCGATGGAGGCTCTAAGGCAAGAGAGGTAGAGTAACGCTTTCTTCTGCTGCTTTTCTGTAGTGTCCCAATTTCCTTTGAACGTGTAAAGCTTTCATTTTAAAAAAAAAGTGATCAGTGTCCAAAGCCCAGCTCAAAATTAGATTCATAGATATCTGCTCCCTTGACTGGTCAGGCCCATGCTTGAAAGCTGGAGAGATTTCTGTTTAAGATGGGTGTGGTACCTCGCCCCTATAGTTATACTTAGCACTTGGGGTTTCACCATCAGCTTGAGGCTAGCCTGGGCTATAGCGTGAGTATTGATGCCAGCCTGAGACATGAGAAAGGCAAAGCTCTGTCTCAGACGGAAGGGGAAAAAAAGATGTTTGCCCTAACACGCTCCCTCCCAAGCCAGCTATGGTAGGACACACCTGGGGAAGTGGTCCACTGAGTGGAGTCAGGCGCTCAGCTCCTTGCCCCCAATCATGTTCACGCACATCCATCATTATTTTATCCCTATACCTAGGGATGTCGGCAGAGTCCCTAGGGACTAAGTCCTCTTCCTGATAAAAAAAGAAATGGTTCTTCCCTGACTTTGAGGACACCACTGATGCTATGGACGGGCCCTCAGGACACACTAAACCTTGCATCTAAAACCCCTTTCCTTCAGCCTTCTGATTAACTTGTTCATTTATTACTTTACAGGTACAAATGCTTTGCCTGCCTGTCTGTATATGTGTACCACATGCATGCTCCATGCCCTTAGAAGTCAGAAGAGGTCGTCGGATGCCCCAGGGCTGGAGTTTCGGGTTATGAGCTTCACGAGCTCCCTGGGGATCACGGCTGGGTCCTCTGGGAGAGAGCAACATGTGTTCTTAACTGCTGAACACACTCTCAAGCCCCAGACGACCCTTCCAGATGAAGGCAGCTCAATGTCATCTTCAGGACATTTAAACAGTGTAGAATATATATATATATATATATATATAAGGGCAGCTCCTGTGCCTGGTAAGATGAACCGGAAACAAGGCTAGCTTGATTTTGCACTCTGAAAAATTCTAGACTCAAAAAAACCAAAGGACTCAGCCGCAATTCTGGTCCACGAACCCCTAGGTTACCACAAATATCTAACTCAAAATCATTTTAAACCTATTTTAAGCTGGAGTAAAAATGATATATACAATCATTCAGAACCAAGTATTCCTGCCTTGTAAAATCGCCAATCAAATGACTGTGTTTGCTGCCTGGGGGATTTGGTAAATGCTTTAAATTTAATAAAAGACAACTTATTTTACACATTCATGTTCTATAAATATTTGTCACTATAAACAAGGAATAGCCCAGCAAGTCACTTCTAAAACTCCAAAGCCACAAAAGCAGAACGAAGTCTATTCATTTAAAACCTCTTAAGTCCAGTTCCCACTTTGTACCCTGTGAGGGTTCTAAACAGAGTGAGTTCCTGGAAGTGCCAGTACCAGCAGCTAGCTCCTTCAGACTCAGGACACCACTCAGGAAGGTGTTCCAACTCCAGTCCCCTGAGCGCTGTCCCACCATGGACAATGGAATGTCAGAAAGCAGAAGGTGCCTGAGTTACAAACATCCCTGAGATACCCCAGACCCACCTCCTACCCTGAAGATAGCCCAGTGAAGACAGTAGGATGCAGGTGAGAGACTCTCATGTCAAAGTCTGCCCCTACCTACCTGTGATCCCCAGCCAGCCAATCAGAGTGTAGTGACTGCCCAGCATCAGCAAGAAGAGCAAAGTGCTCTGAGAAACCAGTTAGCACCAGGGATTATGGAAACAAAAGCTGGAGGCCCACACCCTAGGGAGGCTACATCCCCAGGAGGCCCACGTCTTAGGGAGACTACAACACACCGAAAGCTTCCGATAAGAAAAGCTTTACAAGATCTTCACAGGAGCTCCACAGTCAAACCCCCCAGAGCTGCCTTGCTCTCACAGAGGTCACAAGAGGGGGCTGTGTGTGGAATCTCCACACCTGAAGGATTCTCTGTGGGTCTGAGGCCGCTGCACTCTGGAAGAGCAGAAATAGTGTCAGTATTTAATGTGTGCTTAAAGTGGAGGGTAGCTTTTGGCATAGAGGGTGTGACCGGCTTTGCCCTCTGAAGCTGTGGCTCCATCTCTCAGCAGAGGTAGTGGAAGGATCCACAAACACATGGAGAACCTGGGAAAGCTAAGAGGTACGAGTGACAAGCCACCTGCCTTAGTCACTGCCCCCACGTGTATCTTGCCCACTTGGTTTTGTTGAAAGGACAGTTTTTCCTGGTAAAATGAAAAGTTCTGGAACCTTCCATCACACAATCAGAAGGTCTTGTATATCAGGGGGTTGAGTCCTGTGTAAAGAGAGAGTCTGGAAATGGTGGGATCTACAGCGAGCCACCTTCTCCAGCAAGAAGCTTTGGGCTGCCCTAGGTCTCCCAAAGAATTACTCTGTCGATGTCATTGTCATTATGGACATAACCCAGCAAGCCCGTGTGCCTGGAAAGGATACTGAGGGAGTCACCTTGTGTCCCTGAGCCTTCCGTTTCCCAACCTGGGGAAGTCAGGCACGGTGGTCCAGTTAGATCATAAAGGAGCAGAATTTTAAACACCCACACCACACCAATTCCTCAACCCCCTCTGCCATCTTTGCTAGCAAACAAAGCCCAGCGCACACTCGAATACAAGTAGGTAGAGAGCTGGTCACTGCCTTGCCATCACGTGATCTTGACTGGTGACTTCTTGTGGGCACACAGGAGGGACACATAGGGGACACCAATAAAAGCCCATTTCTCGCTGGGCCAGAATCTGATGACTGGGCCTTGTTCAGGTATCTCTGAGGCAGCATCAAAGTAGGCGAAGCACACACAGCCCAGGTACGCAGCAAGGCAGATGAGAATATGCCTGCGAGAGAAGGGAGATGTGAGCCTGGTGCAGCGCTTCTCCCTGGGGCCACCCATCCTCCCCGCTGTCCTTCTCAGCCAGAAGGCAAGTGTGAGGGAAAGGACTACATAGCCAGCAATGCCAGAAGGGGTGTGATAAACCACGCACTTGAGCCTGTCCTAGTTTTCAAAACAGTCCCATTGAAATGACGTAGTAGCTCAGATCTATAACCCTAGTGCTCTAGGAGGCCGACTCAAGAGGACTAGGCTGTGAGTTCAAAGCTAGGCAGAGCCACAATTAAAAAAAAAAAAAAAATCCTACTACAAAATTGGACCAAATACCTTTGGGGCCTTCTCAGTCTTACTGAGGGGCCCAGGATGAAACTGGAAATGTCAAGGTGGAAACGGAAGAACCCAGAGTTGGATCTCGAGAACCTTAGCAAGATGTTCAGCATCTGCTTTCCATTGAAAGTTAGCCTGTATTAAAGGATGCTCAAGGCTTTATGGGAAAACCCTTTTGTTTTTAAATTATCTTTACCTGTCTAAAGTTTCAATTTTGCCCCTTATGAGGAAATAAATCCTGGCAGTGGTGTTGCATGCCTTTAATCCCAGCACTCAGGGGACAGAGGCAGGCAGATCTCTGAGTTTGAGGCCAGGTAATTCCAGGACAACCAAGGTTACACAGGAAACCCCTCCCTACCTTGAAAAACAAAACAAAACAAAAATCAATCCATCGAACAAACAAATAAAAAGACAAGAAAGAAGAGAAAAAATAAGAAAGAAGTCTTCTAAAGGGAGACGGATCCTTCCTTATACACTATACTGAAAGCTTATTCCAAATGAATTAAAGATTTAAAATACGGACCTGTGAGATATCACAGTAGATCAAGTAATTGCCACCAAGTTTGATAACCTGAGTACAATCCCAGAACCTACATGATATAAGGAAAGAGCTGACTCACACACACACACACACACACACACACACACATATATGATTTTAAAATGATTTACTCTCTATATGTGTATCCTGTGTGAGTATATGGAGATCTGCACAGTACTTGCAGAGACCACCACCACCAGAGGGTGCAGGGACCCCTGGAATGAGCATTGGGGGTGGTTGTGAGCCACTCAACCAGGGTGTTGGAATTGAACTACAGTCCTCTTTATAGCAGCAAGTGCTCTTAACTGCTGAGCCATCTCTCCAGCACCTATGCTTATAATATATATTCCAAAAACTACATTTTCATAAACTTTGATGGAAGAGGCTTGTCTAAGATTGGCACAGAAACCAGTCAAGAAAAACCAGACACAGGTGATAATTCAAAATGAGTACAGCACAAAAAATAATTCACCTGCTTTAAACAAATAAAAAAAATAAAAGAATAAGAAAATATATGTCCAATGTGATAAAGGCCTGAAACTTAGAACACCCAAGTGTTAATTGTTATAAATGTTGTGTGAGCTTTGCTTTAAAATGGGGTTGGATGAAGAACAGGAAGGAAGGCAGTAGAGACAAGACCTAACCTCCAAGGATAATCACACGTGGCAGCTCTGTGTATTGTTCCTTATGCTTTGAAAACCTCTTCATCCTGGGTACAGTACCACACCTTTAATCCCAGCCCTTGGGAGGCAAAGGCAGTTGGCTCTCTGTGAATTTGGAGCCAGCCTGGTCTACAATCAAGTTCCAGGCTAGCCAGAGCTACAGAGTGAGACCATCTCAAAATAACAGTTATCAACTAATGAGTAGTTAATGACTACTCACTAGCATGACAAACTAATGAGTAGTTTGTATGACAAACAGCGCAGCGCCACTGCAGACAAAAACATTAGAACATCAGAAGGTACACTTTGAATAAGGAGACGTGGCAAATTGTATTTTTTTTAATAAATTTTTAAATGTATTTATTTTATGTATATGAGTATGCTGTAGCTGTCTTCAGACACACCAGAAAAGGGCATCAGATCCCATGTGGTTGCTGGAATTTGAACTCAGGACCTTCAGAAGAGCAGTCAGAACTCTTAACCACTGAGCCATCTCTCCAGCCCGGCAAATTTTAAATTACATCCTAAAGCCACCACTCAGATTATGTTTTGAAAGATATCCGGTGGCACTGCCTTTAAAGACATAAAAATAAGAACATATCTTTTTCCCTATCAGGTTAACAAAGCTTTACAGCAGTTAGTAACTCCCGCGTGTGTGAGCATGTGGGCTGAGCATCCTAACAGAGTTTAGTAAAGGAACTGAAGAACTGGGCTAGAGGCGGCAGAACACTCGCCTAGCATTCATGATGACTGGCACAGCCAACACAAACAAAGCCAAGTCTGTTATGGTGGAACCTGTCTGTAATTCCAGACTTGGGACTGAGGAGCGAATGGGAGGCCAGCCTGGGATAGGTAAAACTCTCTCACACGGGAAATAGACAGCTGGACATGGGAGCGCGTGCCTTTCATCTTAGCACTTGGGAAGCAAAGGCAGGCAGTTCTCTGTGGATCTGAGCCAACCTGGTGTGCACAGGGAATTCTAGGCCAGCTGGTACTACATAGTGAGATTGTATTTTAAAACAAAACACACACACACACACACACACACACACACACATAAGCATACTAAGACAGATAAGATAAAATAAGGCCTCACTCTAATCCAGGCTGCCCCCTTGCTTGTGATCGATTCCCTGCCTTGGCCTCCTGGGTACTAAGATTGTGACCCTGTACTAGTACTCCCAGTTTATACAGCACTAGGGATCAAATCCCTATGTGAGGCAGGCACTCTGCAACTAAATCACATCCCCAGTCCAAGACCTTATAGTCTCGAAGTCTTAGAAAAAAATAGAAAAATGTGTTCCTATCTTGCAATTTATATTGCATTTAACCTATGAAGATTAGAAATGTTTTTTCCAGATTATGTACAAAAGTGAAAAATTAGAAATGACAGAATATGGAGGTCAAGAGATGGTTTGGTGAAAAAAAAAAAACAAAACAAAAAAACCAACCTTGTTCTGCAAACAAGACCTGAGGGCAAACGCCCAGTAGAAAGCCGAGTGAGTCTGCAATCCTCACACATTAGGACAGCTAGACAGATCTTAAGAGCTTGCTGGACAGTCAGCCTAGTTGAAGAGGCAATTGTCTGGTTCAATAAGAGACTCCCTGTCTCAAAGGCAAGAAAGCAGAGAACAGTGGAGGAGAGTAACGGATGCCTGCTGTGGCTTTTCCCATGCACAGACATGTTCATACGTTCATATGTGTTCACATGTATGCAACACACACCTACATTTGTACACACAAAGAACCTACCTGGTACTTATTAACAGACAGATTGGCTAAGTGAATTAAAAGCATCCATGTAATGAAGCATATATATATATATATATATATATATATATATATATATATATATATATATAATACATATTATATTGTTACACCCTCACACATATATAGAGAGAGTGATGCCCAGCAGAGTGGGAGAGTGAGCACTGAGTTGGCACAGTGCTTACCTGGCATGCATGAAGCCCTAGGCTCAATCCTCAGTGGGACATAAACCCAGAGAGTGGTGCTAGATACCTCGAGTCTCAGTACTTAACAGATGGCGATAGGAAGATCGGGAGGTCAAGGTCATCCTCATGTATGCCATGAGTTCAAAGCTAGCCTGGGCTACATAAGAAACCGTTGTCTTAAAGCAGAGGGGTGGGCATCAGATACCATTACAGATGGTTGTGAGCCACCATGTGGTTGCTGGGATTTGAACTCAGGACCTTCAGAAGAGCAGATTGTTAACTCTTAACAAGATTGTTAACTCTTAACCACTGAGCCATCTCTCCAGCCCTTGTTTTGTTTTGAGATGTTGTCTAACTATGGTGCTGGCTGGCCTAGAAGCCAGTATGTAGCCCTGGTTAGCTTCTAATTCACAAACGCCAGCCTGCCTCCATCTCCTAAGTGCGCTATTAAAGGTGTATGTCATCAGACCTGGCTGTCCTTTTCTTCTTCATTTTTCATTAGCAATAAAGGAGACAAATTTTTTTTTCAGGAAATGTGTAAGTATAGTATAAAATCTGCAAAGATATACTTCAGGTTGATAATTATCTTTGTTAGAGGAGTCGAATGATGAGAGCCATTTTTTTTTTGTCTTATTTTCGAGACAGGGTTTCTCTGTATAGTCCTGGTGATCCTGGAGCTCACTTTGTAGACCAGGCTGGCCTCAAACTCCCAAAATCCGCCTGCCTCTGCCTCCCAAGTGCTGGGATTAAAGGCGTGCACCACCATGCCCAGCGAGAGCCATTTTCTATATGTCTATGTTGTTTAAAACTGTTATTCAAAAGTTACTTCACAGGGCTGGAGAAATAGCTAAATGGTTAAAAGCACTTGCTGGTCTTATAGAGGACGATCCCCAGCACCTACATGGTGGCTCCCTGGTATTCACATGACTAGAGAAAGGAACAACAAACACACAAGTGCACTCACATGTATGCATGCACACACACACACACATGCACGCTCACACAGGCTACACAGCACACATGCACCAAACACCCACCCCACATGAACAAAATCACACCATAATGAGGAAGAAAAGACAGTTCAACCTTGAAAAACAAAGCAGATACCATGCTGCTGTGTTTGACTTGGTCCTTTGAATGTGGTCCTGGAAGCCCCCCCCCCAAACTTAGATTTCCTACAGAGTCTCACAGTAATTTCACCCCAGTTCGCTGAAGGCCACGCCTACACTTGCATTCTTTACTGAGTGCCCCACTTTCTCTTAACCCTCCTACTTAAAAGCCTACAAACTCCAGTTTTGTATGTACACTCAAGCTGAAGTCCACTTGGGTAAAGAATCTCCTGTTTGGGGTGTGTGTGTGTGTGTGTGTGTGTGTGTGTGTGTGTGTATGTGTGTAGGATCTCACTGTGTAGTCCACACTATCCTGAATCTTATGGTAAGCTGCTCGCCTCAGCCTCTCAGGTGTTGGGACGGCAGGTATGAGCAACCACACCTAGTTCACACTGGGATCTCTGAAGATGACGCCGGGTGAGCAAAGCCCTATAGAATTTCCCCCTTGGATGCTGCTAATCTATCCAGGACATGAGACAACCGTGTATCTTGCTCCCTGCCACCTTTTGGGTTTAGCAGTGGTGAGGACAGAGCCAGAAACACTCCCTCGTCCTAGGTTTGAAGCAGAAGTTCCCAGGAAGAAAGCTCTCCCCCCCCCCAACCCCACTTTCTCCTGTTTTGCTGGAGTTTGAGGCCCAGAGCTGGGGGGAGGCCCTCTGCCACTGAGATACCCCTCCCCACCCCTCTCTTGCTTCCTCCCCTTCCTGGGCATGGATTCTGTATGTGATTGTGTAGCCCCCACTTTCTTCCCTTTGAACTTTAGAGCCATTCCCAGGCTTCCCAAAATATAGATTCTCTATTCCCTCATGATCAAACAGCGTGAGTGACGTTCAACAGCAGACTTCAGTCCCCCCCCCCCCCCGCTTTATCTGTAGCTGTAAAAAGAATAGGTGTGACTGTCCCTAGATGACCTGCAGAATCCAAGCCTTCACCAGGCCTCCAGGGCCTTGAGGGCGTGGTTCCAGCTGAGAACCAGCATGCCCTCACATCACATAGGCTTCCCCTTCCCCCACCACCCTTCCAGATCGCGGAGTTCAGGTTGCAGACTCGATTTTCAGGCTCCCGGGTACGGCTAAGGAGCTGCCAAGCCGCTATGCAGCCTAACAATTAGGACTTGGGGAGGTTTGTTCTGGCTAAACCAGTTCCCCGGAGCCATTTTCACACTCTACCTTACTTTTGTTTCTAAAACGTGCGATTTAGGAGAGGAAGGGAAAGAAGAAGGATCGTGGGGGCTGGTGAGATGGTTCAGTGGGTAAGAGCACCCGACTGCTCTTCTGAAGGTCCGGAGTTCAAATCCCAGCAACCACATGGTGGCTCATAACCATCCGTAACAAGATCTGATGCCCTCTTCTGGAGTGTCTGAAGACAGCTACAGGGTACTTACATATAATAAATAAATAAAATCTTTTTTAAAAAAAAGAAAAGAAAAAGAAAAAAAGAAGGATCGTTCTGTGCCCCTCCCCTGAGTCCACCTGGGCTCCTGGCAGGGAACAATTAGCCCTGCAGCTATTGAGGGCGCCAACGTCAACACCAGCCCCAGCACCAGCGACTCGGGGCAGGAGCACCCTGGGGCAGGAGCACCTCGGGCAGGAGCACCCCGGGGCAGGATCCCCTCAGGGCAGGAGCTTACCACACGCAGTGCAGGTAGGGGAAGTGAAAGGAGGACAGCAGCTCACAGAAGGCTCGGTCGCTGATCCAGCAGAAGAGAGCCAGAGTCCACCAGAGGCCAGAGAAGAGGCCCAGCTTAAACACACGCACATTGTCACACCTGCAAGGGAGAGAAAGAGAAAGTCAGGGCTGGTCTCCACGGGGTTTGCTGGGTATTCAAAGCTGCTCCTCCGCTCCAGCTCCGTGGCACTGGCCTCATACTGAAGACAGCCTCAATTATGTAAATATCACATGTATGCACGTGGCTCCATAACCTTCTCCACACAGGCTCTGACTCCAGATACATAGAGCCACCTACCATCGTGAAAGGGTACCCTGATGTCTAATGCAGATACAAAATATACAAGTTCGTCTTCCCTCCTGCCTACAGATTCCTCATTCCAGTTTCTTTTGTTTGTTTTGTTGTTTTGTCATTTTCTCTCCATGCTTTGGTTTGTTTGTTTCTTTTTTGTTGTTTTGTCATTTTCTCTCCATGCTTTGGTTTGTTTGTTTGTTTTTGTTGTTTTGTCATTTTCTCTCCATGCTTTGGTCCTCACTGCCTTTGTTCACACTATGGTAGATACACTGTTCCTCAAACACCCCAGACCTTGGCATGAATGGGCCTTACAGCCTTACTACTTGCTTTGCCTCTGACTGGAGTGTTCTGCCCTCACATAGCCTTGTAGTTCATTTCTCTTCAAGTGTCTGCTCAGCGTCACCTGGGAAGCCTGTGTTGGCTTCAAAGAGACAGGCTCTTTGAATGAACACTTGGTCCCCAGTTGGTGCTGTTTGGGAAGTTCAGAAGGGGCGACTTGTTAGAGTTAAGAATGTCACTGGAGCCGGGCAATGGCGACACATGCTTTTACTCCCAGCACTTGGGAGGCAGAGGCAGGTGGGTTTCTTAGTTCGAGGCCAGCCTGGTCTACAGAGTGAGTTCCAGGACAGCCAGGGCTACACAGAGAAACCCTGTCTCAAAAAATAAAAAAAGAAAAAAAAGAATGTCACTGGAGGCGGGCTTTGAGAGTTTAAGGACTCATTCTAAGTTCGCACTCCCTGCTTCCTGTGAATTCTGACCTTGGCACCAAGCTGTTTCCTGCCATGAAGACGATGGACTCATGCCTTAGAACTGTAAGCCCCAACATACCCTTCCTTCTGTAAGTTGCCTTGGCTTTTGACACACTGACAGCATGACCCTGTTGCTAAAGACAACACATCCATGACTCACAGAACACAGAGAAGTTAAGCTGGTGCCAACCTAGGCCTCACTCCTATGACTGGTATTCATTAGTACTGGAGATGCTCTGCAAGCTACAGAGATAAACACCAACCCAATTACAAACCCTTCAGTTGCCGAGTCTGGCATGACAGAATGACCTGGTAGGGATAGAGCCAGCAGGCACGAACCTCCACGAGCTGCTGTGGGCAGAAGGCTTGTTTGTATAATAACATACAAGGAATGTCCTCCCAGTTAATGTTAATGACTCCATGATAATCAGAGACAACTTGCGTGTGGAAGGCAAAGGTGTGGCTAATGTCTCAGCAAAATGGCAAATCCTGGGACCTCCAGGACAGCCCTTAAGGCTGTGGAAAAGAACTCTAAAAACATGAGTTTGAAAATATATAATTTATCAACTATGCATAAATAGAAGGGAAGGATGCAATCTGAATTGTACGAGGGGCTTCACAGATCTAAAAGAACAGAGGAAGCTGTCCTATGTGCTGTCAGAAAGATACAAATGAAGGAGATAAAGGGATTTGGGGAGTGGTGATCATAAGACAAGATTCCACCCAGCTAAGTGTTTTTAATTTATGCTTACAAATGCAGGCAGATTTCAGGGTCGGCCTGGGGCAGAGCTTGCTACTTTAGTTCTAGGTGTGGTCAGAACGGTAAGTTCAGGACAAGGTCCCACCCAGCTAAAACGTCAAAGGCAGGCAGATCTCTGAATTCTGTTGCAATGTGAAGAAGAAGAAGAAGAAGAAGAAGAAGAAGAAGAAGAAGAAGAAGAAGAAGAAGAAGAAGAAGAACAACAACAACAACAACAACAACAACAACAACAACAACAACAACAACAACAACAACAACAACTGTACTTGCTGGTCCCAGGATGGTGATTCATAGAATACTCAGAAGGGAACCTGGAATAAATAACTGAATTAATGTGTAAATTAAGACCTAGGCTTTTAGCCGGGTGTGGTGGCGCAGGCCTTTGATCCCAGCACTCGGGAGGCAGAGGCAGGCGGATTTCTGAGTTTGAGTTTGAGGCCAGCCTAGTCTACAGAGAGTTCCAGGAAGCTGGGGCTACACAGAGAAACCCTGTCTCCAAAAACAAACAAACAAACAAAAAAAAAAAAAAAACAAGATTTCTGATTTTAGTTGGGAAATTCGTGGAGAGAGAACACAGCTCTTTTAGAATTTTTTTGTAAGTCTTTTAGAATTTTTCCTAATAGGATTCCTTGGTCAGAAATCCCCAGAATTACTGAGAGAGTGAACAGAGCTCTTTTAGAACGTCTTTCTAGCAGTTATTCAGAGAAGGCTGTCTAGAATTCTTTAAGAATTTTTTTGGCTTTCTGATTTCAGTGAGAAAACCTGAGAATTACTTTTGGAATCTTTCTAACAGGATTTCTGACTTGGTTGTGAAAAGGTCAGGAAACACTTGCCGCTCCAGAAGAGAGAGCCTAATTAACATTTCTCAGACCACAGGGCTGGAACCTACCTGTGGGTGGGGACACATTCCCCAGGACTGACTGTTGCCCACCTTCAGACAAGGGAAGTCCTTGTCACCTCATTCCCTAAAGACCAATCAGTTTAAAGGGTGCACTGTTCCGCCAATCATATTGTGCCTAGTTGCTGATACTCTATTCTGCCCCTAGAAACCAGATAAAAACTCGCCGGGTGCTGGGGGTCGCCTTCCGGTCTGGGACGACCACAGTGCACTGGAACAATAAATTCCTCTTGCATTTTGCATCGATCCTGGCTCTACGTGGTTCACTCAGGGGGACCCCGGTAAGCTAAGGCTCCCCAGAGTCTTACAGTTGGAAGATCCAAGAATTTTTTTTTATAGCAGCTTTTCTGAGATCAGAAAAGTCATGACCTTTTAGAATTTTTACTAGCAGAGAGCTATCTCGAACAGAAAGTCAGGTATCTCAGCCAGAGAGTTTCTAGAATAGCAAGAAAAAGCTGTGTAGTGGGTTGATGCTGCTTGTATTGTAATGCTAAGTGTGGGTCCCCGTGACCAGGAGTCTGCATGTAGCCCTGCCCCCAAGTTAGTTCTGATTGGTGAATAAAGATGCCGACAGCCAATAGCGGGATAGAAGAGACATAGGTGCGTCTTAGGTTTCCCAGGCTTAGAAGAGAAGAATTTGGGGCTGGTGAGATGGCTCAGTGGGTAGGAGCACCCGACTGCTCTTCCGAAGGTCCAAATCCCAGCAACCACATGGTGGCTCACAACCATCCGTAACAAGATCTGACTCCCTCTTCTGGAGTGTCTGAAGACAGCTACAGTGTACTTACATATAATAAATAAATAAATATTAAAAAAAAAAAAGAGAGAAGAATTTGTAGAGGAGGAAGGAGAAGCCACCTTGGGTTAAGTAAGGGTCAAGAGGGTGTGACTCTGAAGGCTGCCCAATTGGAGTTAAGAGCAGCCCAGATGGAACATAGTAAATAGAAAATAATAACTCCAGGTTATCGATAGGAAAGTAGATTCTAACAGCATTAGAGGGTAGGCAGCTGTCTAGCTATTGTGCTGTTTCGGCCTTATTGTAAATATAGAGGCTGTAAGTGTGTCTTTCTATCCAAAGGCAGGGTAGAAACCCTGGGCCAGGATTTTAATAATTTCTACAACACGAAGCAGAGCACAACACAGAGAGCAGTGGAAAGCCATCTCAGCCGAACACAGGTTGCCAGCTCCGACCCATGAGTTGACTTCAAGTTGTTTGTTTTCACTGCTCCCAGACACCCCTTCCTCGGAACCCCTTTCCAAGCTGAGGATGGTCCTTGGCAAGAATCTACATGAACGGCCTGTCTGCAAGATATGCTGGTGTAAGGAATTGTTAGCAATCAGGGACAACCAAGAGGGACTCCAAGAGACTAACACTCAGGCATCTTCATAGCCAGCTCTCAGGGACCGGGTGACAAGATACATCATCACTAACTGCCCAGAGGCAACACATTGTTGCCCCTGTCACATGTCCTCTTGGGCATGTGCCAAGGCTCTGATTAAAAGTCATCTTTTCCCTTCCTCCCTCCCCGCCCCCATGCCCAGAGGCAGCCTCTGTACCTCTTCCCCTTAATAAACTTCTCATGTGAGATCTGATGCTCGGTGTGACTCTGTCAAACTTGCACCCCACTTTCATCGGTAATAGCAGCACAAAGCATGTGGAGTAACCAACCAATGTCTGAGTTGAGACAAGACCCACTCCATGAGATGGAACCCATATCCAACATTGCTGGGACGGCCAAGAACCTGAGACTGCCTTGCCCACGGACCTAGGGGAAAACCAAATACTACTTTTCTGCTAAAGGAACAAAGCAATAAAATAACTCCTAGCTGCTATACTCAGAGATCCCTTGCCTTGCCCAGCTATCATAAGAGACTCACAGATACAAAGGCCCATGGGCAGACAATATGGAGAGATTCGGAGACCTTGGAACACGCAGCCCTAAAAGGGATGGCTCCATCAAATGCCCCCCCCCCCCCCACGGCTCAGATAACTAACTGAAAAAAGGAGACAGAGAGTGTGTAAGAGCCAGAGGAGACCAAGGAAGAACACCATGGAAGAAAGATCCTCAAGACCAACCAGACGGATGCTCCTCTGAGCTCACAGAGGTCATGGCAGCTCAGCTGTCCAGGGCCCACCCCAGATGGAGCTAGAGCTGAAGTGAACACACACCCATCCCTAACCCCAAAGCCATCTACAAGTGGTAGCCGCGTGCATTGAGTTGTAGTGAGGTTTTGGCTTGTTTTTTGAGAAAGAACTTAAAGTTAGGTGGGTGGGGGGTCAGGAGAGGATCTGGAAGGATACTGAGGAGGAGAAGAATACGGACAAAATACACTTAAATTTAAAAATCGCTTTAAATAAGAAAAAAAATCTGGGGCTGGTGAGATGGCTCAGTGGGTAAGAGCACCCGACTGCTCTTCCGAAGGTCTGGAGTTCAAATCCCAGCAACCACATGGTGGCTCACAACCATCCGTAACAAGATCTGACGCCCTCTTCTGGTGTGTCTGAAGACAGCACAGTGTACTTACATATAATAAATAAATAAATCTTTTAAAAAATTATTAAAAAAAAAAAAAAAGAAAGAAAGAAAAAAAAATCTGATTAGAAAAATTAAGTTTTCTCCAAGGGAGTCTCAAGAGGGGTCACAAACCACTCTTAAGGGTGGATCCCATGCCCAGGCGTAGATGCCAATACAAAACAAACCCAAACACATCTTTAGAGGTTCTTTGTCACATAATGTTAAGCCAGGGCACTTCTTTTTCTACCATACAGGTCCTTTGTGTATGTATTATAGCTTCCTGTTTGGAGTTTGTATAGGAGTCCTGTGAGAACATATTTGAATCTCTGTATCTTTATGACTTTCTTGTGCTTTTTCATTGGATCTTTTTTTGTTTGTTTGTTTGGTTGGTTTGACATATTCCAATTTCTTTGTTTTTCATTTATCTTATTGGTTTTTAAATTTTATATGTTTTATATTTTTATTTTATGTGATAAAATAAAATGGTATTTTGTTATCTTTCTTTAGATATCTGTTTTATAACAGGAAACAGAGAAGATGTAGATCTGGATGGGAGGGGACCTGGTAGGAGTAAAGGGAGGAAAAATTGTAATCAGAATATACTGTCCAAAAGAACCATCTACGGATTTCTGAGTTTGAGGCCAGCCTGGTCTACAGAGTGAGTTCCAGGACAGCCAGGACTACACAGAGAAACCCTGTCTTGTAAAAAACTAAAACAAAACAAAACAAAACAACAAAAAACAACCATCTATTTTCAATAAAGGAAAAAAGTAAGTTGCTGTTTCACGGTATTTTATCACAGCAACAGAAAGATAATACGGAGCCCTTTCCTGAGCATAATTTTTAAATAATTTAAAAAGCCACCACCGCCGGGCATGGTGAGTTCCAGGACAGCCAGGGCTATACAGAGAAACCCTGTCTCCTTTTGGAGGAAAAGGGGCGGGGTGGAATTAGATTTTGGGTTTTGGTTTTTCAAGACAGGGTTTCTCTGTGTAGCCCTGGCTATTCTAGAACTCTCTCTATAGACCAGGCTGGCCTCAAACTCACAGAGCTCTGTAGGCATCATGTTATTTTGAGCTGTGTAAAGCTTATGCCTGTGTTACTCAAACGCTGATTTCTCTGCCCTTATATCTTGTTGCAATCTAGCTGTGGTATTCTAACACTTATGCCAAGAATCTCCAGGCTAAGTTTGTGTAAAGAGTGCTCATCATTTACTCTCTGCCTTGTCAATAAAAGCTGGAAAAGCCAATGACCAGGCAATAGAGAGAATAGGATGGGACTTCCTCCAGCCAGGGGAGGACGAAGAGGAAGAGAAGAGTCACTATGAGGAAGGGGTCTGGAGAGACATGAAGGCAGAGTACACCTTACACCCAGAGGGCCAGAATGATACAAAAATGCAAATATCTCTAGCATTTTTGGATTGGATTAGATCATAGGACTGAAATAGAATTATACTTTAGGTTGAAAATAAATCTTGGTCTTTCTATATCTTCATTTCATTGGGGAACTAGCTAGAATTTTTTTTAAAAGCTACTGTATTAGCTTGCTGGTTACATTTATATTAAAATTACCATTGCAGTGATCTTCCCACCTCTGCCTCCTGAGCACTGGGATCAAAGGTGTGTGCCCCTGGCCCTTTCCTCCTTTAATGTAACCTCTGGCATCTTCTATTTTGCTGTTGGTTCCCCCAATGACTAAGGCTGTTCTCCACCGTGTCCTCAGCACTAGAACAACACTGGGCATAGAAAAAGCTCTCAAGATTTGCTAAGTGAGAAAGAGAGTTCTCTTTTTTTTTTTTTTTTTTGTTTGTTTGTTTGTTTTGTTTTGTTTTGTTTTGTTTGAGACAGGGTTTCTCTGTATAGCCCTAGCTATCCTGGAACTCACTCTGTAGACCAGGCTGGCCTCAAACTCAGAAA
>NC_034595.1:38869206-38872281 GCF_900095145.1 Mus pahari | reverse complement strand
CTCACTCTGTAGACCAGGCTGGCCTCAAACTCAGAAATCCGCCTGCCTCTGCCTCCCAAGTGCTGGGATTAAAGGCGTGTGCCACCACGCCCGGCTGAGAAAGAGAGTCCTTACACACACTGAACACATGTTCCTCTGAAACAAATCCTACTTGTAGTGGATTGGCCTGGTGCAGCTTGTACCCTAATGCTGATACTGGGACCCCAGACCTGGAGTAGACTTAATTCACCCTGCCCCCAAGTTATTTCTGATTGATAATAAAGATGAGGTATAGGTGAAGTTTAGGATTCCTGGGCTTGGGGTTGGAGGAGGAAGAAGCCACCATTGGTTAGGAGTCAAGAAAGCATGGCCATGAGGGTTGGCCAACCAGAGTTAAGAGCAGCCCAGATGGAACATAGTAAGTATTAACTCTGGATTATCAATAGGAAAGTAGATTCTAACAGCATAGAGGGCAGGTATCTGCCCAGTTCTTGTGCTATTTAAGGCTTATTGTAAATATGAAGATTGTGTGTGTGTGTTATCTGGGAACTAAATGGTAAAGGCTGGATAGAACCTTGGGGTGGGATTAAATAATTTCCATGACACCTACTGATGGCCTGAAACCTGCACCAGTTTTTTTCCTTGTTATGGAACTGGTCCTAAAGTGGAGGGTCTCCATGCATGGGGAGGAATTCCCAGTGAACCCACTGACAGCTGGGGACTAAAGAGGTTCTAAACCTTTCTTCCAGGACTTGTCTCAGTTGATCATGCCTGAGTCACTTATGGTCTTGCAGGGAGTTGAGCATCCAAGAAAAGGCTTAACTCGTATTGACTGAGCCAAATGGACAGATGTCAAGGGTCCCGCATGCCGTGACCGTTCCCACTGCCTAATAGAAACAGAAGCAACAGCTTCAGTGAAAACAGATTCACAGCAGCTCACAAGCTCTGTTTAAAAACAAAACACAAGAAAATGCTCTCTTACAGGAAGGTTGAATACCACCTTTGAAAAGTATTTCTGAAGGAACAAATAGAGGCTCATGACACATAAAAACCATTAACTTCATCTAACCTTGTTTGCTTTCTTTTGCAGTAACAAAAACATCATGATCAAAATCAGTTTGCGGAGGAATGGATTATTATGCCTTACAAACTCCCAGGTCACGGTCCCCCATACAGGGAAGCCCGGGCAGTAACTCAGAGCAAAACTCTGGAGGCAGAATCTGAACAGAGACCATGGAGGAAATACTGCTTGCCAGCTTGTCCCTCCACTGGGTTGGCACTGCTCACTGTAGGCTGGGCCCTCCCATGTGAATCATTAATTAATCAAGAAAATGCCCCCTGAGGCTTGCCTACTCCAGGCCAGTGTGATATAAGTATCTTCAACTGAGTTTCCCTCTTCTCTCATGACTCCCGTTGGTGTCAACTTGACAAAAAACTACTGCAAACCATCACTGTAACAAGATACCTGAGACAAGTGACTTAAAAAGAGGAAAGAGTAATACTAATACTAGCTCGTGGGTTAAGAGGTGTCCGACCATGGCCACCAGGCCCTGTTGCCATTGGCTCATCAGGGCAGGGAGAATGAGGCCAGGCAAAGCTACTGACTTCATGATTGCCAGGAAGCAAAGAGACAGAATCAGATAGGGTCCCAAAATACATGGTGGCTCACAATGGTCTGTAACTCCAGTTCCAGGGGATCCAACACCCTCTTCTGGTCTCTGAGGACATCAGGCATGTAAGCACATGCATGTGGCATGCAGACATACATGCAATACACAGAGAGAGAGAGAGAGAGACAGAGACAGAGACAGAGACAGAGACAGAGAGACAGAGAGCGTGCATAAGCCACGTGTAGTGGTTCATGCTTTTAATCCCAGCACTTGGAAGGCAGAGGCAGATGGAAAGTTCTAGGCTAGCCAGGGCTACATATTGAGACCCTATCAAAACAAAAGAAAACAAAAGCCACTCTAGTCCTCTTATGAGTAAACTAAAGCTCCCCAAAGAGTGTCTAGCCTAAGCCCACCTTCTCCACCTCAGGCCTGAATTCCAATACTCCCTGAACTGCGCCCTCTGATGGTCATCTGTTCATATTGTGTCCTCCCTGTGAACCCCACAGTTCTCCTTCACAGCACCATCACAAGCTGAAACAGTATATTATTTGTGCAGTTGTTTGCCTCGTGTCTGAAGGTCAATGGCATTAGGAACCACACCTGTTTATTCACCAATGGATGCCCACTACCTAGCAATAGTCCCTCACCCAAAGCAGGGCTTCAGTGATGCTTGCTGATGAATTAATAAACTAATAAAGAACAGGCACAATTTCAGCTGGACGCCAGAGGCTTAGGTAGAACTATATTATGTTTATCCAATGTTTGTTTGGTTTTGCTGCTGTTGAAACATGCAGTCCAAGCTGGCTTCAAAGCCATTATGTAGCCTCCCATTCTTACCTCTGAAGTACTCCCAGGTAATCCCGAGGATTAAAGACTAGAATTACAGGGCTGGTGAGATGGCTCAGTGGGTAAGAGCACCCAACTGCTCTTCCAAAGGTGCAGAGTTCAAATCCCAGCAACCATATGGTGGCTCACAACCATCCTTAACAGATCTGACTCCCTCTTCTGGAGTGTCTGAAGACAGCTACAGTGTACTTACATATAATAAATAAATCTTTAAAAAAAAATAAAATAAAATAAAGACTAGAATTACAGACTAGTTAAAGTCAGACTGGGCTATATAATAAAGTGTGATCAAAGGACAGGAAAAGGAAGACACTGGAGGGGAGGAAGGATAAGGAAGGGAATCTAAAGAAAGGGAAAATAAGCCAAGTATGGTGATATCAGCACGCCGTTGATCCCGGCCCTTAGGAGACATAGGCAGGCGTACCTATGAGTTCAAGTCCACCCTGGTCTACAAAGCCAGCTCCAGGACTGCCAAGACTACATAGGTTGACTTTGTCTCGTACAAATGGAAACAAAAATGTAATTTAAAAAATGCTTTCCCGCCGGGCGTGGTGGCGCACGCCTTTAATCCCAGCACTTGGGAGGCAGAGGCAGGCGGATTTCTGAGTTCGAGGCCAGCCTGGTCTACAGAGTGAGTTCC